>NW_027508733.1:10237500-10602500 GCF_051911475.1 Siphateles boraxobius | reverse complement strand
TAGTAGTCAGAGGATCCACACAGCTGTTGTTGTTATTAATGCTTTAACAAAATTTCCAAATTTTAAGCTTACATTATATTAATATTATGCATAGTGTTATGGCTATGCAGTTCATGGTACACTCTCAGAAAACAAATATGCAACAAAATGACCCTTTTCGGGGTACAACATGTTGTCACTGGGACAGTACCCTTAAAGGGATCTGTACCTTATTTACCCCTAAAGGGTTCATAGCAGTGCCATAAGAGCACACGTACCTTAAGGAAACATTTTACTACTTCAAAGTTAAAATACCCTATTAGTGTAATATTAGTATTACTCAAATTTTTTAAAATAATTTTGCTACTTTCTGTCAACAATCAATTTTTAGCAAGCCACATTTTTAACATGTAAAATGTTATAGCTTGTGTGATATTTTTTACAGAAAGTAGAAGAGGAGGGTCATGTGGTTTATGCTCCTGTCGCCATGAGATGATCAAACTTCAGTCTTTTTCTAAGTCCCAAATCCAGCTGTTTGATCCCTTCATTTAAAAACTCTCGAAACAACCTCAGATTCAAAGTCTACGGTTGAGTTCTTGCTATTATTCACCACATGTAGCAACAATTCTAACAAAAAAATAAAATAATAATAAATAAATTACATGAATGTGCTATAAAAAAAACAAGACTTTTATTTTGAGTTTGATTAATCTCCTAAAAACCTCAAATGAATTTCCCTATGCAATACATTGTTATGCAGATTTGAGCTTCTGTTTACCAAATTTGATGACCTCTATGTATGTGCATTGATCAATGTATGTATTTGCTTAAAGGTAAAATAAAATAAAATATGTTCGTCATATAAAAGTGGTCGTGTCTTTTAAAAACTAGAGAACATGTATATCTGCAAATGTAAAATAGTCATCAGAACAAGTCAAAGTGAACCATGCTTCATTCTGTGAAATGTGGTTTGACCTAGACAAACGACTTCTGCATGAGTTTGTGTTTAAAGGTGTCAGTTTTGTGCCTGTGTCAATAGCATGTGGCTGGAGGCGTTTTTCCATTTCTGCCCATATGATGTTAGCAATTTTACTTCTGCTGTTCACTTTTAGAGAATTACAGACCTGTCTCTCTCCTACCATTCATTACGAAAACATTTGAACGAGTTGCTTTCAACCAAGTATCATCTTTCCTGTCTCTGACCAACCAGCTAGATGTAAACCAATCTGGCTTCAAGAAAGGGCATTCAACCGAGACTGCACTACTGTCGGTCACAGAAGCCCTGTGGATCGCAAAAGCTGCTTCCAAATCATCAGTTCTCATTCTGCTGCCTTCGACACTGTGAATCATCAGATCCTTCTGTCCACCCTCTCATCACTGGGCATCAAAGGAACTTCCCTCTACTGGTTTGAGTCCTATCTCACAGGTCGGTCCTTCAGGGTTGCATGGAGAGGCGAGGTATCCAAAGCACATCAACTGACCACAGGGGTTCCTCAGGGTTCAGTTCTTGGACAGCTCCTCTTCTCCATTTACACCACATCACTGGGACCCATCATACAGGCACATGGTTTCTCTTACTATTGCTATGCTGATGACACCCAGCTCTACCTCTCTTTTCAACCAGATGATCCCACAGTAGCTGCACGCATCTCAAGCAGTCTGGCGGACATCTCGGGATGGATGAAAGAACATCTCATAGAATAGAATAGAATAGAATAGAATAGAATAGAATAGAATAGAATAGAATAGAATAGAATAGAATAGAATAGAATATTTATTTGTCATTGTAACGAGTACAACGAAATTAAGTACAGTCCTTGTCAGGTACCAACCATCTAAAACAACTAAAATACTACTACTACTACATGCATATTAATACTAAATAATACTAAAAACACATAGGAGACACACCCATGCAGACATTCACATTTAAAAAAATTGCACATGACCCTTTTGACACAGATCAGTGGTGTGGATTATAATTTAGCAGCATTATTTAATGCACTTATGGCTGTTGGATAAAAGCTGTATTGTTTGACATTTACATTTAAAAAAAAAATGTTTTATTTATTTTTATTGTAGTATTGTAGTCTATTTGTTCTTGTTTTCATGGACCTATATCTCCTGCCTGACGGCAGTAGTCTGAACAGTGTATGACCAGGGTGTGATGAGTCCTGTATGATGGTTTTGGCCTTTTTGATACAGCGAGAGCTGTGAAGTTCTTCCAGAGTGGGGAGGGGGCAACCAGTGATTTTCTGTGCTGCCTTTATGACACCCTGGAGCTTTTTCCTCTGTGCCACAGTGCAGCTTGAAAACCACACACAGAGACAGTATGACAGGATGCTCTCAATTGAGCAGCGATAGAAGGACACCAGTAGTTTTTTGAGGATGTTGTTCCTCCTGAGAACTCTTAGGAAGTAGAGTCTCTGCTGGGCCTTCTTCACTACCTCAGTGGTGTGGACAGCGCAGGTCAGGTCCTCCATGATGTTGACTCCCAGGAAACGGAAGTCAAAGACCCTCTCTACACAGGTTCCGCCAATAAACAGCGGCTGGATAACCGTTTTCTTCCTCCTGAAGTCCACAATGAGCTCCTTGGTCTTTGATGTGTTGAGGAGCAAGTTGTTAACTCTGCACCACCCCACCAATTTCTCCACCTCGTCTCTGTAATTGGACTCATCCCCCCTTGTGATGAGCCCCACTACCGTGGTATCATCAGCAAATTTGACAAAAGTGTTGCTCTGATGAGCTGGGGTGCAGTCGTGGGTGTAAAGGGTATAGAGCAGGGGACTCAGCACACAGCCCTGCGGGGAGCCAGTGCTGAGGCTGAGGGCCGTGGATGTATGAGGACCAATTCTTACCCTCTGAGTACGATGTGACAGAAAGTCCTTAATCCAGAGGCAGGTGGAGTGTGGTATTCCAATGTTGGACAGTTGGGACACCAGTCTATGGGGGAGGATGGTGTTAAAAGCAGAACTGAAGTCTATGAAGAGTAACCGGGCATAGCTCCTCTGCTGCTCCAGGTGAGACAGTGCAGCATGGAGGGCTGTAGCCACAGCATCCTCAGTCGATCTATTTGCCTTGTAAGCAAACTGGTGTGGGTCAAAGGTGGGAGGATAAAATGACATGATGCGACTACGGACCAGTTTCTCAAATCACTTCATCACCACAGGAGTGAGTGCTACTGGCCGGTAGTCATTGAGAGTAGTGATGTTTGTTTTTTTAGGCAGGGGGACAATGATGGAGGACTTCAGGCAGGATGGGACAATGAGCTGGGACAGTGACTGGTTAAAGATCTTAGTAAAGACCCCCACCAGCTGGTCCACACCGTCCCTTAGTACGCGTCCACAGACGCCATCAGGGCCGGCCGCCTTCCAGGGTTGGCTGCCCGCAGCGTACGCCTCACCTCATGTTCTTTTACCTTGAGGGCTGTGAGCTACTGGATGTGGTGTGGCTACCTCTGGTGGCTGAACCTCAAAACGGGCAAAGAAGTGATTTAAGTCCTCTGCCAGTGAGGCATCCCCTTCCACAGCCCCGGAGTTGGTCCTATAATTGGTGATGTGCTGGATTCCCTGCCACACCTGTCTGCTGTTATTGCTTTCCAAATGGTCCTCGATCCTCCTCCTACAGTAAGACTTGGCCTTTCGGATGCCCCTCTTCAGATTAGTACGTGCTGCACTGTAGAGAGCCCCGTCACCTGATCTAAAAGCAGTGTTCCTCGCCTTTAACAGATGCTGGACCTCCCTTGACATCCAGGGCTTCTGGTTGGGGTAGACTTGGATGCATTTGTCAACTGTGACAATGTCTATGCAGTATTTAATATAACACAGAACACTGTCTGTAAACATATCCAGATCTGGGTGTTCAAAAGTGTCCCAACAGGTCCTTTCAAAACAGTCCTGTAGCTGCTGGGAGGCTCCATCAGGCCATGTTTTAACAGTCTTTGTGATGATAGAAGTGGTTTTCCTAATGGGATTGTATGCCGAGACTGACAGCAGTGACAAGTGGTCAGACTGGGCCAGGTGTGGTAATGGATTAACCTTGTAGCCCCGCTTGATGTTTGAATAGACCTTTTCCAGTGTATTAGCTCCTCTAGTTGCACACTTTACGTGCTGATGAAATTTAGGGAGCACTGCTTTTAAGCCCATGCAGCTCAACCTGGCAAAGACTGAGCTTCTCGTCCTCCCTGCCAACCTGTCTCTACAGCACGACTTCACTCTCCAGCTAGATTCTTCCTCATTCACCCCATCAAGGTCGGTCAGAAATTTAGCTGACCTTCACAGACCACATTACAAAGACAGCTCGATCATGCAGGTTTGCAATGCACAACATTAGGAAGATCAGTCCTTTCATAACGGAGCATGCAACACAACTTCTCGTCCAGGCCCTGGTTGTTTCTAGGCTTGATTACTGCAATGCTCTTCTGGCTGGACTTCCATCATGTGTAACTAAAACTCTACAAATGATCCAGAATGCTGCAGCCGCCTTTTCTTCAATTAGCCCAAAAGGGCCCACGTCACTCCTCTGTTCATCTCACTGCACTGGCAACCACTCGCTGCTCGCATCAAGTTCAAGGCTTTGACACTTGCATACAGATCGACCACTGGCTGAGCTCCGTCCTACTTTCACTCACTCCTACAAGTCTACACTCCTACCAGAACCCTAAGATCGGTCAATGAGCAACGGCACGTGGTACCACCACTCTCCAGAACGTTCTCATTCACGGTTCCATGCTGGTGGAATGATCTCCCCACCCTCGTCCGTAATGCAGAAAACCTGACAGCATTCAAAAGACAACTGAAAATCTCCTCTGTGAGCACTTAACATAATAAATAAATAAATAAAATAATTTCCTTTAAATCTTCCCTTGGCTGGCTTATGCTACTCTGAGCAATGCCTGTGAACTTTGTATTGTGAGCACTTCTTGTGTTGTTTTTGCCTCTTCACAATGAGTTGACTTGTCTTTAGTCCTCAGTTGTAAGTCGCTTTGGATAAAAGTGTCTGCTAAATGACTAAATGTAAATGTACCTAATAAAGTGCGTGGTGACTGTATATTAACACGCGATCACTTACAAATAAGTGTAAAAACCCAGCAAGCTTGATAAACTCTCAAAATATGATTTGTACAATGAACTTAATCAAACTGTGGAAAACTTTTCCACACAGTCCAAATTCATGTTTAAGCTTTCAGCTAACTATTACCTATACTGTAGCAATAGCACATGTTAGCATACTGTATATAATTTATTTCATTACAAGCAAGTAAGAATGATAGTGATAACCACAAAAAAAAAAAAAAAAAAAATTAACAGAAACTCTAACTGAACTGAACATTAATTATCTTTCCTATTACCCCAAAACACATAAAATAACACTTAATTTCAACATTTAATTTATTAATGCAGTCCCATGCAAAGCATGCTGGGAACTGCAATCCACTGCCCGATAAGATTCATTTAGTTAAACCTGCTTTATAACAAAGGCTGCATGTAGACATCTGGCAGATCAGGTCTTGTTACAACAAAAATGCATATCAGATCTGATTTTAAGTGTCCATTTTTTCAGTATATGGTATTAAATAAAATAAGTCTACATTTTTTTAATTAAATTCTTTCATAATTTTATCTAAATAAAATATATATTTTATTTATATGTTTACTTATATAAATGAACTCATTCTGGAGCTACAAGATGTCAAGACATTTTGCAGCAAGGACTGATGTCACATAACGTTGACCACAAAACTTGCACAAAGTAGCATGATCTTTTGCAAAACCCACAACAAAAAATGGGTCACAGCCTCACAAGTCTGTTAATATTACTACATTTCAATATTTTATTTTAAAGAAATTAGTTTCTTTTGGAAGATTAACAATTTTGCTACTATGTTGTGCAATGTAAAGAACAATTATCACTGAGACAAAAAAAAAATCACATTGAGCCTCAAAAAATCTTCTAAAATTAATTTGCCTTGTTTTGAATATTTTATTATTTTATCTTGTGATACATTTTTACAGAAAATCAAAGAGGAGGATCATGTGGATTATGCACCTATCTCAATGAGATGATCAAACTTCAGTCTTCCTCTGAGTAAGAGCAGCTGTATGATCATTTCACTAGGAACCTCCAGAGACAACCTCTGAGTCTATGGTTGAGTCCTGGGATTGGTGAGAATCACTACTAATATATTTTCAAATATTTTTCAATTTTGCTCTAGTTTAAGCCTGAGTATGATGAAGAAATCCCAGCAGACCTACAGCTGGATCATTCTGAGGGGTTTGAAATGTGATATTCATTGATGGACTAATAAAATAAAGAATTAGTATTTTTAAGGACTTTTAGCAAATATATAAATATTGGATATTGGCCCATTGGAGCATTTTCATGTTTGACTGTTAAAGGGACAGTTCACCTTAAATTGAAAATTAAGTCCTCATTTACTCATCCTGGTGTTGTTTTAATGACATCTGCCCTTCTTTCTTTTATGGAAAACAAAAGGAGAATTAAAAAAACATGTCCCACTCAGACCATATAATGGAAGTAAATAGTGACCGCGATCAACCTTTTAAAA
Organism: Siphateles boraxobius; assembly: GCF_051911475.1. Lineage (NCBI taxonomy): Eukaryota > Metazoa > Chordata > Actinopteri > Cypriniformes > Leuciscidae > Siphateles > Siphateles boraxobius. The sequence goes on along the minus strand of NW_027508733.1, from coordinate 10,595,953 downwards.
AAAGACATAAAAGTATCAGAGAATGATCCTGTGTGTCACATGTCATTTATTCCAAAGTGTTATGGGGGTATAGGATGGGGTTTGGTGAAAAACAAACCAAAATTTAATGTAGGCCTATTATTTAACAAAATTCTTAACCTTGTCCATTGGTTTTCAGATACCCTAAGAACACTTGGGATCTTTCTGTAATTCTTTTACGTCTTTTAAAGCTCGATGCTGGTCGCTATTCACTGCCATTATATACGAACTATATATATATATATTTTAAATCCCCTTTTGTTGTCCATAAAGAAAGAAGGGTATGCGGCATTAGAACAACACCAGGGTGAGTAAATGATGACTTGATTTTCATTTTAGGGTGAACCTCTCAACAAATTGTTTAAATCTCTAAGTGCAAACATACTCATGAAAAGGAATCAAAGTGAACCCTGCTATGGTCTTATTTATTTATTCATTCATTCGCATCTGTCCAGAGATGTGGTTTGATCTGTTGGACAAACAGCTTCTGCATGAGCTTGTGTCTGTGGATGTTCTGTTTGTGTACGCTTGTCTGCGGTTTCAGCACGTTTATGAATAGCATGTGGTTGATGGGCTTTTTTCCATTTCTGCTCATATAAGCTGACAGTTTAAACTCTGCGCTACACTAAAGCAGCTTTACTGTGAAATAAAGTTCTGAATCCAATTATGTCTGACAGATAAAAGATTCTCTCAAATCAAACAGTGAAACATCATATACATATGTTGAATATTAAGATTGATGTTCAAAGACATATGCATCTCACTGTATACTGTATGTTTCAGTAGTTATTTCTATCATAGTTAGAAGTTATTCTTGACCTCACCCTTTTTTATAAATATATCCTGTTTTTGTCTGTCAGTGTTTGGGAGACAATTTAAGAATAAATGCAATGTATGGTTTACTGTTTTATTATTTATGGTTTCATGCACATCATTTCTTTAGTTTTCATCAGTTTTGGGGAGTAATTAACAATAATGCTCACCAACTATTTCTTCAGAATAACAACAGTGCTGCCGTCCAAAGGCAAAATACTGTAATTACACAGTGGTCATATGATGCTTTTTAATGTTTTCCTTTAGTGTGTAATGTATATGTGTGTCCATGTCAGATCTGCAAATGTACAGTTCATCTACCACAAAGGGATTTATTCTAAAAGAAAACACTGATCCAGACCTAAAATGCCTCGATCCAGTCCAGATATTACTCTGCCGCAAATGTCAGTCGAAAAGCATACGCAAAGAAAGAAGGCAAGAAACATACACTTCAGTTTGGTTCTTAAATTGTATTTTATTTTGTTACTTCAGGACATAGTTACGTAGTGAAGAAGACATTTTTTAAATTTTAAAACAATCATATCTTAGTGAAAACCTAAAGTAATATTGACAAACTATATATCATTTGAAATCTGACAATCTCTAGTTCTAAAATAAACTACAGAGGAGCAGAAATTTGCAACAAGAATAAATTCATTAGGCTTGTTTGCCTTTATTTTGAAAAAAACAATAAACATGAAAAATAGTGAAAGATAAAGGGTTAACCAAGTCGTATCTACTTGAATGGGGAAATTTTGAAATCTCAAAAACTACTTGCCACACTCATATTTAAATAACATATTTAAAATTAGCAACAAAATCTGACTTGAACTGTCTCATAAATGTTGTTTTTATGATCAAATAGCATTAAAAAAGCTTATTTTTCTTGCTAGACCAGCCAATGCGTATGTGCAGTCCTAAACATCTCAGGACAGAGACCGATTAGGTAGGCTATAGCTACATTTTAATGTAGCTTGTCATTTTTGGTGTGGGCGTGGCTTAGGTGGAGGCAGAACGTAATAAAATAAATAGTAAAAAAAAACTGTCAATTTCAAAATAAACACCCTGTGCAGAATCCCAATTGTATTGCATAGCAATAGGCTATATAATTGGTAGAAACCCAAAATCAAGAAAAAAACACATTGGACTCGGACAGGCAAATTACGTCTCGCGCATCCAGTCACTTTCGCTTCTGAAATGCTGCTGTTAAGTTGGCACCGCGTGGAGGACCGGTGTGAAGTGTTGGGTGCGGTTGGGTCCATAGACAGTAAAATAAATCATACTACTTAAAAACATTCGAGTGTGTTGATGTGTGTTAATGTTCCATAGGTGGCTGGTAGGAGATACTTGTTGTTGCACTTTGCAGTAATCTATATCGAAATTTGAATATAATATTATATAAAAAAAAAAAGCTTATTCTAAATCCCCGTTTAGGACCCCATTAGTATGCCTAATCTAAATCGTTTCTTTCGCGATAACTTGTAGCTAACGTGAGCTGTTTTGGCGTTATGTGTAGCTTTATGTAGAATGTTAAATCCCGCTGCTATTTGCAAGATAAGATAAATAAATAAATGCAGTTTGATTCCATCAAGAAATACATTTATTTGTATAGGGGCTTTTCTTAGTAGGTTGCGTCAATAGCAGAGGAGAAAGGCTGCGAAATTTAAAAATGCTGTTACTTTTATTGTGTGACGAAATGTAGTGTTAAAAGTTTTTCAGTCGATAATGTAATTGTTTAAAACTCAAATATGGTTTATTTATAAAGATAGCCATTTCCCGGGCTAAAACCCCTTATCGAAAAGATGTGCACACACAGCAACTTCATATCAACACGGAGCGCGCCAGTGTGACAAACGCGACACCGACACTTTCCCACGCACGCTATTGGATAAAGGCAACAAATACGTCACGAATGTCGGACCCCATACGTAGCTGCCTGCTCTATTCGCCGGGAAAATAACCCGGAGAATTATAATATAATAAGCAATATTATAGTAATGGACAAAGTATGTGAGTGTCAACAATTTGTATTTGCTTTGTTGAAAACAAATATATAGATAACGGGGTTATCCATCACCACAGATCGCCTGAAAACACGAAATCTCCCCTCGGCCCACCATCTAAAATGTTTGGGGTGGTACCTGGGGTGGCCAATCAGGCTCAGCAGCGCGAATTTTCAAATCCAGAGACTAAACAATGCTGCTGTGTGTAACCGTAAAAAAGTCATGAGAATGAAGGTTCTCTACATTTTTATCTTGTTGTTTTCGTGTTTACGTGTGAATGGTAAGACATTTTTATGTTATCTCTTTATTTGTCAACGATATCTACATGAAAAAGAAAAGTGAGTTATTGTGGGGGATTCCATCAGCAGGGGTAAACAGAAAAACAATAATTTGTAGAAAAACATTATGGGTAACGTTACGTTATTTGAGTTTTAATTTGGTGGAAAAAGTTGTATTAAGTATTTTTATGGATAATATTATATTCATAATATTCATACTCGGAAATATTCATTACGTTGTTTATAAACCTTTGTTGTATTAATGCACACATATATTTAACTTCTAGGGAAAGGGAGTGAAAGATAAGATAAAAAATAAAAGATAAAGGATGTGCGTTGTATGCTGTTCTTAAATGCACACTATAGGTGCGTTCCATTCGACCGTAAGTGGACTGCGAAGTGGACTTCACAGGGTATTTCGCCATCTTAAGTGAGATTCTAATCCGAAGGGAATGAACATATTCTGTTCGAAGGGCACTGCAAACGGCGTAGGGAATAAGGGAACATCGATACATCACTTCACAGGAAGTGGAGAGCGAAAATCAACCAACTGTCATGTGCATCGCGTCACCAGTCTGAACTAACCATAGAGCAGAGCCGTTGGAAGAGATTTTAAATTAAAAATTCTAACGGCTCATAGTTTACGTATGCATTGAGTATTCATAAATATTGTTATTATTATACAAACTAGAATATTTATGAACGGTTGGGGTGATTAATGTATATTTAGGCCTATTATATGATTTTAAATTAGAAAGGAAAGTAAATTAAAAAAATGTATTCAGTTATATCATAATCTGCTTGACCCTGTTGTTGCCTTTCTTTGATGACGTTGCAGGGCATTCCAAATGAGTGATTATTGTCAGCGAAGTCCACTTCAACTGATGTACCGTGTTCAGGGAGTAGGGAGCAGTGAACACTGCGTAGGGACCCTGTCAAATGGAACGCACCTTATAAGATTTGTAGATGACAATATCCAAAAACAAAGAACAATATTGTATGTTTTGTTTACTTGTGAACTTACATTATCATACACAACGATGTTTAAATCCGGAGAAATCAGCTATGGACGTTATGTCCATAGACATCATATAGAGCTATATGATGTCTATGGTTATGTCTGTCAGGGAGGTCATATATCAGTTTTAGTTGGTAGAAACTATGGAAACAACAAAGACGCTTTAATATATTATGCGTTTTGTGAGACAGGTGAGCACATGTTTTGATATATTTATCAACAGAAAAATAATCATTGCTAAATAGTGCAACTGTTTTTAGGTCTTATTTTTTGAATCCTTTGTTTTCTTGATTAAGTCTACCACGAGTACGTTTTTACCTCAGAGGGAATACTATCTTTAAGTGGCTAATATAGCATAATCAGAGAGTTTCCTCAATCATGCAATATATTTATTGCATGTCATTTAGCAACACAAGTGATCGTTTTTTTTAAATTAATATTATATTCAAATTTCGATCTAGCTTACTGCAAAGTGCAAAAAGTCTCTCCTACCAGCCACCTAGCGAACGTTAACATAGATTTCAACACACTCAAATGTATTTAAGTATGATGGTTAGGGTGAGGTAACCGTCTGCCTTACCTCACATACGCAAAGAAAAGAGCTGCAGCAAAAGCATAATAAAAGCTCAGAGACAAAGGTGTTCCGCTCAGGTCTCTTTCATTAGCATTAGCTTCAGCCCTTCTTCACACCACACAGGACTGGACTGGGACAAAAATTGTATTTTGGCCCAGACTGGCCCACTACACATGATCATAAACACCACCCATCTTTGCACACCATTGAATAGTAACTCATATTTCTTTAAACCACTGATGCCATGCAATGAGTGAATTGGGATGAGTGAGAGTTAACAGATGAAATAACTCCAAAATTGCCATTTATTAATACTATTGAACAACACTCCACAGTGATCAATCCTAAAACAAGCAATAAGCTGTTTGGGGGCATCCCCCTGGAAGATAATGTTGTGCATTTTAATGTTTAATTCATCAATCTGGTGCACTTTGTCTTTGAGAGTTCCAAATTAAGAGCTCCAACCCATATTCAGTGTGCAAATTAAACAAATAAAAGCTCAAATTTCTTTTACCTGTGATATAGGCTAGTGTCTAAGTCTACTTTACACTACTACATAATAATAGTTATAATATTAATCCCATGACAGTAATCGCAATATATTGTAAAACAAATGTGATGAAAAAAGGAAACTTTCATAATTAGATTTGTACCAATTTCTATACTTGAAAGAGATAAACACATCTTTTATTTTGACGGAAACTGCATTAAGCTTTTATTTTAGTGAAAAACATAGTTTACAATCATAATGGGATCCTTAATGGGTAATGGATTCCTACGCTCATGACTTAACCTAAGTGTTTTGAAAGTAGCCTATAGTTTTCACTAACTCATTTATCTCCTTATCCTCCTCACCATCATCATCGGCCACTGGAGCTGATGAAGGTCCTGCAGCTGCATAAATTTTTTTATTTTGACACATTTTACAGCATCTGTTTGGAGGGCCTGTTTAATTTTTTTTCACGCAATTTGTCTGCACATTCCTTGTGTTTCTTCTCTATCTCTCTGACTATTTTGACAGGCTCACACTGTTTTGACACTGCCTGCCTTATCTACGTGTTTCATGGGCCGGTCTGTTCAGACAAAAAATTTGAGTATGAAAAAGTATGAGATGTATCGGCCCAAAAAGCACGTGGCCCACTGGGAAAGTGCCCGGTCTGCCAGATGGCCAGTCCGCCACAGACACTACCGTAATGTTAAAGGGGTCCTATAATGCCCTTTTCACAAGATATAAAATAAGTCTCTGATGTCCCCAGAGTGTGTATGTGAAGGTTTAGCTCAAAATACCCCAGATATTTTTTATAGCATGTTAAAATTGAAACTTTTTGAGGGTAAGCAAAATTGCGATGTTTTTGTGTCCAATCAGTGTTTCAACCGAGGAAAGACGTCAGTGAAACAGCTTGTAAACAATGTCATGTAACGTCACATTTACCTCAGAAAAACCATATCCAGTGACCATGAACTCGTTAGTCAGCTAGAAAAATTAACCCTAAAGAGGAGCATTTTGCTAAATATATGCAACATATTACATATGCATTTTATGTTATTTTATAATTATTTTATGTTCTTCAATATTTAATGCATGTTTGAATAAATCTGGCAAGTTTTTTTATGACGGCCAGTCGGCCACCATTTAAATATTTATATTTCATATAACTTTATTTTTTAGAAAAATAAATAAGTGTAATTGTTTGTATACAAATCAGTAAATATTTCCCTTCAATATTAGGCTATAGTAGGCTAATGAAACAATTTTAATGATACAACTGACTCCCATAGTTTACAGCATTGGTTAAGAGATTTGTTTTCCTTGAGAAAATTTGCCATGTATTGTACCTGATATCCAAAATAATCAATATTGAATCGAATCGTAATTGAATCGAATTGTAAGCTTGTGAATCGAAATCGAATCGAATTGTGAAATTTGTGTCAATACCCAGCCCTACTAACTCGTGAAGAAACATTTGTTGTAGTCTTTAAAAAGCGATTTATGTAAAAGAATATATCTCCCTTTTCTTTGAACTTTGAGCATCATAACTTTGCAGATGTTGTTTATGCTCAAACAGCAACATTACTCACCAACTAAAGTTAAAAAAGTGAAATCATAATCAACCACCCCTTTAATAAAACTTTAATAGATAAGCACAGACATCAACATCTTTTCTGCTGAGTCCATCAGATTCACGTTTTTTTAAACGCCATGAGCGCAATGAGGGGTTTTTTTTTCACGCTGAGCGCCCGGCATTTTTTACTGGTCGATAAGAGTGGAAGAATGTTCAGTCTATTGGGTAAAACGCAACGCTCATCACTGTCACTTTTTCCCCATCAATCCAATCACAATGGAGGAGGGGCGGGACAAATATCACACCGACCAACCACCACATTCTGCTTGTACAACCTCAACAGATGACAAGCATAATAACAGAACAAAATAATTTAAAACAACAGCCTTTGAAAATATATCACATTGTATCGACATTTTAATATAGAATCAACACAGAAACAAAATATGTGTGAAATGAGATACTAGTACTTTCGCGGATATTCCGTATCATAACAAGCGCTGCCAAAACGCTTTCTCATCTTCACAGCATTTCACTGTTGTATAATTTTATTTGGCTTGAAATTAACTTTTCACTTCTTCTTCAGGTGAGTCTGGTGCTGATAGAGTCTCAGTTTTAGTGACGGAGGGAGTTTCGGTCACTCTACACACTGGTGTTGAAAAAAAACAACAAGAGGATATTAGATGGTATTTTAATAACATTCGTATCGCTGAAATCATTGGAGATCTCAGTGATATCTGTACAGATGTTCAGTGTAATGAAGGCACTGAGAGATTCAGAGACAGACTGAAGCTGGATCATCAGACTGGATCTCTGACCATCACAAACACCACAAACACAGACTCTGGAGAATATCAACTACAGATCATCAGCAGCAGCATCAGAAAAAATATCTTCAATGTTACTGTTTATGGTGAGTGAGTTAAAAGCAGGGTTTTTATGTTTTAACCACACCATTATTGTGTTCGATTTTTTTTTTTTTTGCATTATCGATCACTTCTTTAATAATAATATGTTTTATTTGTATTGCACTTTACACGTGAAGAACACATCTCAAAGTGCTACAGGTGCACAGGTAAAAACACACAAAAAAAACAACAACATAAAAACAGTCAAAGACAACAGGAAACAAAATTATATTAAGAAAATGCAGTTAAAATAAATATGTCTTTAATTTATTTTTAAAAACCTCTATAGACTGTGGTGCCCTCAGGTGGTTAGGGAGGGCACTCCACAGTTGAGGTGCAACCAACTGGTAAGGCCCTATCTCCCATAGTGCAGAGTTTGGACTTGGGGACCTGGAGTTTGTGGCTGTCAGAGGAACGGAGATGTCGGTTTGGGTTATGCCTATTGATGAGTTCTTTGAGGTACATTCACATTCGCGTTGAACGGGGAATTTGTAGAATTATGTCAGTTAATTAACAGTTCAGTTGGATTTAAAAGTAAATCATTTCCATTGGTAAACTGAGTGTTACCAGTTAGTTATGATTCATAAAAAGCTTTGTGTTCTGGTGGAGATGATCGTGTCTCGTCATACCATCTCTTATCACATTCTTGTATCTGTTTTAATGAGAATTTGATGCAAAATTATATTGTAAATGGTGTTCATTAGCACAAATACCCCTGACACCTACCCCCCTAAAAAAATCTGTTGGTTTGTTTGTTTGTTCAGATGTTCCTGGTACGGAGACAAAGACCAAGTCAGTGAAGGCAGGAGAATCTTTTACTTTTGATCCTGATGTAATGAAACACCCAAATGATGTAATGACGTGGTATTTTAATGATACTCTCATCGCTGAAATCACTGTAGATCAGAGTAAGATCTGTACAGATGATCAGTGTAAAGAGAGATTCAGAGACAGACTGAAGCTGGATCATCAGACTGGATCTCTGACCATCACAAACACTAGAACCACAGACTCTGGAGAATACCAACTGAAGATCAGCAACAGCAACATTCCCCGTCGCCAACTCAGCATCAGCAGCATTAGGAGATTCAGTGTTACTGTAACTGGTGAGTATAATTTTGGACTTTTAAAATACAGGTCAATATTTGGTCAATATATAAAATCTAATAATAATGACTGTCTGTCTTTATTATTTCAGATTCAGGTTTGTCTTCAGGAGCTGTAGCAGGAATAGTTGTTGGTGTTCTGCTGGTTTCTGCAGTTGTAACTGCTGGTGTGATTTACTATCGTCACAGAAAGAGCCATGCACCAGTACCACCTTATGTAAGTATTACATACAGCTGATTTAACAAGATATTAGAGATTTATAGTGCAAAATTAATCTTTAAATTTACCGTAGTATTAATACATTTTTATATTAGCACTGTATAATTATTTATTTAACATACGGTATTACGACCCAGGTCTAGAATCAGGTTGTAACAAATGTATACTGTAAATCAGATCTTCAGGTAAGGCAGTGCCAAAATAATAATAATGATAATAATAAAAAAAATTAAAGGGCACCTATTATGGAATTTTGAAAATGACCTTTCATGTAGTGTGTAACATAGATCTAAGTGAACAAAAACATCCTGCAAAGTTTTATATATGAAAGTTCACTGTAAAAAAAAGTTATTGTCTCTCAAAAGTATGAGTTGACTCTGAGTCAATAAAGAATTGTTTTTCCAATGAGTCATTTTCCTTTTTGTTGTGACGTCAAGATGAAAAATGATCAAATTGGCCACGCCCACTCATTGCGCGCGCAGACACCAGGCTTGAAACTTGAAAACATCATGTCGACAACAAGACGCTGTGTTCTGAAATGCAAATCAAAAGCGACCTTTTTTTCACTGTCCAGGGACGAGCATGTGAAGAATCAGTGGCTAGAGTTTATATTTACAACTATACCACACAAGTATAGCCTGAACCTTGTGCTGTGTTCGCGTCATTTTAATGACGATTGCTTTACAAACACAACTGACTGGTTCATTGGACCAATCACCGCCGATTAGTGTCATGTAAAGGCGGGTGTACACGGTGCGAATTCTGACGGTCGGAAGATCGTATGTCCACGCACACTTTACGAGTGAAGCCTGGTTCACACGGCAGGATAATTAGGACAATTTTAGCCCCGATTTACCCCTTCCGACAATCTTAAGGATGCTCTGATTATCGTAAAATAATCTGATCAGAAATTCCTGCCGTGTGTGGTGTGTTAAGAGTGCTCTCGTCTGCTCGGAAGGACGTCGGGACCGCTCCGATCTCAAATCGGGGATATCCAACATGGATTATTTTGGCCCGATTTCTCCTCGTGTGCGGTGTCCCCCGGGGACAAACGAGCACGCAGCCTGTGGACTGTAGCGTGTAGCCAATCAGAAACCGAGGTGACGAGGCGCAGAGGAAGCACCGGGAAACAAAATCAAAACAGTCGGCGGCATGGCGCACCAGAAAGTCCGGTGGATGTCGGAGATGGATTCGGTTAAAAACAAACTACAAATTATTGCCACTGCATCCTCTTCGTCCATGATTGTTTACTCTGAAGTCACGTTTGATCTCGAGGGATTTTGCGAGATTTTCCGTCTGACCTGGGAATGCTCGGGAGTCAAATCAGTTCGTGTGTGATGTGTTGATTTTTCCGTGTGGCATGCACACCACACACGGTACGACCAAAACTGTTAGACCCGTGATTTTTTTATCGCCGTGTGTGGGGTCTCTCAGGTTTGGAAAATCGGCCGACAATTTTAAAATCGTCCCGTGTGAACCAGGCTTGAGTTTATCCGAAAATCGTACGCAGGCAGTGATATACGACACGATTTTACGACCTGCTGAATTCCGAAGAAATCGCACGAAGTTCCGCGCCAAAAACTCTCTCATAACTGCATATAAAATATTGATTTTGCTACACATATATGCTCGTTTTCAGCACCGGGAAACGGACGTCCGGTCACCCTTGTGTGTGTGTGTGTGTGTGTGTGTGTGTGTGTGTGTGTGTGTGTGTGTGTGTGTGTGTGTGTGTGTGTGTGTGTGTGTGTGTGTGTGTGTGTGTGTGTGTGTGTGTGTGTGTGTGTGAATCAGGGCTGGACTGGGACAGAAAATCGGCCCTGGCATTTTGGCCCAGACTGGCCCACTACATATGATCATAAACACCACCCATCTTTGCACACCCTTGAATATGTTCAACTCCTATTCATTGAAACCACTAATGGCATGTAATGAGTGAGTAGGAACGAGTGAGAGTTAACAGATAAAATAAGTACAAAATTGTAATTTATTAATACAATTGAACTATACTCCACAGTGATGCATCAAAAACAAGCTATAAGCTGCATTGGCATAGCAATACCAGTGTTTCCCACAGGATCTTTGGTAAATCTGTGGTGGGTGGACCTCTGTCCCTCTAGGGGGGTTTGGGGGCATGCCCCCCCCCTAAGAAAATTGTGTGCATTTTAATGTTAAATTCATCAATCTGGTGCACTTTGAGAGTTAAAAATTAAAAGCTCCAACCCATTTTTAGTGTGCAAATTAAACAAAGAAAAAAAAAACCTCTTTTAGTATAAAACTATATTTACTATATTACACTACTACTACATAATAGTTATAATTAATCTCAAGACAGTAGCCTAATAGCCATATATTGTAAAACAAATGCACTGAAAAATAAAGAAAACTTTCATAATTAGTTTTGTACTAATTTATAAACTTGAAAGAGATAAGCACATGATCTTTTATTTTGACGGAAAATGCATCAAGCTTTTATTTTGGCGGAAAACATGGATACAAACGCGACCCATTTAACTTCTAGTAAATTGCTGTAATCGTCAACAATGCAGATGTGGAAATAATGCGTAACTAGGTAATGGGTTCCTACACTCATAGCCAAAGTGTTTTAAAAAGTAGTTCTGCTTACCACAGACTCTACACTTTCTCATCTCTCTCCTGATCCTCCTCACTATCCTCCTCATCAGCCACTGGAGCTGATGAAGGTCCTGCTTCTGCAGAAAACACATATATTTTGACAAATTTTACAGCGTCTGCTTTTCAGGGCCTATATCTATTTTTCACGCTATTTCTTTGCACATTCCTTGCGTTTCTTCATCTCTCAGACTATAGACAGCTACACACTTGACACTGCTCGCTCACTCAAAAGCACAAAGGGGGAGGTGTTTAAAGATGTGATTGGGCCAGCCCAGTGTCAATCTAGAAAACAACCAATAGGCCGCTGGTCTACGTGTTTCATGGGCCGGTCTGTCATTGGAAAAAAATATGATTTTTTTTTTGACCAATGCATTACATCGGCACTAACCCAGCGCCGTCAATTAAACAAAACAAAACGAATGGGCTGCCGATGTACGAGTTTTATGGGCCGTAAAAAAAAAAAATATATATATGAGATGTATCGGCCCAAAAGGCACGTCGGCCCACCGGGCATTTCCCCGGTATGCCAGATTACCAGTCCATCCCTGGTGTGAATGAGTTAAAAAACGTAGTTACGGTAGGCTACACATTCAAAAAATAAAATGTCAAGCTATCTGAATGATTAATTAGCCGTTTAAACCACCTCATGTGAGTATTTGCAATTCATTTTGCTGCGAGAAGCTAGCGCAGTGAACGGGGCTTGAGTGAGCTTGAGCGCGTTGTGAGTGAGGGCGCGGGTGCCAGATCCCGTGTTGCCAGATCCACATAATGGAAAGGTGACAGTAGCCTAGTATTCTGGACTTGTTTTTTGGATTGTCACACTTTAGGAAGTTATTAAATTGGTTCGTGATATATTAATCTTATTTCCAAAACACAAGCTTTGAACTTATTTCGTATTTTTATATAATTTCTTTGTTTTTGTTAGTTTTGGCTTGTTTTGCGTAGCAATATCTGGCAACATTGTTCTGTCGGCATTAATAATAAAAAAAAAAGCTTAGGCTGAAGACAAACTGACTGTAATTGCTTTTAGGAAGATACAAACGTAATGATCATCGTGACGTGTAATAATCTGTAAGAAATGTATAACACTATCAAAAACAAATAAACAATAGCATAATACAGTTCTGTATGTTACATAATGAAATATGCCAAATACTGGCCAGCAGGAACACGGCAGATGCTGTTTATTTAACCTTTCACAAAGTCATCATAAAAACTTTAATTGAAGCAGTGTTTCTAGTAGTTCACGCCATTTTCGTCTTTCTTCTGTGGATTTCCTCAGCTCCTGATTGGTCAAATTCAGATAGATCGACAAATTGGCTCATTCAAACGCACACACCTCACGAATGAAAGCCGACAGCAGCCGAACTTTTTCGACATGCTTAAAAATTATCGGGAGGTCGAGAGGTGCTCGGCTCGTATCTTCCTAGCACACGATACGAGCCGCGACATGCGAGCATAACCGATTTACAAGCGATTTCTCCCGAGTGAAAAAAATCATCTGCCAGCTCATAAAACAGCAAAAGATCGCACCGTGTACGCCTTAAAGGAGGGGTTTGGAAAAATGAGTCGTTGAACGAATCATTTGGGAGTCGGTGAGCAAATCAGGTAAAAATAAATGCATATTATAAGACAACAAAAGTGTTTTTTTGTCATTGCATGCATGTAAAACTGTTGTTGGGGACTCCCAAAACAATATTAGGAACATTTTAAATGCCATAATAGGTGCCCTTTAAAGGCATAAAATGTCATCATTTACTCACCCTCATATTGTTCCAATCCAAACCTGTATGAGTTTCTTTCTTCTGTTGGACACAAGAACATATTTTGATGAATGCCAGTATCCAAAGTTGATGGACCCCTATGGAAGTCAGTTGTCACTTTTCCACCGCAGGAACTTTCCACAGGAACTAGGGATTTTGGGTTGGTACTCAGTTTTGGGCCATCAACTGTTTGATTACTGACATTCTTCAAAATACCTTTTTTAGTTTTCAGCGGAAGAATAAAAAATCATACTGGCTTGGAACAACTTTGTAGATGAGTAAACAATGACAGAATTTTCATTTTTGGGTAAACTATGCCTTTAACTCCCAAATAAACTAAATAATAAATAATATTTAGATTTCACACTGGACGAGAATGGAGCTGTAAAATTAAACGTTCAGTGTTTGCATCATCTGACTTTTTTGTCTGTTATTTTAGTTTTATTTTTGTCTGCCATTTTATAAAATAATTCTTAAAAAAAATAATAATTACTGAATAGTTTGTGATATGTAGATCATTATGAAACGCACTATGGTTAGTATTTTTGTGTTTTTGTAACTGAATCATCAGTCCTGTTCATGTCTTTTACCTTGTGTGAATCTGTGTTTTATTACAGGACAATGATGCGCTGTAGATGATTCGACCCCTGAGGAATGAATTGCTTCTAGGTGACGGTGAGTGGTTTGCTATTGTAGCTCTGTGTCAATCGATAGTGATTTATCTTTATGCAAATATATCTGTGCAGCGCAGGACTAGAAAAATTTAATAATTTATTGCTCTCGACTGAATATCTTTCATGTCTTTATTAAGAATCTGTGTATATGTAATTCATACAATGAAGTTCATACCATCCATCATGTATGTTAGAAGGTAGGCCCACTGTCGTAGACTAAAAACCCCTGCTCTATTTTAACCAGCAGCAAATAAACCAGCCACTGTCAAGAGTACTGCATGAGGAGACATATAGTCAGCCACATGGGCTTTATTTAGTCCATACTTTATTTTTTATAGTGGCCTACAGTGAGATCTACAGTCAGATCTCATTGGTCAACTTAACTGTGCACAACATTTCATTTCAACATTGATTTGAAATCTGCAACATCAGGTGTTATTCAGTACCATTAAAAAGTCAACTATTCATTTCCTTCTCTGTGGGCCTTTAGTCAGTTAACGTAGTGTGATAGCGTAGTAATGCGTCACACGTAGGCGCAATATTGGCCGACGCTGGTCATGTGGGTGATGCATGTGACCTACAATAACGGAAGCTTACGCTATTATACTAGTGAACTCACTCGAGGCCCACAGAGAAATACTTAAATTTCAACTTATTTTTGGGGTAATTTGGACTTGGAAAAAATTGCAAGGGTGCCAATATTTTTGACCATGACTGAATGTAGTTGTACAGAAGATGACAGTGTAATGCAGTTTATCAGATGCATTATGATAAGCATCCCACATGATTTATGACAATGTGTTTAATATTTAGGAAAAGAAAACCAGCATACATTCTGCAAAAATCAAAAGGAATGTACAATTACAGTTCATAGTCTCTGGTATATATTTTTTATGTGTAACTGAATTATTTATCCTGTTCATTTCTTTCATCTTCTGTGACTCTGTTTTCTTACAGGCGAATGGTGTTAAAGATTTGTCCCTGAATCAGACTGGGATTCTGATGGATAATGCCAGTCACACGTCCCCTACTCAGACCGACGCTATAGTGGTGAACACTACCAATGACTTGTCTCTGAATCAGGTTGAGATTAATTCTGAAGCTGCCAGTGATACATCAATGTCACATGAATTATTCTGATACTTTAACTGAGAAGGAAAGTGAAGAGAAGTTTCCTTTTACTCGAGTCTGCACTACTGATACTGTAAGTGTTACTGGTATTGTTGCTGTTAATAGAAAAAACTAATATTATGTTGCTAAGTATGAAAATTGTAACCTTAAGAAAGCTTAGGTAAAGGTTTTCAAAAGCTTTGAAAGCACAAGATCTCACCCTCCCTTCAGAGCATCTCAAAAGCCACCACTCCTACCAAACACACGGACCGCTCCGATTATTACGTCACAGGTTTCCGTCTCTTCCAAACAACAGCAGTTATGATGTAAACGCAGCATAAGCTGGATGTTTTGGTTCAGGAGGAACTGTAAAAGGCAGCTGCTGTGTCGGTTGCGGTGCTGACGCCTGTCTAACTCTACATAACGCCCTGATGACGTGTGATGTGTGAGGAGAAAGAATATCTATCTACCTAGCCTATATTAACTTTTTTATACCGAACATTTTATATAACCGCTCTACATGATGAGTTTTTATCTTATTTTCACTATGCTACCATTTTTACGTTTCTACTATGAAGTGACAATTTTGAAAGAGAAAACTGTAGTAGCCCTCACGAACATGTTTTCCTATTTGACTATGCTACTTTTTCAGTTTTTCTATGTAAACGTGTTAGACTGACGTGTTTGACAGTCCCGCCTTCATACTTTGGCAGTGTAAAGCACTAAAAATGTAGAGATCAAGTTAAAGTAAGTTCCAATTATAAGCTACATGTCTCTAGACCTGCTCTGACATGCGTGTGAATGGCCCGTAACTGAAGTAAGAATGCACTGTTTATCTTTCGATCCGTGTTATCCGTGCAGACAGTTTTTGTCTCGTACGTTCAGTTTAACTGCAAGCCAACGAGGGCAAGGTTTTAACTGAACTATGCATATGTTATAAACATAATTTACTTGCTCCGTCTGGTCTGGTTTTTAAATAAGCGAGGGTTTCTAGTACGGCTGTCACTTTACGTTCGAAAATCGATTGCACAATCGATCGGATCAACCAACACAAGTTTTGAAAACGAAAATAGGGAATCGATTTTAACTGCTTTTTTTTTTTTTTTTTTTTTACCAAAAATGTGTTTTAGTTTGACAGATCAATACAGTGCACAGAACATGTAGGATGTTGGGAAATAACAATGTCTTTTCTGTTAACCAAATGCTTTTTAATATTCGCTATTGCTTCAGTGCAAGTGAACAAGCGCGTTGTTACCGTTACTTGTTGCTTGGTGACGTGTGTGTTTTCAAGCAAGCCAGAAATGCGCAGATTCTGCGCAACACGCTGTATTTAATATATCATGAGGACTCACGAGTTGTGTATTTGCGCTAAATCCACGCACATTTGGCGTACACGAACTTCCCCAGCAAAGTGAGTAAACATAGAAACACGCAAAATTGGCTCGTGATATGACAGCGTTACCCGCCAAAGTTCATTTTTATCCGAATTTGGCGTGTGTCCATTTCAATCCTTGAATGTTGCACTCCTGTTTGTCACCTTGCAAAAAACTTCACGCCAATAAATCATCAGAAATATTGCTGACTTGTGCGCGTCTCAAGCGCCCTCCTTACGTTCGTCCTAATGCCTGTTAGTTGTCCGTGGATTTGCCAATATTTGGTGTTGAAAATGGAAACGTCTTTAGACATGGAAAAATCGATTTTACAATCGATTCAATGAACACATATGTCTCAAAAATCGAACAGGATTTTTTCACAAAAGTGACAGCCCTAGTTTCTAGCGTAATTCCACTGCTTTAGGGCATGACCCATTTTAGTGGTGGCCATCTGACACCTTAAAATCAGTTATCAAACCTCAATGTGTTTTTTATGATTTGGGCATTGATTAAAACAATCCTTACACTATCTGTGTCTAAATTCTGATTGGGTGGGCAAGGCAGATGTTTGGAGAGGCTCAGCCCGCCCCTGCCTATGCCTAGATCCTGCCCCGTAGGACATCGCACCAAATGCAATGATTGGACGAACATTTTATAGTCCTACGCTTTCCACAGTCAATACATACAAATGCAATTAGAGCACTTATCAGGATGTGAAGAGACTTTCAACAAGCATAACAAAAATGTTTCTGGAACAAATCGGCCTTTTAACTATTTTCGCTGAGAGTGTTTATTACGTTCCACGGCTTTAAGGATGAATAAATGAAACGGCCGTGTTTGAATGTTGTTTCTCAGTGGATGATAGCATATGAAACACCTAATGCCTTCTCAAGAAAAGTGTTATAGCACAATTTCCACACAAATGTAATGCATGATAGAACAAACACTTTTATAGTCATTTTGTATAGTCTTTGTACAGTTTTATATCTTTGTTGAAATGTGTGAAAATGAATTACAGTGAAACTAATACAAAAATTAAATTGCAAATAAAACATTTGTGATATTTTAAGTGTTGCTGATCAGATTCACACCCTCAAGTGTTTTGTTTTTTGGGCGTCCCCTCATGTGATTTTGCTTGTAATAATAATAAACCATTTTTAAATGACTGTTGTACTTTCACTTAGTGTTAATAGCTTTTAATGCAATGTGCACTATATTCAGTTATCTGGCCTGCAAGCTGTAAATGTTTTGCATCCCTGCCTGCCCCTGACCCATGCGAATGTTATGCGATTTCTCCATGTTTTCTTCATTCAAGATGCGCACTTAATCCTATTGAGGTTATAAAAAAGCTGAATATTTTTGGCCACTTCATTTTCTAAAGGAACTTGTAACATCTTTGTATGTCCATGTGATAAATTTAAATTTTTAACATTTTTAGTCCTTAAAACTGTGAATTTGGGGTTTTGACACTTGAGGACATTCCAGTAATAGCAGAAGTAAAACTACTAACATCATATGGACAGAAATGGAAAAACACCTTCAGATGCTATTCAAACACAAAACTGACACCTTTAAACACACTCACAAACATCCAGCACACACACATTCTCATGCAGAAGCTGTGGTCAAACCACATTTCACTGACTGAAGCATGGTTCACTTTGACTTGTTCTGATGAATATTTTACATTTGTGCTTTGCAGATATACATGTTCTCTAGTTTTTAAAAGACAAGACCACTTTTATATGACGCACATATTTTATTTTACCTTTATGCAAATACAAACATTGATCAATGCACATCAAATATTGTAAACAGAAGCAAATCTGCATGCTTGATGCTCATGAACAGGTGAGGTATGTTTTGGATTCTTAAGTTTTGTTTTTTAGCTTGAAAATAGACTTTATTGGATGGACAAAAGCATAAGAATATTGAAAATATCTTAATTTATGATCAAAAGAGAAACAATGGTCTTAAAGGTTTGGAATGACGTGTGTGAGGAAATGATTTTAGACTCAACTATCACAAGAATCAAATATAAAAATACTTCCAATGCATCTAATGATTTCGATAATTTGTTAAACAATGTATTGCAAAGTCATTTGAGGTTTTTAGGAGATTAATCAAACTTAAAATAAAAGTCTGTTTTTTTTTATAACACATTCATGCAATTTATTTATTATTATTTTATTTCTTTGTCAGAATTGTTGCTACATGTGGGGAATCTTAGCAATAACTCAACCGTAGACTTTGAATCTGAGGTTGTTTCGAGAGTTTTTAAATGAAGGGATCAAACAGCTGGATTTGGGACTTAGAAAAAGACTGAAGTTTGATCATCTCACGGCGACAGGAGCATAAACCACATGACCCTCCTCTTCAACTTTCTGTAAAAAATATCACACAAGATATAATATTATACATGTTAAGAATGTGGTATCCTGAAGATTGACTGAGAATGAAATATTAACAGTGGTGCAATGTTATTTGATAAAATATTTATCTTCTTCTCACTGCTAAGCTAACTTTAAGCAGATTGAGATTGAATTCTCAGTTTTGCTTTAGGACCCAAATTTTACATTTGTCATCAAGTGGTGACACAAAATAGCACAATCATTCAAATATTGAGTAATATTACAATGTTAGGGTAATTATACCTTGGAGTAGTAAAATGTGTCCTTAAGGTACGTGTGCTCTTATGGCACTGCTATGAACCCTTTAGGGGTAAATAAGGTACAGATCCCTTTAAGGGTACTGTCCCAGTGACAACATGTTGTACACCGAAAGGGTCATTTTGTTGCATATTTGTTTTCTGAGAGTGTACCATGAACTGCATAGCCATAACACTATGCAAAATATTAATATAATGTAAGTTGAGAAATTAGAAATTTTGTCAATGCACTAATAACAACAGCAGCTGTGTGATCCTCTGACTATAAATATGTAATAGCTTATATTAAAGTCATCCCAAATTGGACACAAAAAATATGATCTGATGCATGATTTTGCTGAAACAACATTTAATCTGTGACAAAAAAAGATGGACAGTGTAAATGCTGGTGTTATAAAGCAGGTTTGATGGTCATTGAATGATTTAAAAAGCACATTTTCTCATGGACTGTCGTGCAAATGAGCAGAAATATGTGCGTTATTGTGACTTTTATTTCCTGAAGGCATTAGTTTCTTGTTAGTTGATTTAATTTAGTGAGTTTCTGCTAAAATAAACACTTCACTGCTCAAAACAAACAGTATGTTCACATAATACACTTAAATAGTCAACTGAAGGTAACAATAATTTTGTGTTAGGACTACTTGAATCATCACAGATTTTTCCCCCCGCGCAGCACTTTAACCTTGCTTTATATCTTACCGGTTTGTGTCGATTTCCTTTGTAGAACGTTGTCTCTGCATACGTTATGTCTTCATCACGAGTCTGAACTGTTTAAAGAATAATAAAACAACAAAACTCAATCTCAAATCAATTGTTTTTTTCACAGCATATTCTAATTAATAAGGCTCAAATGTAAGCATTTTGCAATGCAATTATTAAATTACATGCAAATAATTAAAATTAATGAATGCCATACTTGATAACTTTGTACATTTCCTGCAGATGCAGAAGATCCCAACGACTAAAGCAACCATTAACAGAGATTCAGCAGAGATCAACACTATTAGAAGCGAGTCTTGTTGTGAAGGAGAGTGTGTGTCTGGTTCTGATAAAGAAAGAAGTGAACGCATCAGTCTGATCTACAACAGAAGACAGAGATCAGGTCAGTAAATACACACATATATCATCAGTGCTGTGGTACCTGTACATGTGTGACAGAGTGTGTTGATGTCCAGATGTGTGGTCTGGTTGCTGATGGGATTGTTCAGCACACAGCTGTAGGTGTTTTTATCCTGATATTCCACCTCCAGATGTAGAGAGAGACTGATGCTGAGATCACACACACTGATGCTGGACAATACACTCATTCCTGCGTACCAGGAGAGAGTCGCATCACTCACATTCAACACTGATGAACACACCAGTGAACAATTTGATAAAGATGATGATGAACAGTTTCTACTGATGACAGGAACAGGCAGACAAGCTGAAAAACATGAGGGAATAAACACAAATATGTTGGTTAACTTATTGGTTTAGTGTGTTGAGGGTTTAGTGTGATGATAGTGTGTTTTGAATCTTTAAATAAAAATAATGATTAAACATGTCAATAGTTGACACATAACAATAATGATTTCTCCTCACCATAGACTGAATGATTTTGATGATGTTTTCTCTCCACTTATCTCTAGTTGATAAACTCCAGTATGTTCAGTTGTGATGTTTGTGATGGTCAGAGATCCAGTTTGATCGTCCAGCTTCAGTCTGCATCTGAATCTCCCATCAGGAAAATCAAATATCCAGAATCGTTCCTTTCTTCTAGCTATCAAAGAGTTGTTGGCTCCAAATTTTGTGTAGAATCTGTTTTGTGTAGAAGGACAGAATCTCCCTCCATCACTGACACTGACTGTATTTCATTTGTTTCGGCCCAAAACACACCTGGAGAACATGAACAGGAACAGATTAAAGCTCCTGATGGTTTGCAAAGCCTGAAATCAGATGTAGATTTAATTGTTTAAATATGAACTGAAGAACATCCAGAACAGCTGCAAACACACAAAAGCAAAGTGAAAGGTGAGATTTATGAAAAAATAGATACCAAAAATTTGATCTTTAATATATTTTAAACTTATCAAAAGATGCCTGGGATTTGAAAGTGGTTAAACGTTGATAAAGCTGATTGTCAGAGATTTTTACATTCATGTCATAGATGATACAAACAATGTGTTAGCTTTGCGTTTACAGACTTACTAAACTCATATGGGGTAAAACAAAACGCCACTGGACCCACTCATCATTTTAATCATTAGATTTAATTACTGTATATTGCAAGGAACCAATCCTACCAATATAGATATTCAACCACAAAGTGATGATGTCACTGTTCAATACCTTGTAATGTGCGTATCTTAAATCTGCCATATTCAATTCAGTGTTATCAACAAGAACAATTCTCCCAAACACTACAGACAGATTCACAAATAACCTGCCTGATCTGTCTCAGCTTCTCACTGTACCCAAACACACATGATCAAGAGGAAATGACAAGCATTTGCACCATTTTCGCTAGTACATTAGAAACTGTTGCACCCATCAGATTAAAAAAGGTCAGAGAGAAAAGTACTGCACCATGGTACAACAGTATTACTCACGCTATCAAGAGAAAAACTCGTAATCTAGAGCGCAAATGGAAACAAACTCATCTAGAGGTCTTGAGAATTGCGTGGAAAGACAGCACTTCTCGTTATAAAGAGGCTTTAAAAGCAGCCAGGGCCGAGACTATAGATCATAAAATACTCTTAGACCTATTACAAAATTACACTGGTATTCAGGAACAGGCATTACGGTGGTTTAGATCGTATCTATCAGACCGTTACCATTTTGTTTATTTAAATGGAGATTAATCCAAGTGTTAATCTGTGAATTATGGAGTGCCACAAGGATCTGTGTTAGGCTCTCTGCTATTTTCAAAATACATGCTGCCTCTTGGTAATATAGAAAACATTGAATAGTTTCTCTTAAACAGATGATTCTCGTTATATATTTCATCACGACCAGATGAGACTTCTGACAGAGTGTGTTAAAGATATAAAATATTGGATGACCTGTAATTTTCTTAATTAAATTCAGATAAGACTAAGGTATTACTTATTAGACCAAAAACATGTACACAGAACCAACTAGAATACAATTTGCATTAGAAAGGATGTACTGTAACTTCATCCTCTACAGTTAAAGATCTAGGTGTATTAGACAGCAACTTGTCTTTTGAAAATCATCATATGTTACAAACACAGTCTTCTTCCACCTCAGAAAAATTTCTAAACTATGGAACATGCTATCTGTTTCTGATGAAGAAAAGTTAGTTCATGCATTCATGACCTCTAGACTAACTGTAATGCGTTAATAAGTGGTTGTCCTGCATTTTCAATAAAAAAGATACAATTAGTCCAAAATGCAACTGCTAGATTTCTTATAGGTCAAGAAAATATGATCATATAACACCAATTTTTTATCTCTTCCCTGGCTACCTATTGAGTTTCGTATCAATTACAAAGTTTTGCTACTGACCTATAAGGCCCTGAACGATTTAGCTATTACAATCCATCACACTCTCTAAGGTCACAAAACTCTGGTCTTTTGGTAGTTACTAGAATAAAGGAGGAAGAGCGTTTTCACATGTGGCTCCTAAACTCTGGAATAGTCTTCCTGATAATGTTCGGTGCTCATAGTTTAATATCTATATTAAAGACACATCTCTTTAGCCAAGCATTCATAATGCATCTCATAACCCTATACAGTTATATCAGATCAAATGCACATGATTATCCTTTCTTAATGATATGAACAGCAGCTACGCTAATTATTTGCTTTTCTGTCTCTACCTCGGGATGCCCAACATGCACCACTGCCAAATTTTCTAAAGTGTGATCATTTTGATCACGCATTTTTCTGTAAAAGTGCTTTAAAACTATATGTATGGTGAAAAGTGCAATATAAATAAATGTGAATTGAACAGAGTTCAATAAAGGTTTTGGATTTTTGAGCAAGAGAAATTTCCAGACACAAAAGAAGGCATGAACATTTCAATTTGAAATTCCAATGAAAACTGAGAACGGTATTCAAAGTCAGTAAATCTAATTATATTGATTCATCTATATGACGACAGAAAATAATGTAATATGAGCTGCAACATACTTTATTGCCCTGACATGGAAAAAAAAATTACACTGTAAAAAATATTTTAAAACTTACCAATCAGACTCCAGCAGCACAAACAGAACAAAACAAACTTGTGAAGCATTTTTTTAATGGTTCAGTCTGCTGAAAACTCCCACCCTGTTGTGTGTGTGTGAGTCCTCCCCCGACAGAGTTTGACACTCTTAGTTCACATTCTCTGAACGTGTTATGAATGATTACTTAATCAGATTTATATATAAAAAGAAATGTGATTACATAATTACATGTCATTCTCAAAATGGCAGTACATTATTGATTACTCATTGAATCCCTCTAATACTTTTTTATCTCTTAAATTGTCCATTCTATAAAAGCCTATACTGCTTATATTCGTTCAGAAGGTCTTCCAGGTTTGGTAATCTACCTATATATATATATATATATATATATATATATAAACATTTAACATTCACTTTTTTTTGAAAGCTAGTTGTCTGAAATATGTCAAAATAGAAAATTATTGTGTTCGATAAAAATTTAACTTTAGTGATAAAAAAAAAGGTGTATGGAAAACCCAAAGTACAAAGTTAAAAGTTTCTGCATTTCACATTACTCACTGTAGTTCAGCTTGTGAGTCAGACTGAAACTGCTGTGGTCGAGTCTCTTCAGAAACGTGGTTTGATCTGTTTGGTGGATGGACGAACATCTTGTGTGTGAGAAAACGGAGCAAAAGCATGTAGTTTGTAGGTGAAGGGCCACATTTCCAGGTCACGTTAAGCTAAAAACAGTGTTTTAGCTGAGTTTCTGTATGCTGTGATATTTTTTAACCACTAAATTAAATTTCAGACATCACAGAACGTATAAACGTAATCAAAAGTTGTGATATGAAGAGCAAAAGTAAACACAGAAAGAAAAACAACCTGGCTGAGAATAAATGTGACCAATCTACTTAACTGAATATAACTTTGTCTGTAGAGTAAAATAAATTGAGTGGCATGAATGGAATGAAACTTAGAAACCTTAGAAACCATCACCATCTGAAATACTTCACAATGCACAAGAACAGCAGGTACTGTACAGATCAGTTAAAGGTAATGACATCAAACATCCACTTCATATAAATCACATGATCTTTTAAACGGTTAAATGATCAAGCATGCACAGTTGTGACTCACTGCTTGAGGGGTTGAAATTAGACAGAAGCTTAGAAGATTGCAGGCTTTATTCGGCTCCGTTCAAGTCTCATCGACTGCACCTGGAAATCCAATTGTGAGTAGCATCCTCATATCCAGCAGAGAGCATCAAACCATTTACAAATAACAAGCAGATTCAGCCATTATTTAAAATACAAACATGTTTAAATCATTTTGTGATGTGAGAAATATATTGCAATCCTGTGAACATGGTTCCCCACCTTGGTGTAAATTAATCCTGCCCTTTTCTGATTAATAGTAATAGTAATTCAGCACATTTTTGGTGGTCATTTTTTGTTTTTTGTTCTTTAATGGTGTTTAGTATGATGTACAAATGTAATGTGTACAACTATGGCATTTTAGAGCAATTTCCACTTTTGTTTTAATTTAATTTTTTAATTTTACAATGTAGTATTGGTCTCTAAAGAAGGAACTTTATTTTCACATTTTATATTAGACATTGTCCGGGAAAAACATAAAAACAAAACCCATTTAACCACACAAACCTGGATTCCTTGCCATTTCATTAAACAAAGTGTTCATACCTCAGCATAGAGCGCCATCTTGGGTCAAAATAAGACTTCACTTTTGGAAAAATAACAACTCTACCTTTGACCAATAGAGGGCCCTATAAATAGAACTCTACCACAGCTAATGACCCAATAATAAACACTTTGACATTTTATATTTGAGTGTCTTATGTAGGGATGGGAATCGAAAACCGGTTCCACTCGAGAACCGGTTCTAAATTTTACGATCCATCGATATTGTATGCCCTCGACGTTAACGAGTCCTCTTATCGATGCTCCTGCTCTGAGTCAGCCATAGTATGTACAGACCGTGAACTCACAACTGTCCCTTTTGTCCTTTATCAAGCACCATAGCACCGCGTCCAACGATAATCTTTGTCCTGCAAAGTCTTATTTGATCAGTGAGTAAAATTGTCTCTCTCTGGTAATGTAGATGAACCGCTGCGCTTGTGACAGGGCGCATGTTAAACTGATCGAGCAGAGAGAGAGAGAGAGAGAGAGCCCCGGTCGCGCGCACGCACTCTCTCTCTTCGGAGCAAGGCGAAAGTAGGCTTCTTCACCGTCTCAAAACTAAGCGCTGTCTTCCTCTCTCCCTCGCACATATTAATCAAAATAAACGACACGATGGTAAGGTAGGGAGACTAAAGTTTTATGTGGAGCATTCGGAGATTTGTTTTTCCTGAATTGCCGCTGAGTGTGAATTGTGCTAAAATACGTTGCCTTATCTTCTCTGAAAAGTCTTCCGCACATTCAGCTGACATAATCACACTTCAAATAAACGAAAAAAAACGATCCAGTGATGAAATGTTTTCTGTGATGACACACATCTTGTGGGATGTCCCAACTGGCGGGATAATCACACAACGCGCACACGTCCGATAATGACACGTCCAATTCGCGAACTAATAGGCTTGTTCGACTTGAACCGGCGCTGCACAGACCGATCGGTTGATGACATCAAAGTACCGCGAGAGCGATTAGAGAGCAGACGGCTCCTTATGCTTTTGAATAGCTCTCGCGGTACTTTGATGTCATCAACCGATCGGTCTGTGCAGCGCCGGTTCAAGTCGAACAAGCCTATTGACTCATTTGAACCGATTCGTTTTAATGAATGGTTAAAACAACTGATCTTTCCAACACTGAACTCACGGGACGTTTAATCGGTGTATAACTAATCGGTAACACTTTACAATAAGGTTCCATTTATTACAGAAATTACATAAAAAGTACAGTTTGCTTAGTCAAGTGTAAGCATTAAAACGACTTGTTTTCCCCCCCGAAAAAGACTACTTTTTCCCACACAGTGCTATCAGGAATCGATAAGAGAATCGTTAAAGAATCGGATCGATAAGCAGAATCGTTAGTGGCATTGATATTGATAAAATCTTATCAATTCCCATCCCTAGTCTTATGCTCTATATGATTCCTGAGCTGTCTGAATCATATTGATTCACAATGCATTGCTATGCTAACCCGGTTGAGGGTATTCCTGCAATATGTCCCAGGTGAGAAAGACGTACTAAATGTGTTAAAAATGTACTTGAGTATGTTTTAGTACACTGCAAATATACTCCCGTTTCAGGGCTGTGTTTCTAGGACCCTATATTTTGTGTGTGTGTGTGTGTGTGTGTGTATTA
Source organism: Siphateles boraxobius (assembly GCF_051911475.1). Lineage (NCBI taxonomy): Eukaryota > Metazoa > Chordata > Actinopteri > Cypriniformes > Leuciscidae > Siphateles > Siphateles boraxobius. The sequence goes on along the minus strand of NW_027508733.1, from coordinate 10,569,254 downwards.
GCAATTTATAGCCTACACTATTTTATATTACTTACTATCCAACTCTGTATTTTTATTATTTTCAGTAATTATATAGATGTTTAATTGTAAAAAATGAAGTTCTATATTGTCCTAACCAACTAACTTTAAAAATTCCTGTTGATAATTTAACCTAATTGGTTCAATATATGAGTCCCTATATTCTGGTTTTAAATACCATTTTATTGGAAAGAGAAAGTTATATATATATACACTCACCCAAAGAATTATTAGGAACACCTGTTCAATTTCTCATTAATGCAATTATCTAATCAACCAATCACATGGCAGTTGCTTCAATGCATTTAGGGGTGTGGTCCTTGTCAAGACAATCTCCTGAACTCCAAACTGAATGTCAGAATGGGAAAGAAAGGTGATTTAAGCAATTTTGAGCGTGGCATGGTTGTTGGTGCCAGACGGGCCGGTCTGAGTATTTCACAATCTGCTCAGTTACTGGGATTTTCACGCATAACCATTTCTAGGGTTTACAAAGAATGGTGTGAAAAGGGAAAAACATCCAGTATGCGGCAGTCCTGTGGGCGAAAATGCCTTGTTGATGCTAGAGGTCAGAGGAGAAAGGGCCGACTGATTAAAGCTGATAGAATAGCAACTTTGACTGAAATAACCACTCGTTACAACCGAGGAATGCTGCAAAGCATTTGTGAAGCCACAACACGCACAACCTTGAGGCCAATGGGCTACAACAGCAGAAGACCCCACCGGGTACTAGAGATGCGCGGTTGGCGGTTACAGCCGCGGCATCCGCGGATAAACCGCGGATTGGGCGGATGAAATGACGAAAAATAATATTTTAATTAAATTCGGGCGGGTGGCGGGCGGTTGAACCAATCAAATGAAAAATAGATGTATACATTGTTAAATATTGTTATCTGACTATACCTACATCCAAAAAAAATAAAAAAAAATCGAGCACACTTTGAAATAGTCAAATTTTCATCAGGCAGCTAGTCGAGTCTATGCAGAGACTGCTTGTTATTATCAGAGATGGCAACGCCGGCGAAGGAGGTACGTGACAAACTCAAAAAAGGAGAATTAAAAACAAAGGAAATAGAAGGTCAGAAAAGTGTTGCCTGGAATAAGTGTTGCTGTTATTTTCAGCGTGAGCCATTTTACAAACGGCGCCCCATACAATAACAGCATGTTGAAATGATGTGCCAAAATGCGTTTTCTTTTAGGCTACAATGAACATATTGTACAGTAGCCTATCAGATAAGGTCAGGTTTGCCGAAATGCGTTTAATTTAGGCTATTTATTCGTTTTTGTACCTGCGCGCCGATCGGAGACGGAGTTCACTGCTGATATTCTGAGAGCTTTCTAGTCTCGCGGCTGTCATCAGCAGTGCCTTGTATCGCCCAATCAGCGGATGGCGGGCGGGTGCGGTTTTGAAAATTGGTCAAAAAGGTTGGTGCGGATGGATGGCGGACGGATGATGAGTTTTGTGATGCGTTTGCGGATGAAATAATAGCCCATCCGCACATCTCTACCGGGTACCACTCATCTCCACTACAAATAGGAAAAAGAGGCTACAATTTGCAAGAGCTCACCAAAATTGGACAGTTGAAGACTGGAAAAATGTTGCCTGTTCTGATGAGTCTTGATTTCTGTTGAGACATTCAGATGGTAGAGTCAGAATGTGGCGTAAACAGAATGAGAACATGGATCCATCATGCCTGGTTACCACTGTGCAGGCTGCTGTTGGTGGTGTAATGGTGTGGGGGATGTTTTCTTGGCACACTTTAGGCCCCTTAGTGCCAATTGGGCATCGTTTAAATGCCACGGCCTACCTGAGCATTGTTTCTGACCATGTCCATCCCTTTATGGCCACCATGTACCCATCCTCTGATGGCTACTTCCAGCAGGACAATGCACAATGTCACAAAGCTCAAATCATTTCAAATTGGTTTCTTGAACATGACAATGAGTTCACTGTACTAAAATGGCCCCCACAGTCACCAGATCTCAACCCAATAGAGCATCTTTGGGATGTGGTGGAATGGGAGCTTCGTGCCCTGGATGTGCATCCCACAAATCTCCCTCAACTACAAGATGCTATCCTATCAATATGGGCCAACATTTCTAAAGAATGCTTTCAGCACCTTGTTGAATCAATGCCACGTAGAAGTAAGGCAGTTCTGAAGGCGAAAGGGGGTCAAACATAGTATTAGTATGGTGTTCCTAATAATCCTTTAGGTGAGTGTATATAGATATATACAGGTGCTGGTCATATAATTATAATATCATCAGAAAGTTGATTTATTTCAGTAATTCCATTCAAAAAGTGAAACATGGATATTACATTCATTCATTACACACAGACTGATATATTTCAAATGTTTATTACATTATGACAACTAATGAAAATCCCAAATTCAGTATCTCCGAAAATTAGAATATTACTTAAGACCAATACAAAAAAAGGATTTTTAGAAATGTTGGCCAACTGAAAAGTATGCACATGAAAAGTATGAGCATGTACAGCACTCAATGCTTAGTTGGGGCTCCTTTTGCCTGAATTACTGCAGCAATGCGGCGTGGCATGGAGTCGATCAGTCTGTGGCACTGCTCAGGTGTTATGAGAGCCCAGGTTGCTCTGATAGTGGCCTTCAGCTCTTCTGCACTGTGGGGTCTGGCGTATCGCATCTTCCTCTTCACAATACCCCATAGATTTTCTATAGGGTTAACATCAGGCGAGTTTGCTGGCCAATTAAGAACAGGGATACCATGGTCCTTAAACCAGGTACTGGTAGCTTTGGCACTGTGTGCAGGTGCCAAGTCCTGTTGGAAAATGAAATCTGCATCTCCATAAAGTTCGTCAGCAGCAGGAAGCATGAAGTGCTCTAAAACTTCCTTGTAGACGGCTGCGTTGACCTTGGACCTCAGAAAACACAGTGGACCAACACCAGCAGATGACATGGCACCCCAAACCATCACTGACTGTGGACACTTTACACTGGACTTCAAGCAACGTGGATTCTGTGCCTTTCATCTCTTCCTCCAGACTCTGGGACCTTGGTTTCCAAAGGAAATGCAAAATTTACTTTCATCAGAGAACATAACTTTGGACCACTCAGCAGCAGTCAGGTCCTTTTTGTCTTTAGACGCTTCTGACGCTGTGTCTTGCTCAAGAGTGGCTTGACACAAGGAATGCGACAGCTGAAACCCATGTCTTGCATACGTCTGTGCGTGGTGGTTCTTGAAGCACTGACTCCAGCTGCAGTCCACTCTTTGTGAATCTCCCCCACATTTTTGAATGGGTTTTGTTTCACAATCCTCTCCAGGGTGCGGTTATCCCTATTGCTTGTACACTTTTTTCTTCCCTTCGCCTCTCTATTAATGTGCTTGGACACAGAGCTCTGTGAAAAGCCAGCCTCTTTAGCAATGACCTTTTGTGTCTTACCCTATTTGTGCAAGATGTCAGTGGTCGTCTTTTGGACAGCTGTCAAGTCAGCAGTCTTCCCCATGATTGTGTAGCCTATAGAACTAGACTGATAGACCATTTAAAGGCCTTTGCAGGTGTTTTGAGTTAATTAGCTGATAAGAGTGTGGCACCAGGTGTCTTCAAAATTGAACCTTTTCACAATATTCTAATTTTCTGAGATACTGATTTTGGGGTTTTCATTAGTTGTCAGTTATAATCATCAAAATTAAAAGGAATGAACACTTGAAATATATCAGTCTGTGTGTAATGAATGAATACAATATCCAAATTTCACTGTTTGAATGGAATTACTGAAATAAATCAACTTTTTGATGATATTCTAATTATATGACCAGCACCTGTATATCCTTACCACTAGGTAGCTGAAACTGTGCAGGTGGCCTCAGGTCATGGTTGTCATAACACACACCAAGGCTACATCTTAAATGGCAGACTTCCCTAGGTGAAAAACAGTATGTGACAAGATAGCCCTAGTGAAAAAAAAGTATACTTTATTGTATTTGAAATATATTCCCTTTTTCAATAGTACATTGCAAATGTACTAACACATTTTTTTTCTATCATTAAATTTATTAAAAGTATATTAGCATCATGCCTTTACCTATTTTACAATACAACTTTTAACACACTATAAAATAATTGTACTTTAGTATATTTTCTAAAAATACATTTTCTAAAAATATACTTGAGGTGAAAATTAAGTTTATTTTTTAATAGTGTATTTACTTGCACTTTATTAAAAATATATTTTAGGTATATTTTAACTGTGTTCTGGAAATGATCATTATAACAATGCATTGAAAGGGATACTTTCAAAATACATTATAGTAAACAATAGTATTTTGTACAAAGTATAGCTAAGTTTTATTTGTATAATAATGTACATTTGTTATTGAAAACAAAGTATGTGTAGTGAAGGCTGAAGGGGGTGGATTGGAATCCACTGCTGCTTCAATGTATATGTAATGATTGATTATAATTAAGGTATTAATCAATATTTTTCCTTCTAAATATCAAATGAGTTGAATGACTTTTCTGGAGATTTTACTTTATTTATATAAGTTACCAGTGTGATTACTGAAATGTTCTTTTCATGTATTCTTTAATGTCTGTATTTGATATCTGAATGCAGTGCTTGCTTATTTAACACAGCTTCCAGAAATGAAATAGGGACTTGTTTTGTGTTTGAGAAAGGTCTTCAATGTGTTAAAACATATAGGGGTCATTGAAGCCAATAGTTTAAGGGGCTATTTCTTTGTTAAAGCCTTTCTTTCTAGTTAAGACTATAGTTTAGCTATCCTTGAGAGAAAGAACGCATTATCTTGATGTTTTGAGAGGACTCTCCTGTTTATAGTGAGAGCCTGGCCAAATCCAACCTTGGAAAAGCTGTGTGTCGGTGTGTGTGTTAGTCTTCTTGGTTACAGGTTAAGGAACCACTGGCATTATTGGAGATTGACTGAGTTGTTGTTCTGGACATGCTGGCGCCCAGCAACCCAAATCTGCGACCTGGAAGGTCATGACGTGCATAACTTCAGCTGCATAATCGATGGAGATATGCTTCAGTCTATCTGTATATGTGTGGAAAATTACTGTGTTTATCTATTTCATAGCCAATGAGAATCATTCATCCTGTAAGCAATGACGTAGCTTAGACCTTGGAAATCGTATAACTGCTGTGATCTTTGTAACTGTAAGCGGGGCGGCCTACGAACTCCTGTGCGAGTATTGAAGCTGACTTCTGCTGATTTAACTGCAAACTATCTTCAGTAAATATTTTCTTTTATTTTTTATAATTCTGACTCTGGGTCTTCATTCTTCATATCTGGTTCTGGGTCTTTAACTGTACACCCCTTACAAGGCTACCTTGAAAGATGATAAGGGCTGGTTTCAGGTGTGTTTAGCAGTGTACCAGGTGTTCTGACACACCAAGTCAGAACACGACAGAGATGTAAGTAATCAACTTGAACTGCTTTATTATGGCAAGTATGTCAAGTCAAGTCACCTTTATTTATATAGCACTTTTAACAATATAGATTGTTTCAAAGCAGCTTTACAGTGATAATAGGAAATTAAAGTGACAGATTTTTGTTTATTTTGGCTTTACAGCAGCTCTAGAATTAAGTTATTGTCTAGCTAAAGTTAGTTTTGATTGATTTACTTCTGTCGCAACGATCGGAACTGTTCTAACAGAAAACCCTTAATGCGATCTGGCCGCTCATTTGCACAAAACAGTGCCTGGTGGCTTGAGAACGCAAACCATGAAATAGGTTCCAAGGTGCAAGCCTTCACAAATGTATAATACAAAATTTGTTATCGCTTCCACGTTGCCACTTGAACCAGAATTATCCTGACAACGTTTTATCTTTACAGAGGTAAAGGAAAGAAGGCCTTCACAGAGGAGAGACTAGTGGACACTTCAGGACTGCGTTGTCGACGTGTCCAGGCGCTGGTCCTTCATCATCTGGATACGGCTTGGATACGGTGGACTGCGGTTAACCTCGGGATAGACAGAGAGACTAATATTAGCATAGATGGATCCTTCTTATGATGTAATGAATGCATAAGGATATATAGGAAGTGTTCCCGGTTCCGGCTGACCAAATTTATGCAGCCTAACATTGAATTATAGACGTCTATAATGTGTTGTTATAGTCTAGATTTGAACTGACAGACTGTGTCTGCTTCCCGGACAATGTTAGGAAGACTGTTCCAAACTTTTGGTGCTAAATAGGAAAAGGATCTAGCGCCAGCAGTCGATTTTGATATTCTAGGTATTATCAACTGGCTGGAATTTTGTGATCGTAATAGACGTGACGGACTATAACGCATTAAAAGCTCGCTCAAGTACTGCGGAGCTAAACCATTTAGTGCTTTGTAAGTAATCAGCAATATTTAAAAATGTATATGATGTTTTATAGGGAGCCAATGCAATGTTGACAGAATCGGGCTAATATGGTCATACTTCCTGGTACTGGTAAGAACTCTAGCTGCTGCGTTTTGGACCAGCTGTAGTTTGTTTATTAAGCGAGCAGGGCAACCACCCATAATAGCATCACAATAATCTAGCCTTGATGTCATGAACGCATGAACTAACTGTTCCGCATTTGTCATTGAGAGCATATGACGTAATTTAGATATATTTTTTAAGATGGAAAAATGCGGTTTTACAGATACTAGACACGCGACTTTCAAATTAAAGATTGGTATCAAAGAGCACAACCATATTACTAACCGACGACGAAGACTTGACAGAGCAGCCATCAAGTGTTAGACAGTATTCTAGGTTAGTATGTGAGGAAGTTTTTTGTCCATTAATTAGAATCTCTTTTTTTTCAGAATTAAGTAGTAGGAAATAACTAGTCATCCAGTTTGTTATATCAGCTATGCATTCCGTTTATTTTGTGAATTGGTAGGTTTCGTCAAGGCGTGAAGAAATATAGAGCTGAGTATCATCAGCATAACAGTGAAGACTAATGCCATGCCTCTCAATGATATCCCCTAAGGGTAGCATGTACACAGTGAACAGCAATGGTCCTATGGTTGAGCCTTGTGGTACGCCATTCTGAACTTTTGTTCGATAAGACATCTCTTCATTTACTGCTACAAATTGAAAATGGTCAGATAAGTATGATTTAAACCATGCTAATGCAATTCCACTAATGCCAAAATCAATTTCAAGTCTACTTAAAAGCATGTTGTGGTCAATGGTAATGGTATGCAACACTAAGACCGAGTAACACTAATAGAGAGATTCAACCACAATCGGATGATAAGAGCAAATCATTTGTGACTCTGATGAGAGCTGTCTCAGTACTATTGTACAGTCTAAATCCTGACTGAAAATCCTCGCCTTGTAATGTTAAAAATCCTTTTTTTAACAAGCGGTCTGATCATATCCAGCTTAAAAGTTTTTGGTACGTACCATAATGACGAAGATGAATTAATGATATTAAGAAGAGGATTTATGACCTCTGGAAGCATCTCTTTGAATAGCTTAGTCGGTATAGGGTCTAACATATATGTTGTCGATGTACATGATTTAACGAGTTTTGAAAATTCACCCTATCCTATAGCAATGAATGAATCAAATTTTTCCTCAGGAAGACTACAATGCACTGCCTGATGCAATACTGTAGTAGACGGTTGCATAGTTATAATTTTCTCCCTGATATTATCAATCTTGTAAGCAAAGAAGTTCTTAAAGTCATTACTGCTGTGCTGCTTGGAAACGTCTGGTTGAAGCTTTTTTTTCGTTAATTTAGACACTGTTTCAAATAAATACCTAGGGTTTTGTTTATTTTCTTCTAATAGGGTTGAAAAACAAGCAAATCTAGCAGCTTTTAAGGTCTCTCTGTACGCAATCATGCTCTCTTTCCATGAAATGCAAAAAAAACCTCTAGTTTTGTTTTCTTCCAGTTGCGCTCCATTTTTCTGGCTGCTCTCTTAAGGGCTCGGGTGTGCTCCTTGTACCACAGCGTTGGACTATTTTCTTTAATCTTTAAGCGCAAAGGAGCAACTGTGTCTAAAGTGATAGAAAAGAGAGAGTCAAAAGTTTCTGTCGCAATATTGAGTTCTTCTAAGCTATCTGGGATGCTGAGGAGATGAAACTGATCAGGAATATTATTAATAAAGCAATCTTTAGTGGCAGAAATGATAGTTCTAACATATTTGTAACTTGGAGTTGACTTTGCAGCCTTGGCTAAATGAAGTATACACGAGACTAGATCTGAGATTTGATCGCTCTGCTGCAGAATTCCAACTGCATCAACATTGATTCCATGGGATAATATAAGATCTAGAGCAGGCATTCTCAACCCTGGTCCTCGAGGGCCACTGTCCTGCAGAGTTTAGCTCTAACCCTAAATCAAACACACCTGAGCCAGCTAATTAAGGCTTTCAGGATTACTGGAAAGCTACAGGCAGGTGAGTTTGCTCAAGGTTGGACCTAAACTCTGCAGGACAGTGGCCCTCGAGGACCAGGGTTGAGAATGCCTGATCTAGAGTATGATTACGACAATGAGTAGGTTCTGACACGTGTTGTCTAACTCCAATAGAATTCAGAATGTCTTTAAATGCCAATCCCAATGCATATTTTTCATTATCTACATGTAGTAAAATCACCAACAATTAGGACTTTATCTGCAGCGAGTACTAACTCTGATAGAAAATCAGCAAATATTTTGATAAAGTACCCCACCTCACTGTATGGTACCCTGGTGGCCTGGATACAGTAGCCAGGACAAATCTCAAACGTGATTTATCATTTACACTAGATAGTGTTACGTTAAGCATCAACACTTCAAAATACTTATATGTAAAGCTTGACTTCTCAGTAGTTCTGAAGATATTACTATAAATTACAGCAACACCTCCCCCTTTGCCTTTCAGACGAGGCTCATGTTCATAACAGTAATCTTGCGGGGTGGACTCATTTAAAGTAATGTTATCATCTGGTTTTAGCCAGGTTTCTGTCAAACACAGAATCTAGTGTGCACAATCTAGGTTATAATCTGTAATCAAAATATTAACAATAAGTGCTTTTGAAGTAAGGCAACGAATATTCAGCAACCCAAGCTTTATAATTTTTCATCCGTATTATATCTGCTTTTTATTTGTTGAACATCAATTACATTTTTACCCTCAAATGGGTTTCGGAGTTTTTTGTATGTCCTAATTTGGGGAACAGACACAGTCTCTATATGATGATATCTAGGTGAAAGAGTCTCTATATGATGGGATTTATCTGACCTCAGTGACGTGAGACAGCTAGCAGACGGTCGGTTTAGCCAGTCTGTCTGCTTCCTGACCTGAGCCCCAGATTGTCATGTTTGAGCTCTAAGACTATGTGCTTCCTGCGAAGATGAACATCAGAGTGGGAAGCCAACCACTAACATACACCTTAATCAATAACTTCCAGGGACGGAGGAGGCGGCTTCTGGACTGCAATGGGCTTTTAGGAGCGTTATGGGTGACAGTGAATCATTTGGGCCTCCTCAGGCGAAATCCAGGGGGTTTAAAGAGTTCAGAGGAAATAATAGTTGGGATGAGTCCTTGGAATAGTGTCAAGCGAGCAAGCGATCATTGATCATAAAATATACTTAGTACAAAATTAGTTGTTTCAAAATGGCACACTTCAAATGAACTAGTCATTAACACTCTTGAAGTATACTGATAATTAGTCTGGCTGCAAGTATACTTAGCTTTTATTTTTTCACCAGGGAAGTATGTCTGAATTCACTTAAAAGAGTAGGTAAAAAGACGACCTACTTCTTCCAGCGAGATTCTGAGCACATGATGGACATTTACTATCCCATGAGGCCACAAGAGAGGAAATCGTAACTGACACTGGTAGATCACATGATTATGACAACATAGCGAATGAAGAACGTCCAGATTACATTCATACTACACACACACTCATACTATATAGAATGTTTTTAGCAGTCGTGAAGTAATAACTTATTCAAAATAAGTACACTCAAGAGAGTATGCAAGTATAATGACTGATGTACCCAGTGTATAACAGTCCAACATATCAGTAAACCATATTATCAGCTTATGTCTATGATGATATTATTATCACTACAGATTCAGGTGTGTCTTCAGGTCCTTTAGCAGGATTATGTTCTCTTGTTCTTTTGGTGGCTGCAACTGCTCTGATTTAGGCTATAATCACCATATAAAAATAATAATAATAATAAATATATATATATATATATATATATATATATATATATATATATTTCCCTTTCGAGAGGTCTCTCCTATTGCGTAATGCTTACGCTATGGGAAAACTCCTTTTCTCTAGAAATATTGAAGTCTTTATGTAAAACGCATTGCAGCTGCACAGCATACAGCAATGAGTGAGGCAGCTCGGTCATTGGCTGTGCTGCGGCAACTTGCACAAACCAATGACGGGGCGACCCCGCTTCCAATGAGCGTGCTTCGCGTCCACGCGCGTCAGAGCCCGCCAAGATGGGCGTGGCCAAGGGCTATATATTGGGCGCCCCGTCGTCTGAGTTCTTTAGATTTAATCTCCTTCAGCAAAGAACCTTCTCTTTGCTGATCCTCCGGATTTGTTGGAGTCTTTTCGCCGCCGCCGCCGTCGACAAGCCTACAGCAGGACTGCTTCGAGGACGCCGGCGCCTTCAGCCGCCTTCGATCGCCCTTCTGCTAAGCCATCCGGCGCGCATCATCGCTATATCCTTTTCAAAGCTTTCAGTGATCGCCCCCGCGACACTTTTTCTAAAAGAGCAATTTTTCAAGGCGTCAAATGCCTTCCTGCGCTTCGTGTCGAGGCTCTCTTCAAGACGGGGATCGTCACATCATTTGCGCCCGCTGCCTGGGACCGGACCACGCAGAGGCTGCCCTTACTCGAGGCGGATGTCCCGAGTGTGACGCCCTGGGCCTCACCGAGCTGCGCGCTCGCTTCGCCGTTTTCACCGCGAAAGAGCCCACCTCTTCCGTGCTGCCATCTCCTCTGGTCGAGCCACGAAAGAAAAAACGCCGCTCACAGAGGCCGCCGGAGCACGCGGTTTGCAGTGATGTCACGCCGGGCCAATCCCCGCGTGCTTCACCGCCACCCGAAGACTCCCCGCCGCCAGTCCAGTTCACACAGGCGGACCAGCACCCCTCCAGCGGAGCGATGGGGCTCGTCTCGTTTGGCGCGTCAGGGGATGACGAAGATAAGGATGACAGTTTTTCCTGTGATGCTGCATCCGACGACTGGCCGGGCTCGTCCTTCGACCCCGCGCCTTCGACATTAGCGGGCACGAGCGCGGGCTCCAGCATGGACTCAGAGATCGTCCGCATTCTCTCTAAGGCGGTGGAAGACCTCGGGCTCGATTGGTCTTCCCCGGAAGAACCCGCCCGCAGCCGACTGGACGAGTGGTTCCTGCAGGGGCGCCGGCAGGCCCCTCGACAAAGACCCTCCCCCTTCTTCCCGGAAGTTCACGACGAACTCACGAAGTCGTGGAAAGCCCCGCACTCTGCTCGCCTGAAGCCTTCTTTTTCTTTGTCGCTCTCCTCCGTGGACGGCGCGAAAGAAAGAGGCTATGAGGGGACTCCACCCCTTGAGGAGGCTGTGGCCAATCATCTGTGTCCACCCTCCAACGCTGGATGGAAAGCTAAAGCTTCTCATCCCTCGAAGCCTTGCCGGTCCACTTCAGCTCTCGCCGGTCGCGCATACGCCGCCGCCGGCCAAGCTGCATCAGCGCTTCACTCTATGGCTGTCCTCCAGGTGTTTCAAGCCAAACTTCTCCGCAGTATGGATGAGTCTGGACCCGAGCCTGAGGCATTTAAGGACCTACGCAGCGCCACTGACATAGCGCTGCGAGCTACAAAAGTCACTGCCCAATCCATCGGCCGTGCTATGGCTAACCTGACTGTCCTTGACCGCCATCTGTGGCTGACGCTAACAGATATGAAGGATGCAGATAAGGCGTCTTTTCTCAACAGCAGCGAGCTAAGACGGCGCCCCCCGTTTCTCAGCCCAAACCTGAAACGGATTTTCGACGCCGCTCGCGCTCTGCCAACAGGAAGCAACCGCCCGAGCGACGGGGACCTCGGCCCAGGATTGTGCTGAATCCAGAGCCTCGTAAGTCCTCCTAGCTACAGGGAGGAAAAGGGAGAGTGCGTGTCTCGCAAGAGCCGGACCGTTCTCTCCAAAACGTCTAAAGCATTACCCAGTCCCCTTACAGGCGGCTGGAAATGTCTATACAGCAGCCAATGTGCCAGCCACACAGCTCGCCCACCTGCAAACAAACGCCGTTTTTACGGCGACACACAGAAATCACATAAAGAGCTATTTTCTGCCTGTGTCATTAAAGGGTCACGTGTCCACATCAAAGTGCGCATTCCCACATATCAAAACTGTCAACGCAGTGCCAAATGTTTTCCCAGCTCAGGCTGGACGCCCCATAAATGTAGATTGTGTGCCAACTGTTACGTATGCACCACTACACACAAGCACTGTTCCCACAGTTATAAACACTTCCCCAGTAAAAGCGGGAAGTTGTATAAGAGTAGCGCGTGTGCCCGCTGTTATGCACGCACCCCAACTCACAAACACTGTTTATATGGCCAAAAACCTCCCGCCACGAGCGGGAAGTTTTATGAAAGTGGCGCGGGGATATTCAAAATATCCCCGACATGCCGAAATGGGTTTTGAACATAATAAAACACGGTTACTCGCTTCAATTCGCTCGCAGACCGCCCCGCTTCACAGCAGTGGTAGAGACGAAAGTGAGAAAAGATGTTTCACATGTTCTACGCACCGAGATGCTCAAACTGATAGAGAAAGGCGCTATAGAAACAGTCCCCCCCTCTATGAGCGAGGCAGGTTTTTACAGCCGCTATTTTCTCGTCCCGAAAAAGGATGGCGGTATCCGCCCCATTCTAGATCTCAGACATCTGAACAAAGCTTCGTTCGTTCAGAATGATAACTACCAAGCATATCCTCGCGCAAGTTCGCCCGAGGGATTGGTTTCTGTCAGTGGATCTGAAAGACGCTTACTTTCACATTCCAATAGCGCCTCATCACAGGCCATTTCTGAGATTCGCTTTCGAGGGACAGTCATACCAGTACACAGTACTACCATTCGGCCTGTCACCGGCACCCCGTACATTTACGAAATGTATGGATGCAGCACTTTCCCCCCTGAGACAGCGGGGAGTGCGAATACTAAATTATCTCGACGATTGGCTAATACTAGCACAATCAGAGAGCCAGTTAGTGACACACAGGTCTTGGATTATCAGTCATCTAGAGTGCCTAGGTCTAAAAATCAATTTTGCAAAGAGCATGCTATCCCCCAGCCAGAATATTTCTTTTCTGGGAATAGTGCTAGACTCAGTGCAGATGACGGCGCGCCTCTCATCAGAGCGCGCACTCACTATCCGGCGCCTTGCAACATCGTTCAGAGCGGGCGCGCGCGCCCCCGTCAAGCGGTTTCAGAGGATGCTCAGTCTCATGGCCTCAGCATCAGCTGTACTCCAGCTAGGATTGTTGCACATGCGTCCTCTCCAACGCTGGCTCAAAAGACGTGTCCCCACTCACGCGTGGCGCTCGGGCCACTTTTTAATCAGAGCAAATCATGGCTGCATAAAAGCCCTGACGCCCTGGAAAGCTGTCGACTGGTATCAGTCCGGCATGAGTTTGGGTGTGAACACAAGGAGAAAAATGATCACGACAGATGCCTCCAAAATAGGTTGGGGGGCCCTTTACGAGGGCAGGCCTGTCTCCGGCTTGTGGTCAAACCCGGAGAAGCGCCTATCTATAAACTGTCTGGAATTGAAAGCGGTCGCTTTGGCTCTCAGAGCCCTGCTCCCGTACCTGAAGGACGAGCACGTCCTAGTCCGAACGGACAACATGACGGTAGTCTCACATATAAATCGTCAGGGTGGACTCAGATCGAGCTCCCTGCACTCGATGGCCAGGGAGCTCCTCCTATGGTCCCAGCGCAACCTGCGCTCGCTGAGAGCAGCGCATGTGCCAGGTGTTCTGAACCAGGGAGCGGACATGCTGTCCAGAGACAAAGTTCTCCCAGGAGAATGGTCTCTCCACCCCCTGACGATTCAGTGGTTATGGCAAACCTTTGGCAGAGCAGAGGTCGACCTCTTTGCCTCCAAGGAAAATACGCACTGCCCTCTCTTCTTTTCAAAGAGCACGGACGCGCTCGCCCAAGTCTGGCCGAACCGCCAGCTGTATGCCTTCCCTCCGGTTGCGATGCTACCTCAGGTCATCAGTCGGATCAGGGAGGAGAAATGTGCAGTGCTCCTGGTAGCCCCACTCTGGAAAAACCAGATTTGGTTTCCAGAACTGATGCAGATGATACAATCTGCACCATGGCCGATTCCACTGAGGCTAGATCTCCTCAGGCAGGCCAACGGGATGATCCTCCATCCCCGCCCCGATCTGTGGGCCCTCCATGCGTGGCCCCTCAACGGATTCCCGGGAACCTCCCCAGTGGAGTGTTGAGAACCACCACTGAGGCGCGAGCGCCCTCTACGAGGCGCTTATATGCCCAGAAATGGAAGGTGTTCAGTGACTGGTGCAAGTCCAGGAACCTGAATCCTGAGACATGCGAAGTACCGAGTGTGCTCGTTTTCTTACAAGAGCTGTTGGAGGCAGGCCGCACCCCCTCCACGCTCAAAGTATATGTGGCTGCCATAGCGGCATCACATGAACCGGTGGAAGGACGCACACTAGGGAAAAACTACCCAGTTGTTCGTTTCCTGAGGGGCGCCAGGAGGATAAATCCCCCACGCCCCCCCCCTCGGTGCCGATTTGGGACCTGGCCACGGTCCTGGACGCACTTAAGCGTGCCCCGTTCGAACCCCTCCGAACTGTGCACCTTAAACAGCTCTCGCTCAAAACTGCTCTCTTGCTGGCTCTCGCCTCGGTCAAGAGAGTGGGCGACCTGCACGCGCTGTCATCAAGCGCTACCTGCCTGGAGTTTGGACCTAACGACAACAGGGTTGTCCTCAGGCCAAAACACGGGTATTTTCCTAAAGTGCTCTCTACTCCTTTCAGAGCACAGGTGATATCTTTGGCCGCGCTATCGTCCCCAGCAGACGAAAGTGACGCTAATTTACTCTGCCCGGTCAGGGCACTCAGAGTATATTTGGAACGTTCTGCCCTGTTCAGACAGACAGAGCAGTTGTTCGTATGCTTTGGCGGCCGCACTAAGGGTCTGGCTGTGTCAAAGCAAAGAATATCGCGCTGGATAGTTGATGCTATAGCGCTGGCTTATGAAGCCAAGGGCCTTCAGTGCCCCTTGGGCATCAGAGCTCACTCTACGAGAGGCATGGCCTCCTCGTGGGCGTGGTCGAGTGGGATACCCATTCAAGATATTTGTGCGGCTGAAGGCTGGGCCTCACCGTCCACATTTATCAGGTTTTATAACCTACAGGTCTATGCAACTACTTCTATGCATAGGCTGGGGTGTGTACATGCTGAGCATTGTCTCCTCCCTCATAGAATCACATCTTTGAATCTGATGTGGAGGATTTTTCATACATGACAGTACATAAAAATGTGCTTGTGTGTGTCTTTGGACGCCCTTTGGGCCGTTCCACGTTGTCCCTTTATAAAGCCCGCCTTTATAAAGCTCAGGCACCGGCCTCCGGCTTAATAGAAGTGAAGTCAGCACGCACAGCGTTTTACATGGCGTTCCCATAGCGTAAGCATTACGCAATAGGAGAGACCTCTCGAAAGGGAACGACTCGGTTACTAACGTAACCTCGGTTCCCTGAGAGGAGGGACAGGTATTGCGTAATCTGCCGTGCTTGTGCTTGGTCAATTTGCTTCAGTCGATTGAACCTAAAGAACTCAGACGACGGGGCGCCCAATATATAGCCCTTGGAAACGCCCATCTTGGCGGGCTCTGACGCGCGTGGACGCGAAGCACGCTCATTGGAAGCGGGATCTGATGATCTGGGTTTTTTTTCTATTTTATTTGCCTTTGGTCATAAACATGCTGATGATTACAGTAAAGTTCCATCAGTATTTTCTTAATCACTTAATTGAAATATTTAATAATAAAAATGTATATAAATATCCATTAACCATCAGCCTTTCAAATCAGCAGCATGAGCATAACTGAGAACTTTATGAGAGAGCAACCTCAAGAATACAATGTTCCTCATGGGTAGGTTGAACAGAATATCTTTGGAGGTAGCAAAGATGCAAAAAACCTTTAATATAAAAAGAAAAATAGTCTTTTCTAAAACTAAAACAATTATGGTTATGTGATTAGTGCTGTCAGCCCAAACAACTCATTGTCTTCTCCGTTTACTTCTCAAACAAAAACTGACGGAGTCAGAAAGGCCCTGGAAGGTCTTTTCAGCTGAAAAGGGGGTAGATTACATATAATTATATAGGAAAAAGTACTGTTTGCTGAAAAGTACTTTCTTTCCTAATCATGGCAGGTACAGTCAGATAAAAAGTTCTTGATTTCGTCACTTTAAAATAACGAGGAAGAGATTGTTTTTCTGAAATAAAGTGTTGCAAAAAGTCTGATATTATGCTTTGCAATGTAGTGAAGAAAATGAAAGATTCATACACACAAATAGTATTTTTGTTATCATACAAATGCATGACCAATAACACCTTGTAACTATAGGCCTAAGTGTGTCTTGTCATGTTACTGATAACAAAAGGGATACATCGTTTTCATTTCCTTTCTCATACTACGGTGATATAAAATAATCAAAATGTCATAGATCATTTTGCGTAATTTATTATTAATTTCTCTATCAGAAGACCTGAGCTCCATGCTGTGGATAATCAACCAATTCATTTTTTTTTTTTATATTGTGTGGTCGTTCGTGCCTAAGCCTAAATAGTAAAGTGATGAATGGTGGGGATTTATTCTTTTGTTTAGCTTTGGTCCCGCCCAACCTTTATGCAGCACAGCCCTGCCCCTGACCATTCATAGAACCAGCCCCGTATACAGTCACACACAAAAACCAGCCACAAAACAAAAGAGGTTGAATTTGAGCAGCCTATTTAAATACTTTCACTTTCACGTGCATCGATTTAGAAACAAAAGTTTATTTTTCTCAGTGGAAGAAGTGTTGAAAATGAAAGTCTTCAATTTGCTCACATTAAGTGTTTTTCTCGTGTCTGGTAAGAAATCTTTCACCCTTTGTTATTGTGATAGTAATTTTACGTAAATGCACGTGCATTTTACGCACGTGGTTCTAGCGTGCACGCGAGGATATCGTCTGCATTGTTTTGAAATATAATTTTTGCCGCCTTTGAAATGGCGCAAAAGACATTACTTGAGAAGTTCAAGTAAAAATGTGCGCTCATTTTTATTACGTGTATTTATTGCATGGACGGAGAAAGAACATGGACAGTTAAATTAAACCACAGTTTAACCTCTGTAGCCTCACACTAACTGAATAAAAGAAGCAAAGCAAACCTTTTGCTGAGATCAACAACATTAACAACAAGAGAACCACTGATCAATTAAGTTCTTTTTGTCTTTGTTTGCATGCATGTGATACATTATGAATTATTCAGACATATTTATCTGTACAATCTTTATGATCTGAAAAAGGAAAAAGAAGTTCCTGTTGTATAATTTTACATAATTTGTGATCCAGTTAATTTTTTCTCTAGGTGTTTTCAGTGTTAATACAGATGCAGTGTCAGTGATGGATGGAGATTCAGTCACTCTACACACTGGTGTTAAAACAAACCAGCAAGAAGATATTAAATGGTATTTTAATGACACTCGTATAGCTCAAATCAGTGGAGATCTCAGTTTCGTCTGTACAGATGTTCAGTGTAATGAAGGCACTGAGAGATTCAGAGACAGACTGAAGCTGGATCATCAGACTGGATCTCTGACCATCACAAACACCAGAAACACAGACTCTGGAGAATATGAACTAAAGATCATCAGCAACAGCACCATAAGTGAAAAGACCTTCAACATTACTGTTCTTGGTGAGTTACTTAATGGAAACATGATGAGACCATCTCTGATCGCCTTTTAGCTGTTTAAATGAGGATTTGATGTAACACAGCTATTTATTATAAACTCCTTGGGTAGGATTAGGCGTGTGGAGTGCGTGCGTATTACACGCCATGCACGCAAAAACGGCGTATCATATGCACGCAACAACTATTTTGGCGTAAATGGCACTATTAATACAATTTGTGCTATAGATATGCACTTTCATGAGATTGTGGCGGGCTTTAACGAGGAGCAGTGGGTCCGAAATTTTAGGATGAGCAAGCCAACCTTTGATATGTTGTGTCAAGGTGTGTCCACATCTGATTTATTTTCACATGTGAACGAGGCATGACACCGATCCGATCGTGTAAACAGGAAAAAACGCATGCATTCGGATATTTCGAGATCGGTTTCAGGCCTCGTTCATATGGAAATAAATCAGATATAAATCAGATATGTGCCAATGCGACTGTCATGTAAACAGGCAGATATTATTTTCAGAGGCATTAGGCAAAGTATCCGCGGTTTAATGACGAGAGAAGCGCATCTGCGAAACGTCTTGTCCTTGTAGGAGAGGAATTGGAAACACGTTGACACAACATAGGCCTATCAAAGGTTGGCATGCCAAAGGACCCACTGCTCCTCGTCAAAGCCCGCCACGATCTCATGAAAGTGCGTATCTATAGCACGAGTTTTATTTCTCGTGCCATTTACGCCAAAAATAGTTTCTGTGTGCATATGATATGCACTTAATAGCGTGTAATACGCACACACTCCACCCTAATCCTACCCAAGGGGTTTACAGTGCGTATCATGCACTCATAACTATTTTTGGCGTATAAATGGGACGAGAAATAAATTAGTGGTATAGATACGACCTTTCATGGGATCGTGTTGTATGTTCCCACCAGTCCTGAGATCTCTCTTGCACACAAACTGAAGCACATGCGCTGGCTATGTGCGGCCCTTTTCGTACTCCGCCTCAAAATCATGGTGTTTGGCGAACTTCGCATACATCAAAATGTATGCTGACAACTGAAAACTCATCTCTTCCGTGAGTACTTAAAAAAAAAAACTTTCCTTCTCCTTTAAATCCTCATTTGACCTTTTTTTTTTTTTTGCTACTGAGCAATGCCTGAACTTTGTATTTTGAGCCCCCGGTTTCTACCGTTGTTCAAATTAATGGAAAAGGACACAACAACAGGACAACAGATGTTTCAGGCCCACGTGATATTTAGTCGCATTTTAAATGTTTGTTGCTGTTCTTAATAAATCAACACATCTTAATAAATAAAATCGTAATCGTATAAGAGTTAAAATGAAATCCTTAATGACTTTTAAAGGTGCACTGTGTAATATTTAGGATGTAGACAGGATGTAATATTTAGGATGTATCTGTAGACAGAAATGCAATATAATATACATAACTATGTTTTCAGTGGTGTATGACCTTACTTAATGAACCTTAACATTTGAATTCAATACTTTTATACAAAAAAAATATTAAAGAAATGTATTAAATATGTAAAAGATTTAGCAATTAAATGAGATCGAAATCAGATATACAGTGGCCTCTCTGGTTGATTGTATTACAGAGACAATAATTATTTTACATTCGTAATATAACAAATATTTGTTACTAATTTTTTTTAAGGCAATGAGACAGGAAATAACCCAGCACATGAGTAAGACTTAACCCAGCAAGAGGGTTAATTTCACCGACTGGTTGGGTCAAATGAATGACCCAGAAATATGGCTTAAATCGGAAAACCCAGAACTTGGGTCAAACCAACCCAGCGCATGTTCTGTCCAATAGTGACCCAGCGGTGTGGTTAAGGTTGGGTTATTTTTTAACCCTGCAGTTTTTAGAGTGCAAAACATACATAAATATTGTGTTTCATACTTGCATGTGCAAAAACTTTAATCTCCACAGTTCTTTCACATTGTGTAGTCCACCCCCGAAAAAAATAAAAAATAAATAAGGGTCATCCAGCAGCTGTTGTTTTGTTTTTCAGATGTTCCCGTTGCTGATGAAGTGAAGACCGTGTCAGTGAAGGAGGGAGAATCTGTAACTTTAGATCCTGGTGTAATAAGAAAACTGGATGATCTGATGACGTGGTATTTTAATGATATTCTCTTAGCTGAAATCCCTGGAGATCTCAGTGTTATCTGTACAGATGTTCAATGTAATAATGACACCGAGAGATTCAGAGACAGACTGAAGCTGGATCATCAGACTGGATCTCTGACCATCACAAACACCAGAAACACAGACTCTGGAGAATATAAACTACAGATCAGCAGCAGCATCCGTCGTTACCTCAGCATCACCAGTTTCAAAAAATTCATTGTTACTGTCACTGGTTAGTATCACAATGTATAATCAACCCAGTAATATTTTTATTGTGGCCAAAAGTGGGCTTTGATTACATGATAAAATATGCTTAAAATAATCTCAATCATCTTCATTAAAACAGCACACTTTGTTAAAGCTATTGTTTAAATAATCATACACACTATTGTTTAAATAATCATATTTATATTGAAAGGTAAATTTAATAATACAATTTATATAAACATTTATCTTGAAAGGTAAATTTAATAATGCAACTAAGTTGTAAATCTGAGAAACAAATAGACATTTTGATTTGTCTGTCAATGCACAAAATTGTTTTTTAAAATTAAAAATAGTCTAAGTCACATGTCAAAGTGAAAGTATTAAAAACAAAAACTGAAAGTATTTTATGATATTTCTATCAGTAGCAGTGTAAATAGTTTTAGTTTTGGTTTTTGAAAAAAAAAATTGTTTCAGTGAACTATAACCATTTATAAGTTAAATCAATATCATAAAACTGATGACCAAAGTAAAAAGGTATAAATCAGTAAAACTGATGATATTAGTAAAACTGATTATGATTCTCTTATGATTATGATAAATGACTGTCTTTATTATTCCAGATTCAGGTCTGTCTTCAGCTGCTGCTGCAGGAATAAGTGTTGCTGCTGTTGTTGTTGTTGTTCTGCTGCTTGTTGCTGCTTGTGTGATTCACTATCGCAAGCGTCAAGCTAATAGCAACGGTGAGTGTTACATGTTGCTGATTTACCAAGATTTAAATAGCAGCGATGAATCTTTGACAGATGTAAAATGTTTTTTTGTTCTAATTAACCAAAGTAATGAGTTTAATTGAGTTTGTTATTGATCAAACAGGCATCAGGATGCAACGCAATCCTGTTCAGGTGAGATACTGTGAACATCCTTCTACCTGATCCGAACAGATTCAGATCTGTGAGTTTTCAACATGTTTGTTTGTTTGTTTGTTTCATGTGGTTTGATTCAGAAATCATTGCATAGAAACAGACAGCGCTGCTCTCATACCATTTTACTTCATTATAAAGAACAGTGGTGTTAATACATTTTATATTATTATAGAATTATAATATTTACAGTACACCGTTATGACACTGATTAAGGATCATTATGTATCAAATGTAAACTGTAAATTATTGTCCTTCATTATTTTTTATCAGTATTGAAGCAGATCGGTGATGCAGTGCCGACATAATAAAATTCAAATTAACTCTGAAAGAAACCAAATGGTATAAAAACAAAAAGTACAAAATTTTTCAGCAAGTAAGACCACCGATAACGAATAATGTTGGTAAGTTCAAGATTCAACTGTAATTTAAAAGTTTAGTGTTTCAAATTAGGACTCGCAATAACCATCACAATTATTCCTGAGTAGTTGATATTTTAAACATGATGCTTCAGACAAATCCTTTAATATGTCAGTGCCATTGTTTTGTCTCAAGATGCACAGCGTTAAAGTTTTTCCTAAGGCAAGCTACTAAATGTTCTAAATGAGGCCTAATCCTGGCTTTAACAGATCACTCTAAATTGTTATATAGACAATGCATTTTCTGTAAAGCTGCTTTGAAACAATAGGGAAAAGCCGGGACGATTGAAACGCGGGACGGATGAGACATTGAGATTTCCTTGAAAACCACTCACGTCATGTACGTCAAATTTCGTCAGCACGTACAGCACGCAATGCCTACAAGACCCGCGAAAATATTTCTTCTGTACGTCATGCCGTTTTAAAGACATGTTGTTAGAGCCGGAAAACTGTTTTTGAGTGCAGTTAGTGAATTCTTTCGTGCAGTACTTTTTTTTTACTGACGAGTTGTATTTATGTTTTCATGTGCCATTGTAATGATAATACGGAAGGTGTATTTGTACTACAACACACCTTTAAGTGTGTAATATCAGAGTTTTTTAGTTTAAGTGCAAAACAGGTTTAACTGGCAGGAGGCGCTGTCAGGGACGGTTGAAAAAGTGTTTAATCTTCAATAAATTCAATTTATCGTCTTCCGGTTGACCTAATTTTCTTCATAATAACTGGCTATTCAACTGGCACACACTCAATATGACTCAAGGAAGAAATGTAAGAAAATGAATTGTGAACGGATTTGTATGTCTTCTTCAAAATAGCCTATTAGAAAGATTACGCAAAATGTGCATAGGCTCATCGCCTATTGTTTATTGGGCGACAGAACAAAAATGTTAATATGAACCTTTAAATTAAAATAAATGACAAAATATTTTTGTACATAAGTTACTTGTCAGGTATTGTTCATAAAAACAAGCATTAGATGAATAGTTACCATTTAAACTGTTATGTTTCATCCGTCCCACCCATGTGTTTCAATCGCCCCGCTCAGGCGGGACGATTGAAACGAAGCACAACTACCGTTCAAAGTAATTTTTTACTTAAATCATTCTATATTCTTACCGAATAATACATGATACTAAGAGAACACATATGTGAGTTGTTGATCACAAAAAAAAAAAAAAAAGAGTTGTTGATCACAAAAAAAAAAAAAATCTGTCTGTAACCTTATCTTAGAAACCTAAGTTTAACTGAAAAGTGTTTCAACTGTCCCGGCTCTCCCCTATGTATTGTAAAAAGCGCTTTACAAATAAATGTGAGTTGAATTGAATTAATCTAAGCCCTGTCTGTGAAACATAAACATAGCCATTATGTTAAGGCAGTGTCTTAAGTTCTAGTATGACCCACTAACAATCAGTCAAGGGCAGTCAGTAAGGCCAATTTATACCATACGTCATACCCTTCGCCGTACCCTGAAGTGCACCTCCTCAAAAATGTAACCACACGTTGTGACGACGCAGACCGCAAGATCTGTGATTGATCGGCTTGGTAGCATCTCGTTTCCTCCTACGCATTTCCGGCGTGTTCTTTCTGAAATACAGAGAGATAATAGGAAATTTTGAAAAAAAGGTTATCTCTGCGCAAACCTCAAAAATGCAAACCCACGAAAACGCAGATGGCGTGCACATGCACATGCACATCAATTGTTTAGTCTATAGGTATGCGCGTTTGAATATACATGTAGTCCTTCTTTACAAACCAACCCTCAACAAACTACTTTTCAAGCCTTAAAAATGTATAAAACAGAATTATTTATCGCTTCCACGTAGCCACTTGAACCGGAATTATCCCGACAACGTTTTGTCTGTACAGAGGTAAAGGGAAGGGAATGAGGCCTATAATGCGTTAAGAGCTCACTCAAGTACTGCGGAGCTAAACCGTTTAGTGCTTTGTAAGTAATAAGCAATATTTAAAAATGTATACGATGTTTAATAGGGAGCCAATGCAGTGTTGACAGAACCAGGCTAATTTGGTCATACTTCCTGGTTCTGGTAAGGACTCTAACTAATGCGACCAGCTGTAGTTTGTTTATTAAGCAAGCAGGGCAACCACCCATAATAGCATTACAATAATCTAGCCTTGATGTCATGAACGCATTAACTAATTGTTCCGCATTTGTCATTGAGAGCATATGACGTAATTTAGATATATTTTTAAGATGGAAAAATGCGGTTTTACAGATACTAGACACGTGACTTTCAAATGAAAGATTAGTATCAAAGAGCACACCCAGGTTCCTAACCGACAACGAGGACTTGACAGAGCAGCCATCAAGTGTTAGACAGTATTCTAGGTTATTACGTGAGGACGTTTATTTGTTCAATAATTAGAACCTTTGTTTTTTCAGAATTAAGTAGTAGGAAATTGCTAGTCATCCAGTTTTTTATATCAGCTATGCATTCCGTTAATTTTGTGAATTAGTAAGTTTCATCAGGGAGTGAAGAAATATAGAGCTGAGTATCGTCAGCATAACAGTGAAAACTAATGCCATGCCTCCTAATGATATCTCCAAAGAGTAGGATCTACAGAGTGAACATCAATGGTCCTAGTACTGAGTATCTTTGACAGATACTAGAAATGCCAGCTGGATCAGATGTGGTTTTCGTTTATGCAACATGCTGTGTCGGTGCTCAGAAAATAAATTATTCAGCGTTGAGAAAGAGTTCTCGCACATAGCAGTCAAGGCCCCAAATGTTAATGTGTGTTTTAAGGCATGCAGTCAGCACCACTGGCATGGCTTGAAAAACGCTGTAGTAATTTGAAAGAAATTTGACCAATGTCACTTTCTCGTTCTGGGCTGTGCACAGTGTTTGTCAAAACGGACGAGCAACGATGAAATGAGACTCCACCATTTCAGTGTTCGTTAAATCCAGTAGTAGTTGCAATTTCCCTGCATTCAAAAAGTTCTCACTACCATGGACCAGTGCATCCAAAGCTGCCATGTAGATGCTATTACGTTTGCTGAAACGCACGGACATTTCTCCCAAAACAGTCAATAATGCTAAAAAACAGCTGCTTGCACTCCTGTTCAATATTCACTTCACGCTGACCAACACTTTTAACCACAATGTAGTCTTGCAGAGTCTTGCTGGCCTGTCACTGCTGTTTCAGAGGGGCAGGAATCGCATTTTCTGCACCTATACTTTCAGCCCACAGTTTCGCAAACTCTGCATCTGATCGTAGACTTTCAATGCAAGAAGCACTGCCAGTGAGCCGAACTGCCGTCATTAGATCTGTTTGTTCAGCTTACAGCATCCTATTCGGTGGATCCATCAGGCCCAAAACTTTGTACATCACACAGACAAGAAATTTGAAAGTTGGTTCTGTTTATTGTTTATTGTTAAAAGGATCCCCATTAGCTGTCACCAAAGTGAGAAGCTAGTCTTCCTGGGGTCCACAAGAAAAAATAAAAATAAAAGTACATTGTAACAAAGTTCGTCTTTATGGAGGAAGAAGGAGACAGGGTCGGCGAGACTGGGACCCGTACGGATTTTATTTCTCAACAAAAACAATAACTGCTGCGCACACAGCGCATTCACCGTAGTAGTACTACAGCAACACAATATTTCTAATAACAACTCTTTCCACGCTGGTTCAGCTTCAACGTCCTCCACAGCTTCGGTCAAACTCCTTCCACGCTGCTTTCAGCTGTCCCAGTTTCAACACTGCTCACGTACGAGTCGCCAGTCCTTCTCTCTCCCCTCATTCTCTCACTTTGTGGTTTTTATCCGTCTCCCCACGCCAATCACTGCAATCAGACACAGGTGTTTATCATTTGCACTTGACCCACTTACTCACCGCCGCGCCCTCTGACTTGTCTCTCACTACAGACGGCGCTAAAACCACGCCCCCCTCATCACATCATCACATACCCCCACCGCCCGACTCAGGCCGGGGAACCGTCCGGCCTGCAGCCCCCCCCCCCCCTCCTCCTGGAGAGGAAGTCGGCCACAGCCATCTGCGTCCCCGGCCTGTGGACCACCTGAAATTTAAAGGGTTGTAAAGCCAGATACCAACGGGTGATCCGCGCGTTGGTATCTTTCATGCGGTGGAGCCATTGAAGGGGAGCGTGGTCCCAACACAGGGTGAACTCCCGGCCCAGGAGGTAGTATCGGAGGGTGAGAACAGCCCAACGGATGGCCAAACACTCCTTTTCTATGGTGCTGTACATCGTCTCTCTCAGAAAGCTTCCGACTGATGTACAGCACCGGCCGTTCCTCCCCCTCCACCTCCTGGGACAGGACCGCGCCCAAACCCCTGTCCGAGGCATCCGTCTGTAGGATAAAAGGGAGAGAAAAGTCAGGAGCATGCAAAAGCGGTCCGCCGCACAGAGCAGCCTTTATGTTGGTAAAAGCCTGCTGGCACTGCTCCGTCCACTGAACCGTATCTGGAGCGCCCTTTTTAGTTAGATCAGTCAGCGGGCTAGCGAGGTCCGAATAATTGGGAACAAACCGTCTATAGTATCCCGCTAGCCCCAGGAACTGTCTAACCTCCTTTTTGGTCTTAGGACTCGGACAGGTCGCAACCGCAGCAGTCTTATCAATTTGGGGACGCACCTGTCCATGTCCCAAGTGGAAGCCCAGATATCTTACTTCAACCCGCCCAATTGCACACTTCTTCGGGTTGGCTGTGAGCCCAGCTCTTCTCAGCGTTTTCAGGACAGCACGCAGATACTGCATATGACGCTGCCAATCATTACTATAAATAATGATGTCATCTAAATAAGCAGCGGCATATGCAGCATGCGGCCGGAGAATTCGGTCCATCAAACGCTGAAAAGTCGGCGGTGCCCCAAACAACCCGAACGGAAGTGTGACAAATTGGTGCAATCCAAACGGCGTGGTAAAAGCTGTTTTTTCTTTAGATATTGGAGATAAGGGGATCTGCCAATAACCTTTTGTTAAGTCCAGCGTCGAATAAAAGCGAGCAGAACCAAGCCGATCAAGCAACTCGTCAATCCTGGGCATTGGATACGCATCAAACTTAGACACCGCGTTCACCTTCCTATAATCCACACAGAACCGAATCGAACCGTCAGGTTTGGGTACCAAAACGATCGGGCTCGCCCAGTCACTGTTGGACTCTTCTATGACCCCCATGTCCAGCATTGTCTCTAATTCGGCCTGAACGGTTTTCTTTTTGTGTTCAGGTAAACGATACGGGCGGCAACGTACCACGACCCCCGGATCTGTCTCAACGTGGTGCTGAATGAGGTTTGTTCGACCAGGCAGGGGCGAGAACACATCGGCAAATTCTGCCTGTAAGATTGTGATGTCAGCGAGCTGCGAGGGCGAGAGGTGGTCACCAGAGGGAGCCAGAGCGAATGACTGGGATTTGATATTCGCTTCTGGCCCGAGATCCTCCTCTCCAGTCACCACCGTCGCGAGCATCACTGCTTCAGCCTCAACCCATTTTTTAAGCAGGTTGAGGTGGTAAATCTGACGCCCCCCCCCCCCGATCCGATCGAATTACCTCATAGTTGAGATCACCAACTCGCCGTGTGACCTCAAATGGCCCTTGCCACTTTGCGAGTAATTTCGAGCTGGACGTGGGAAGTAATACAAGTACCTTATCTCCCGGTGTGAATTGACGAAGTTTAGTCCCCCTATTGTATTGCTGTCTCTGTCTGTCCTGGGCCTGTAACAAATTCTCCAAAGAGAGCAGCCCCAATGTGTGGAGTTTTGTTCTCAGGTCCAGGACATACTGAATTTCGTTTTTACTAGCGGATGGTCCGTCCTCCCAAGTCTCCCTCAGTACATCCAACACCCCACGGGGCTGGCGACCGAAAAGAAGCTCGAAGGGGGAAAACCCCGTGGAGGCTTGGGGAACCTCGCGTACAGCAAACAGAAGGGGTTCCAACCATTTATCCCAATTTTTTGGCGTCTTCGTGAACGAACTTACGAATCATGGTTTTCAAAGTACGATTAAACCGTTCGACCAGGCCGTCCGTTTGTGGGTGATAAACGCTGGTGCGAACCGATTTAATGCCCAACATTTAAATAAAGCTCGCGAACCGTTCGTGACATAGACGCCGTGCCTTGATCGGTGAGGATCTCTTTAGGGATCCCCACCCGGGAGATTAAAGAAAACAGCGCGCTTGCCACACTCTTAGCGGAGATATTGCGAAGCGGTACTGCTTCCGGGTATCATGTTGCGTAATCTACCAAGACTAACGCAAAACGATGCCCTCGTGCTGACCGTTCTAATGGCAGAGGTCCATACCAATTCGTTCGAAGGGGACCTGCATCAGTGGAAGGGGGCATAAGGGTGCTTTTGGGTTGGCCGGTGGATTAACCAACTGACATTCACGACAAGACGCGCACCACCTGCGCACGTTCTCGTGAATGCCCGGCCAAAAAAATCGGGCCATGAGACGGTTTAGTGTCGCCGTTTGCCCCAAATGACCGGCCATCGGATTACAGTGAGCCACCTGGAAAAGCATTTCCCGACGGCTCCTTGGTACTAACAACTGGGTTGTATCCTCCTTTGTCTGGGCGTCTTGGGTCACCCGATACAACCTATCTTTAATCACACAAAAATAGGGGTAAGAGAGCGGTTGCCCCGGGTGGAGTAGCTGACCGTCGATGGAACGGACCTGGTCAAACGCGCGTTTTAGCGTCTCATCCTGGGACTGCTCTAGGGGAAAATCATCGCGCTCGGAGAGGATATTTCCCTCCAAAGTGCTCTCTTCCCCTACAGCAGTACCCAGAGGCCCCGGTACAGCATCCCCCACCTGAATCACCGCTGTCTTCCCCTGGTGCTTCTTTTCCCAAGAGACATCCGCACATATAGCCCCCAATAACTTCTTAAAACCAGGCCAATCCGTTCCCAAGATTAGCGGATGCCGGAGGTGCGGGTTAACTGCGACCTCCACACTATGCTTTTGTCCCCTAAATAGAATTTCTACCGACATTAAGGGATAACTCACCACCACCCCGTGCACACACCGCACCTTAACCACGCGGCTGTTATCCAATGCCCCAGATCGAACCAGGCTTTGATGAATAGAGGTTTGGTTACATCCTGAATCCACCAAAGCCTGATAAGTACCCTCCTTTATACTCACTGGTATTTGGTACGGGCCGGCTTGATCGGGGGCGGCCTTTGGCGCATCGGGGACCCGAACCAGTGTCCCCACCTCCATCACCGGGCACCGGTCGATGAAGTGGCCCGGGTCCCCACAGCGCCAACAGGCCGGCCCAGGTTTTACCGCTGTTCCAGCGGCAGGAAGCGGGGCAAGGGATTGACGTGGGGAGAGAGGGGCCAGCTGCGCCAGGGTGGAAAGTTCCCCAGCCGGTGTCCCCCTCGTCGCCGTCCTCCCGGCCGCGCCATTGTCACCGGACCACCCAGACCTCCACCTCGGCGCTGGCCTGGGTGCGAAGCCTCCTCGCGACCTAGGAAGGGGGACAGGCTTAGTAGAAAGGGAGGGGGTAGAGGCCGGGGAAGAGAGAGAGAGAGAGGGGGAGAGAGAGACAGATGGAAGGGTTTCGCCGACCCCAGAGCACGCCACCATGTGATCCTCCGCCAGTTGGATGGCCTGGTCCAGCGACGTCGGGCGGTGGCACTGGACCCACTGTGCAGTTTTCTTGGGGAGCTTCACTATAAACTGTTCCAGTACCACCTGGTCGATAATCTGCTCGACGTCGCTTCCCCCGGCCATCAGCCATTTGCGGCAGGAGTCCCGGAGCTGTTGCGCCATCACGAAGGGCCGGCCGGACTCGTCGAGTGTCAGAGACCTGAAGCGCTGGCGATGCTGTTCCGTAGTCCGACCGACCCGTTGCAGGATGTTGCGCCGTAGGTCTTGATAGACCAGGAGACTCGCGACTGGCAGCTGGTGGGCGGCAACCTGCGACTCCCCTGACAGCAGCGGGATGAGACGCAGAGGCCAGTCTGCCCTGGGCCAGCCCCGGGTCAGGTCCAAGAACGCCTCCGGGTCGTCAGTAGGACCCATCTTCGATAAGGTAAGCGGCGAGGCCGAGTCTGTTGCTAGGGGGGGGCTGGCCGGAGTCTCCCGGTCCAGACAGCTCCGGAACAACTCGCGGTCTTCCTGCTGACCTTGGAGCAGCGCCTGAAAGCGCCGCTCATGCTCCTCCTTAACGCTCAGCAGGGCCTGATGTTGTTCTCTTTGAAGAGCCGCGAGTGACTGAATGATGTCCGCAAACGGCGTTCCTGACGGGTTCTGCATGGTGGCGGCCGATCTCCTTCTTCATCCGGGTCACGGCACCAGTGTAACAAAGTTAGTCTTTATGGAGGAAGAAGGAGACAGGGTCGGCGAGACTGGGACTCGTACGGATTTTATTTCTCAACAAAAACAATAACTGCTGCGCACACAGCGCATTCACCGTAGTAGTACTACAGCAACACAATATTTCTAATAACAACTCTTTCCACGCTGGTTCAGCTTCAACGTTCTCCACAGCTTCGGTCAAACTCCTTCCACGCTGCTTTCAGCTGTCCCAGTTTCAACACTGCTCACGTACGAGTCGCCAGTCCTTCTCTCTCCCCTCATTCTCTCACTTTGTGGTTTTTATCCGTCTCCCCACGCCAATCACTGCAATCAGACACAGGTGTTTATCATTTGCACTTGACCCACTTACTCACCGCCGCGCCCTCTGACTTGTCTCTC
Source organism: Siphateles boraxobius (assembly GCF_051911475.1). Taxonomy (NCBI): domain Eukaryota; kingdom Metazoa; phylum Chordata; class Actinopteri; order Cypriniformes; family Leuciscidae; genus Siphateles; species Siphateles boraxobius. The sequence continues at coordinate 10,538,954 of NW_027508733.1, read as the reverse complement.
ACTACAGACGGCGCTAAAACCACGCCCCCCTCATCACATACATAAATTACATAACAATGATCATCTAAAAAAACAATAAAACATTGTAGACATCATTATAAACATCATTAAACATTATTCAGAACAAATTATTACAATATTACCATAATTATTACATTCATACATTCCCTACTCACAATTCTAAATAGTGCATTCTCAGATGGTACCTGAAAGAGACTTTGCCATTCATTTTACGTATATTCAATGGACAATTATTCCAATGATTAATGGCACGATAAATAACTGTTCTCTTTAAAGCATTTGAATTTGGACGTGGCAACATCATCTGGTCGATTCTGCGAACGCTGCCACGGCCTCCATGTACACTTTGAGCATGGATGGGGACCTCCCCTTATCCAACAGCTCTTGTAGGAAGGTGAGCAGGTGCGCCACCCAGCATGTCCGTGGGTCCAGACCCCTGTCGGTGCACCATCTGGAGAACACCGACCATTTAGACACGTAGAGCCTTCTCTTCGGGCATTGAGCGTTGTCTTTTGACGCAAATAGGTCGACTTCCGCTCTGCCGAATAGGCGCCACAGCTTCTGGACCGTTTGGGGGTGCAGGGACCATTCCCCTGGGGGAACATTGTCCCTGGACAGTTTGTCTGGGCCGTCGTTCAAATGGCCAGGCACATGCGCCGCCCTCAGCGAGCGCAGGTGCATCTGAGACCAAATAAGGAGGTGTTCCGTCAGATTGCAGAGATTTCTGGATCTGACACCGCCCTGACGGTTTACATAGGATACCACAGACATGTTGTCCGAGCGGACGAGAACATGTTGGTCCTGTATGAACGGGAGGAAGCGCTTCAGCGCGTTCACGACCGCTATCATTTCCAGACAGTTTATGTGAAAACACTTCTCTTGGTCTGACCACTGGCCGAAGACCGGTCTGCCCTCGAACAGCGCGCCCCAACCCGAGTTGGATACGTCTGTCGAAATGACTTTCCGATAAGAGATGGTTCCCATCATCACTCCCTGCTGGAACCAGTCGGCTACTAACCAGGGCTGCAGAGCCGCTATGCAGGTCTGAGTCACTCTGATTTTCTGGCCGCCAGAAACCCAGGCTCGGCGGAACGCGGGAACATTCAACCAGCGTTTGAGCTGGCGCATGCGCAGTAGGCCCAGCTGAAGCACCGCTGCAGCTGATGCCATACAGCCCGACATCCTTTGAAATGTTTTCAAAGGGAGAAAGCTGCCCTTCTGGAAAGATGCGGCTAGGTGGCGAACACGGCGCGCACGCTGTGTCGATAAACGAACCGTCATGGTTACCAAGTCCAGTTCTATTCCTAAAAAGGAAATTGACTGGCTGGGCAGTAATGAGCTCTTGGTCCAGTTGACCGTGAGACCCAAGCTTTCCAGGTGACTGAGAAGCACTGTTCTGTGAGATAGCAGTTCTGTCTCTGACTGTGCCAATATCAGCCAATCGTCCAGATAGTTCATTATTCACAGCCCCTGACTTCTCAGGGGGGCGAGCCCCGCGTCCATGCACTTCGTAAATGTACGGGGTGCTTGGGACAGGCCGAACGGCAGGACGGTGTATTGATAAGCCTGACCGTCGAAGGCGAATCTCAAAAATCGCCTGTGCCGGTGTATTATCTGAATCTGAAAATAGGCATCCTTCAGATCTAGAGAAATAAACCAGTCCCTCGGGCGTACGTGCGCGAGGATTTTCCTGGTCGTAAGCATTTTGAACAGTCTTTTCGCAAGCACTTTGTTCAAATGTCACAGATCTAGGATATGTCTGAAGGCTCCGTCCTTCTTGGGTACGAGAAAATAACGGCTGTAAAAGCCTGACTCGCTCAGAAAAGGCGGCACCTTTTCTATAGCCCCTTTGCACAGCAGCTTTGCTATTTCTGCGTGAAGTAGGTGTGCTACTTCCGCATTCACTATCGTCGCGGTCCGAGCTCGAAAGCACGGGGGACGGCGAATGAATTGAAGTGTATAGCCTGCTTTATTGTGCTCGGCACCCATTCTGAAATCCCTGGGATAGTTTCCCACGCAGCTATGTGAGCCTCTAGGGGGCGAATGGCCTCCGGGTTCAGATCGCCGCCATTTGCGGGCTTGAGGAACTGAACCGGAGCCGAAAGCGCGGCGCGTGCGCTCTCGGTTCTGGGCAATGGCTGCTCGCTGAAAGCTGAAAACGGGCTGATTTATGTGAGATGTCCCAATCATAAGGGATGGGGAACGTTCTTTATTCACTTTATGACGCGCGAGCAGCGCTGCGGGCGGAAAAGCTTCCTGTAAGCGTGAGCGCGTGTGCGCGGGCACGAGGCTTACAAGTGTATTTGACGCCCCGATCATAATGGATGGGGAGCGTCTTGTTAATGCCCTGCGTTTTTTGATAACACTTAAACGCGCGGGCAGAGCCCGGGGGGAGGTTTGTGTTAGCAAGCGTGAACGCTCTCTGGCGGGCACTAGACTTACATTCATAACCTGCTTTTTTGATCGTGTAACAGAGCGGGCAGATAGTGGGCACAGACCTGTGGACACATTTCTTACATTCAACACTCGAGCGGCTTTTCTGCGCTTTATGAGAGTGTGCTCTGTGAGTGACACGAGATTCGCCGCCATTTGCGGGCTTGTGAAACTGAACCGGAGCTGAAAGCGCGGCGCGCGCGCTCTCGGTTCTGGGCAATGGCTGCTCGCTGAAAACCGAAACCGGCTGATTTATGTGAGATGTCCCAATCATAAGGGTTGGGGAACATTCTTTTTTCACTTTTTGACGCGCGAGCAGCGCTCCGGGCGTAAAAGCTTCCTGTAAGCGTGAGCGCGGGCACGAGACTTACAAGTGTATTTGACGCCCCGATCATAATGGATGGGGAGTGTCTTATTAATACCCTGCTTTTTGTGATAACACTTAAACGCGCGGGCGGAGCCCGGGGGAAGGTTTGTGTTAGCAAGCGTGAACGCTCTCTGGCGGGCACGAGACTTACATTCATAACCTGCTTTTTTGCTCGTGTAACAGAGCGGGCAGATAGTGGGCACAGACCTGTGGACACATTTCTTACATTCAACACTCAAGCGGCTTTTCTGCGCTTTATGAGAGTGTGCTCTGTGAGTGACACGAGATTCGAAGTGCTTGTGTGTAGGGGTGAACACTGGGGCGTGGGCACTTTCACTACACTTAAAACACAGACGGCGTGAGCCGGACCAGACATTATACTCTTTTTGAGGTTTCTCTGGGTCGCCGTGAAAACGGCGTTTGTGTGCAGGCGAGAGGGTGAACAAACCGGCACGTTGGCTGCTAAATGAACCACTGCAGTAGCCTGTTTGAAGGGGACTGACAGGGAAATAAACTTTTACGGCGGTTCGGCCGCAGCGGGACACGCGCGTCTTTTCGGAGGTTTGTGTTAGCAAGCGTGAGCACTCGTGAGCGGGCACGTAACTTACATTCTTAACCTGACATGTATTATACTCACTTGAGATTTCTCTGGGTCGCCGTGAGCACGGCGGATGTGTGCAGGCGAGCGGGTTGCATTTCCGGCCCGTTGGCTGCCAAATACACCGCTGCAGCAGCCTTATCTAAGGGGACTGACAGGGCGAGACATTTCAACGGCGGCGCGCAAGCCCGTCCGGGTCATGCAGAGAGCTCCAGAGGGCTCTGCATGACGCGCGAACGGGGACGCGAGGGCGGGGTAGCTCTCTTGTAACGTAAAGAGAGCTAGCCGCGTGTTCGTTGGTCAAGCAGAACTGTTATAAAAATTTCTGCTCTTACCACGCCATATCTATGTTACCACTGTAGTGTTGGTTCAGTGTGGGTGTGATGGAAGAAGACAAGGGTCGGCGATACTGGAACTCGTACACGATTTTATTAATAGACTGTGTTGAACAAACAATGTGCGCGAGGTGCGCCTTCACCATAGAGAATTCTATAGCAACGTTCAAAACACTCTTTTCGCTCTGCATAAACTCAGTCCATTATTTCTTAGTCCAGTTCTCCATGCACGAGGTCCCAGTCCTTCTCTCTTCCCGTTCTCTCACACGAGCTGGCTTTTATGCAGTCTCCCCACGCCAATCACTGCACTCAGAAACAGGTGTTCGTCATTTTGCACTTGACCTACTTACTCACCGCTCGGCTCCGCCCCCGCTCTCCGCTACAGACTCCGCAAAACCACGCCCCCCTTGCCACAACCACTCATCCAGTACGTCGCGTATATTGATGCCCGTCCGGGTCATGCAGAGAGCAGCGGAAGCGCTTGACAGAGCTCGCAGCCCCCGGACGCGAGGGCGAGCTCTGCAAGTTCCAGGCCCAGGCAGAGAGCGCAGATCAAATGGCGGTCTCCGGCGCTGAGGGGGGCTCTACACGAGCCGCAGGAAGTGCGAGGCATCTTTAAAAAGACACTCGCTGCTCTTTTAGAATTTTAGATATTCTAGCAAGGCAAAAGGATACGTCGCCGGATAGCGTAGCTCGCACGGATGGCTGAAGGTGGCGAAGACGGCCGGCTTCCTCAGCGCTGTCCTAAGCTGGCTGTTCGCTGTTCGACGGCGGCGTGGCTTCTCTCAGATCCAGCGATGCGAAGAGCTCGCTGAAGAGACGAAAATCAGGGAAGTCAGCCTACAGCCCCTATTTTTATACGCTAAGCCACGCCCATTCTGGCAGGCTGTGACGCTATGAAGGCGCGTCACGCCGGACTCACTGGTAGGCTGCAGCAGTTGCCCGCAGGGCAGCCAATGAGCACGCGAGATGGCCTGCTCTAGGTCTGCTAGCTGCTGCACTGCGTTGACAATGAATACAAAATTAGGATAATTTTTGGCTTCAATATCTCGAGAAGATGAATCTTTCCCGTAGCGTAAGCTAAACTTACGCAATACGAGAGAACCTCTCGTAAGAGAACCTGATCACACCTAACAATTTGATTATATAAAAAAAAACTGGTTGAGAAGAAATGACAGTTTTACTGAAAAATTTTATTGTATTAAAAACCAGTCTTTTCTCCACCATTAGCCATGATAGTCGACGGTGCATACTGATAATATTTGTTCTTATAGGACAATGTAATACTAACCTGGCAGCTCTATTTTGGACAGTTTGTAATTTATTTAGTTGACCTTTAGATGTAGATGACCATACAGGGGCACAATAATCCAGGTGAAATAAGATTAAAGATTTAGCCACCTGTCCCACGATGTGTGTAGGGACATAAGAAAGACATTTCCTCAACATAGAGATACCACAACCCATCTTCTTAACTATGATATCAATATGTTCTGCCCATGACAGCTGACTATCTATTGTTGTGCCCAGTAATTTTACTTTATTTACCTGTTCTATAGGTTCCCCAGACAAGTTCAAACTCATGTTTGGTGTTGATGACAGTTTATGACTCGATCCAAAGATAATTGATTTGGTTTTCGAGATGTTCAGCACCAACTTATTTCTTTTTATCCAATCAGAAACCATATTTAACTCAGCTGATAAAACATTGTCCAGTTCACTGACAGTTTTTGCAGCATAATACAATGTGGAATCATCAGCATACATTTGTACAGTAGCTTTACACAAAACTAATGGTAAATCGTTTGTAAAATTGGCATATAAAAGTGGTCCAAGGCAGCTCCCTTGCGGTACCCCACAGTCCAAAACCTTAGAGCGAGACCAACTACCAGTGTAATAAACCCTTTGCGTCCTACTTGTGAGATAACTCTTCATAAATCTGATGGCAATTGGACAAAATCCATAACATTCTAGTTTACCAATGAGTAGATTGTGATCTATGACATCAAATGCCGCACTAAAATCAAGTAATACTGCACCAGTCATCTTTAACTTATCAATTTCCTTGAGCCAGTCATCTGTCATTACTGTAAGGGCGGAACAAGTTGAATGGTTATGTCTATAAGCATGTTGGAAATCTTAGTTCAAGCCATTACATTTAAAGTATTTCTGTATTTGTGAGTGAACTATTCTCTCCATCGGTTTACTAAGAACTGGGAGAATAGTGATAGGTCTACTGTTCTTCCCAGTGAATGCTAGTCTGCCATCTTTAGGTAAGGGAATAATTTTACCTTCTTTCCAGATCGTGGGAAAAACACCCTTCATTAAGCATGCATTTAAATTTTGACATAACGGACGGCAAACATAGTCGGCTGCCAGACCAAGTAATTTACTGTCCAGCATGTCAGTACCCACCGAACTGTGTTCGGGCAGGGACTTCAACAACTTCCTTTCTTCCCATTCCTCTACACTATTAAACTGGAAAGTGCAACTCTTATCTAACATCACATTATTTTTTATGAGCTTTATGTAATTAGAATCAATATTGTCCATTTTTCTGCCTTAGTGCTTGGACCTTATTTATGTAGAAATCGTTAAAATAATTTGCTATATCAGCTGGTCTGGTCAGAAATTTTCCTTCTGATTCCACAAAGGAATTCGCTCCAGTTGTCCGTCTCCCCATTATTTCATTAAGGGTTTTCCAGAGCTCGTTACCATCTTGCTTTACATCATTTATTCTCTTCATATAATATTTTTTTTTCATCGATCTATTCAGTTTTGTCACCTGATTTCTAAGTTGACAGTACTTTAATCTGTCCTCCACCAATCCAGTCCTTACTAATATAGATTTGGTTTTATCTCTTTCCTTCATGAGGCTCTTTATAGTCCCATTCAGCCATGGGGCTGGTCTCGCTTTTACAATACAGTTTCTCATAGGGGCATGCCTATCAACAATCTTCATAAAGCTATCCATAAAGATATTTAAGGAGGCCTCAGGTGTCAGTCAGGGCCAGAAAGAACGATAGGATTCAAGTGCAATGAACAACTGTTTATTCACAAAAGAATAGAAGTAGTAGGTTCAGAAGGAAGTCTCAGTCTCTGGCAGGACACTGGCAACGCAGGGACGCAGATGGGCAGACTCAGGCAATCCAGGCAGGAACAAAGGCGATCCGGGCAAACGATCAGGCTGGATAACTGGATGAGAGACACAGGTAAATCCAGAGAGCCTCGACATCGATCTGACAAAGACAGGACAAACTCACACACAATAAATAGGGTGCCGTGATGAGAAACAGCTGACGCTGATCCGCTCGTCAGCCTCAATCACAAGCCACGCCTATCAATACACACACAACCATACTCACAGCGCGAGGGCGAGACAGTGAATCCATGAACCGTGACAGTACCCCTCCTCCTAGGAGCGCCTCCTGGCGCTCCCAGAGGAACCTACCTGTTGATTGTAATCATCAATAAGGGAATGATCCAGGATGTCTCTAGCCGGAACCCAACTTCTCTCCTCCGGACCGTAACCTTCCCAGTCCACCAGGTACTGAAATCCGCGTCCCCTCCGTCTTGCGTCCAAAATACGACGAACCGAATAGACAGGTTCCCCATCTACGAGGCGCGGCGGGGGGGGGGGGGGAACTGGGGCAGGCGGATTAATACGAGAATGAAATACAGGTTTCAATTTGGACACATGGAAAACGGAATGAACCCTCCTGTACGCCGGAGGAAGTTTGAGGCGGACTGCCACAGGGCTAAGAATCTTTGTGACAGAGAACGGGCCAATAAATTTGGGAGCTAGTTTATTACTGACGGAGCGGAGAGGAATGTTTTTAGAAGAAAGCCACACTTTTTGACCAACGACGTATTCGGGAGGCTTCAGTCGGTGGCGATCGGCCTGAGCCTTGGTGCGCGCTCCCACTCGGAGGAGAGTCTCACGGGCTCTTCTCCAAGTTCGGCGGCACCTTTGGACGAAGGCGTGAGCAGAGGGGACCGCGACTTCGGACTCCAGACCAGGAAAAAGGGGTGGCTGGTAACCTATACTACACTGAAATGGAGAGAGACCCGTGGATGAGACTGGTAACGAGTTGTGAGCGTACTCAACCCAAGAGATCTGTTGGGTCCAGGAGGAAGGATTCTGGGCCACCAAACATCGTAATACCCTTTCAAGATCTTGGTTGGCTCGCTCCGCTTGACCGTTAGTCTGGGGATGGAACCCAGAAGACAAGCTGACACTCGCCCCCAACAATCTACAAAACTCTCTCCAAAATTTGGATATAAATTGGGGCCCTCTGTCGGAAACCACGTCTATCGGGAGGCCATGAATGCGAAAGACGTGATTAACCACAGTAACCGCTGTCTCCTTAGCTGAAGGTAATTTGGGTAAGGGAATGAAATGTGCCGCCTTCGAGAACCGGTCCACTACCGTCAAAATGACCGTATTACCCTGAGAAGGTGGAAAACCCGTAACAAAGTCAAGTGCGATGTGGGACCAGGGTCTCGAAGGGACAAGCAGCGGTTGGAGCAACCCATCTGGAGGACGATTGGAAGTCTTGCCACGAGCAAAAACCGAGCAAGCCAAAACAAATTCCCGGATATCGCGAGCCATCACGGGCCACCAGAATCGTTGCTTAACCAAAAAACTGGTACGATTAACCCCTGGATGACAAGCCACATTGGAACCATGACCCCACCGTATAACGTCTGACCGGACCCCCTCCGGCACAAATAACCGACCCGGTGGACACTCGGGCGGAGGTGTTACCCCTTCTAAGGCCGTGCGGACCTTCGACTCGACCTCCCATGTGAGTGTAGAGACAACGAGTCTCTCAGGAATAATGCACTCGGGAGTAGCTGGGCGTTCGGATCGGTCAAAAATACGAGACAACGCATCGGGCTTGATGTTCTTAGAACCCGGACGGTACGATAGTAAAAAATCAAAACGACCGAAAAAAAGTGCCCACCGAGCTTGCCTGGAGTTCAGTCGTTTAGCGGATCTGATGTACTCAAGGTTCTTGTGATCGGTCCAAACGATAAAGGGTTCCCCCGCACCCTCTAACCAGTGGCGCCACTCTTCCAATGCTAATTTGACTGCCAACAACTCTCTGTTACCAATATCATAATTACTTTCGGCAGTCGATAAGCGATGAGAAAAAAACGCGCAAGGGTGCATCTTGTCGTCCGAGGGAGAACGCTGGGATAGAACTGCACCTACCCCCACCTCCGACGCATCAACCTCCAACACAAACTGACGTGAAGGATCAGGGGCTACGAGAATGGGAGCTGAAACGAAGCGGCTCTTGAGGTTGGTAAATGCCGCTTCAGCAGCATTAGACCACCTGAACGTCGTTCTGGTGGAGGTTAAGGCGGTCAGAGGAGCGGCTAGTTGGCTGAAATTACGAATGAAACGTCTGTAAAAATTGGCGAATCCCAGAAACCTCTGCAGGGCCTTGCGGGAATCTGGAATTGGCCAATCTACCACAGCCTTAACCTTGTCAGGATCCATGCGTATTCCCTCGGACGAGACGATGTACCCCAAAAATGGAACCGACTGTGCATGGAACGCGCACTTCTCCGCCTTGACAAAAAGCCCATTCTCTAACAGCCTCTGGAGTACTCGTCTGACGTGTTGAACGTGTTCCTGGAGAGACGAAGAAAATATCAATATGTCATCCAGGTAAACATAAATGAACTGATCGACCATGTCTCTCAACACGTCATTGACGAGTGCTTGGAAGACGGCGGAGGAGTTGGACAGGCCGAACGGCATAACCAAGTATTCAAAATGCCCCCTGGGGGTATTAAATGCCGTCTTCCACTCATCCCCCCTTCTTATCCGGACCAAATGTTAAGCGTTGTGCAGATCCAATTTAGTGAAAAGAGACGCTCCCTGCAATCGCTCGAAAGCTGAAGACATCAACGGCAAAGGATAAGTATTCTTTACCATGATATTGTTCAGCCCCCGATAGTCAATACATGGTCGCAGAGAGCCATCCTTCTTACCCACAAAAAAAAAAACCTGCACCCGCGGGAGATGAAGAAGGACGGATGATCCCGGATGTCAGAGAATCAGAAATATATTTCTCCATGACCTCCCTCTCAGGTACGGAGAGCGAGTATAACTTGCCCTTAGGCGGAGACATACCTGGCATTAAATCTATAGCATAGTCATAGGGACGATGTGTAGGAAGAGAAGCAGCCCGAGACTTACTGAACACTTCCTTCAGGTCGAGATACTCCGGGGGCACGTTAGACAGATTCACCGACTCCTCCTGCAACAAAGAACCAGAGACAGACGGACACGCAGACACAAGACAAGAGGCATAACAATGATTACTCCAAACCGACACAGAATTCTGACCCCACTCGATCTTAGGTTGATGCCGTACTAGCCACGGATGACCCAAAACCACAGGTGCAAAAGGAGAGTTTGTGAGTAAAAAGGAAGTTCTCTCGGTGTGGTTACCAGAGGTAATGATAGTAAGGACACCGGTCTCCTCAGTAATCCCAGGAAGTATCTGTCCGTTCAGGGCGTTAACGGTGATGCGGTGCTGGAGTGTGACGATGGGAATCTGGAGAAGTCTGGCCAGAGCATAGTCCATCAGATTGCCCTCCGCTCCAGAATCCACCAGGGCCTGGCAGGGGTGGGCCTGGTCTGCCCATTGCAGTCTTACCGGGAGGAGAGTCCGGTAAAAGTCCCAGCCCGACAGTAGAACGGAGGTTACTGTCGGGTGGGTCTTTTACCGGACAGTTGACGAGAAAGTGTCCAGCCTTGCCACAATAAATGCACAAACCTCTAGCTCTCCAACGTTCCTTCTCCTCCCGGGAAAGCCGAGCTCGCCCAACCTGCATGGGTTCTTGATCGAATGAGTGACTGACCGTGTTCTCATCTCTGGCGCTGGTGAATTCAGGAAACTCCGGAACCAAACCCCGACGTGAACGATTACCTCCTTGTTGAAGACGTGCGTCCACTCGTAACGCCAAGCTGATAAGTTCATCGAGACTCTTCGGTAACTCTAGGGTGTAAATTTATCTTTGAACACGGTCAGCCAACCCATGCAGGAATACGTCCCACTGCGCCTCTTCGTTCCAGTGACACTCGGCCGCCAGGGTGCGGAATTCGATGGAATAGTCCGACACGGTGTTGTTGTCTTGACGCAGCTCAGTGAGTCTACGCGCTGCCTCGCGGCCCACGATCGCGCGGTCAAACACTCGTCTCATCTCGTCCGCAAGTGCCTGGAACGAAGAACAGCAGTAATGTTGATTCTCCCAGACCGCCGTTCCCCATTGAGCCGCGCGTCCGGACAACAGTTTCATCACTAAGGCCACCTTAGATTGTTCAGTGACGAAGGTAAGAGGCTGAAGAGAGAAAAAAATAGAGCATTTCGTTAAAAAGGCTCTACACAGATTGGGCTCACGCGCATATCTCTCAGGGGTAGGGATGCGCGGCTCGTGCAGATGGAAGTTCGGAGGGTCCTGGGGAACGGTCGGCGGGGGTGGCGCAGGGGACGCTCTCATTTGTTGGATTTGAGTGGTGAGCTCGGACACCTGCGTTACCAGTGCTTGCATGGCACGACCAGTAGCCGTTGCTTGTTCGTCTTGACGATCCATCCGTGCAGCACTGCTCGTGAGGAAATTCTGTAGCTCCGTTGTACTTGCTGAATCCATAGTGGTCAGATCGTTCTGTCAGTCAGGGCCAGAAAGGTATTCAAGTGCAATGAACAACTGTTTATTCACAAAAGAATAGAAGTAGTAGGTTCAGAAGGAAGTCTCAGTCTCTGGCAGGACACTGGCAACGCAGGGCACAGACTCAGGCAATCCAGGCAGGAACAAAGGCGATCCGGGCAAACGATCAGGCAGGAGAACTGGACGAGAGACACAGGTATATCCAGAGAGCCTCGACATCGATCTGACAAAGACAGGACAAACTCACACACAATAAATAGGGTGCCGTGATGAGAAACAGCTGACGCTGATCCGCTCGTCAGCCTCAATCACAAGCCATGCCTATCAATACACACACAACCATACTCACAGCGCGAGGGCGAGACAGTGAATCCATGAACCGTGACATCAGGCTCCTCAGCAGCATACACATCAGTCCAATCAATATCACCAACATCTGCCAAAAAACTTTCCGGAATAAATTTCTTAAACATCCTTTTATGTACTGTATTGACCTTACATTTAGGAATTTTAGTTTTCCTGGTAATTGCTATGATATTATGATCACTGAAACCCACAGATCGAGAAACTGGTTTAGTGCAGCATTCAGGAATATTTGTATAAATATGGTCTATGCAACTGGCAGATATTTGGCCAGCACTATTAGTAAAGACTCTGATTGGTTGAGGGATCATCTGAGACAAATTACAAGCATCGATCAATGAAACCATCTTTTGTTTCATGGATTAGCAAACCAGTCTGTGTTCATATCCCCTAGTAAAAAAATATCACAGTTCACATCTGTAACTCTTTCAATTAACACACATAAATCATTCAGATACTGCACATCAGTCCCAGGAGGCCTATAGCAGCAGCTGATCAGCACCGGTTTAAGATGTGGAAGATGCACTTTGACCCATAAAGATTCTAAACCATTTGAGATAAACTCAGAGCACAGTGTTGTCGGGAAGTTATCTCTGATATATAATGCTATACCACCCCCATGTTTATTCCTGTCTCTTCTAAATACATTATAACCGTCAATAGAAATCTCTGTGTCAAGAACAGTAGCATCCAGATTGGTCTCTGATACTCATCTGGATGCCGCAGCCTGCCGGATCCAGGCCGTTTCCAGATCTGACGAAGGACTTTCGCCTGGACCCGATGACAATGCAGTGCTGAAGTGCCAACTAGCCTCTCCCTATGGAGGATCCCTATACCACTCTACAGATAAAGCGTTGTGGAATTTTTCGGTTCGCGTACCTACCCAAAGTGATAAGATCAAATAAAACTTCTGCATCAAAATTTATAGACAAGTAGTTTGTTTAGGCATGGTTTGTAAGGAACTATAAACCTGCGCACTTTTATTCAAATGCACATAACTATAGAATCAATTCTTAATGCGCATGTGAACGCCATCAGCGTCTATCACAGGTTCACGTTTAAAGTCTGTTTAGAGAGGCCCTTTCAGATCCTTAGTTTTTCCCAGAACAGCCATTTTATCTTTGTATCTGAGGAATTTAATCATAATAGGCCTAGGTCTCTTTCCAGAATATCTGGATGGATTGCCAGTCCTATGTGCACGTTCAATCACCATCTGACTACTATCCAGGTGAAGTTTCTCATTTATCACACATCTGACTTTGTCCTCAGTCTCCTTCCAGCTTTCACTCTGGGCCTCAGGAATGCCATCCACGACAAGGTTATTCCTTCTTGTTTGACCCTCCAAGCAGTCCGCTTTCTCAGTCATTTCTGCCAATTTTCCCTGCATTATTTTAGTTTCAGCACAGGCAATTGTTCTATCCGACTCAATTTTCTAATTTTTCTTTATTAGATCATCAATGTCCTTCTGGGAGAATTGCAGGCTGCTTCTCAGCTCCTGTGTCTCCTTAGTCAATTTGTCAATCCGAGTGTTCACATTGTTCACAATTAGTTCCACAACAGTCTGTTCTGGTTCTGTGATGGCCCTGTGAAGTCCAACAGCTTAAATTTTTACGTCAGCACCTTTTCTTGTGGTTGCGATTTCGTTCAGAATATCCACAAGTGTGTCATGCTATTTCAGCACCACGGACACCGCCTCAAGGTTTCCAGTCCATCGTTGATCCAGCAGCCTTTTAAGCTTTTCTCCCTTTATACTGTGCAGCTACAGTTGGCTTTCTCAGCAATTTGTAAAGTGCATTGCAAATGGCCAAAAAATCTACAACAGCGTTCTCGGATGAAACTGCATGCACTATAACCAAATGTAATTGATGATTAAAACAAAGAATGTAGTTTAATTTCTTCTGTTTAATCTGTTTAATTCCACTTCTCTGTTTAATTTGTTTTGAATATGTTTCTGCATGCCTCCTTTTCTTCCAGGCATAACGCTGACCCCGTCATAACATTGACTTAGTATTGTATTTGTATCGAGACCAACATTTGGCAGCTATTTAAAGGGGTGGTAAAACACGATTTCACTTTTCTAACTTTAGCTAGTGTGAAATGTTGCTGTTTGAGCATAAACAACATCTGCAAAGCAATTGCTGCTCTTTTCAAATAGCCACGCATGCCAGATGCTCTTTACAGTTAGCATGTCTGTAAAATCCTCTCGCTGTATCTGTCGCATTCTTCCAATTGCTAAAACCAGTGCTTGTAAACACAGTCACTCCTGCCAAATTTCTGACTGGGAAAACAAAATCCAGAATCTGCTTTCTCTTAATATTCTAGCCATTCTCTATCATTGTACTAATTTGGTGAAAATTACTGCTTGCAGTCATTTTTATGTCGTTGTTTCTTTGGAAACATTTGCTTGAGACAAACCTGGACTGGCTTGTCTTTACCGAGGTCCTCTGGTACACTGGTGACAGCGTTGGCGAGTCCTTGCTTTTAGCGTGCTGAGGGATTGGCAGTGGCGTAAGCAGGCCTGCACTGTCAGTGTCCACAGCACTGCTTATTTGGAGCTCAGATGAGCCAGAGGAAGTAGCAGGAGGTGTTGTAGATTATTTCTTTTTATTCCATTTTTGAATGTCCATTGTGAAATGATATGATGCAATATGCAACCTTGAAATTGTGGAATGTTCGTACTCCAGACCGTAGCCTTCATGTGAACTTTCCGTAGTGCAAGATATTTAACGTAATGTTAGGGTGGGGGAGCACGCTAAATCAAACGACCAATCAAAATTCGACTTTGCCTAACAGACTGTCCTTAACTATAATATTGCTATTTTAGCTTCAGGGGGTGGTAAAACGCATTTTTTCGAAGGCTTGATTGTGTTTGTGGGGTGCACTGTAACATGTGTTCATGGTTCGTTTTTTTAAAAATTGCATTATTTTTCATATATTTTACCTTTATTCTACACTGCTCTGCCCCTCCTTGTAAAAACGGTCTGATGGTTTCCTGGTTCTATGAAGCCAGTCCCGCAAAACTACGCAATGGGCTCAGATTGGTTAGCTGGCCCAGTGTGTTGTGATTCGCTAACCGCCTAGTGCACGTTTTCCGGAAACGTCACGCCCCATACCTAAACCGGTAGCCTAGTTTGTGCTTTGGTGTATTAGGCCGGTGACACACTGGCTGCGTGGCGTGAGCGTGGCGTTTCTGTTGCTTGTCAGCTGCGTCTTTGCACACCAGAAACGTGTCTGACGACACCAGTTGTGGAAGCCCTATATAGCCTACTTCATGTTAAGCCTAAATATAAAGCCTACTGATAAAGACACTGTCAGCAGTATTGACAGCAACATAGACTACAGAATATTTCGTTCTGTATTGACAGGTGCAATATTTGAAAATTATAATTATTTATTCATTTATTTTAAAATTATATTTATATCTGAATTTATGTCAAAACCTAGACTTTCAACCATCAAAATGTAATTTATTAATATGTATTCGTGTACAAAATAACATCTTTTCCTATTCTATTTTTGCCTGGAAACGCTTCCAACACGCTTGCGCGTCGCATGAAAAATAAGCGTCGGTTCTATTTCTAGCATGCACGCATTTTCTGCGTGTCACGCAGGCAGTCTGCAAGCTCTAACCTGTTAACATGGGAGCTGAAATAAAAACGGACACACCACGCAGCCAGTGTGTCACCGGACTTATAAACAATGAAACGTTAGTGAAGATGATCGGCTGTTAAAGGGTAACTAAACCCCTGGTCAGAGCCTGACTCCACCCACTGGCAATATTTGAAAAATGCTGGAAAAGTGGGCAGAGCCCAGCGGAGGGGGGCGTGCACCTGAGACGCATCTCTTTGTATGGAACCTGCCTACGTCACCAACAACCGCTGCGTCACGAACCACCGCAAACATCCAATAGGAAAATTCAACTGCAGTAGCCACCGTTCAACCTGAAGAGAGCAGCACTCAGACGTTTTTAAACCATATATTGTAGAATTAAAACACTTTAAACCCAAATGTCAAAAAATTTACTGGAATCAATGAACAGCATTTATGAAGCTTCATTCTTACAGATCATTAACTAAAAAAAGTTGTTTTAGTGTTTAGTTACCCTTTAAACGACGTTTCAGAAAAGTTTGTTGTTCTCTCATTACTTTTTAGATACACTGTTATTTAATTGTACTAATTATTATAGAATTACAAAAAATAAGCTTCATAAACAATTTCATATAATTGTTCTAACAAATTATAGGCTACTACAGTCCTCAAATGGATTTTTTGAGTAAAGACTGCGGATCTATAGTGATCGTTTCTGACTGTATGCCACCGTTACTTTTGTATTTTTAGAACGATTGTAGACAAATATCCGTCGACCGAACTATTAACCCAAAACGAACACTAAACATCGGCTGCCAAATCAAACACAGAACCATGTTTAGCATGCCTTTTGATAGACAAGTATGTAGATAAACATAAAAGCTCTAATCAAAGAATAATTTACACTAATTCCAAGTTCGCTGTTGAGATTAAAAAAAGTTTTTAACGTTAGGTGTTTGTCGGATAACGTTAAGTATGAATGAGCATTTAACAAACCAGCAGAGCCAAACAGCGTTGTCATTTGTTTACTTCCTTGCTACAACGTACAATTAACAATACGAACTATTACAGGAAAACACATCGACGAAAAATAAATCATACTTACAGGTTGTGGCCCCTTAAACAAAAGCTTCTGCTTCTGTTTTTAAAGTTGGAATTGCTCCATATTTCAGGACAAGCCGTTGTGCGAATCCTGCATTGAACTCGCGAAGATTGTGAAAGCTTTCCTCCGTAACGTGAGCACAGAGAGTGAGATTTGGGTCATAATTATGAGGGACCGAGTTAAAAATAAATTTTAACCATTGATCCCTTACTCCCTAGTCCCTAGGAAGGCTGAACAAAGTGGACCTGCAATCCGGATGAAAATAACAGCAGCGTTTCGACGGCATTGCGACAACTCATCTCCAAAACAGCAATATAAAATGGCCTCGCCCCGCTTATTAAGTATTCTCGGAGGAGGGGTTTATGTAAATAATGGGATATGCTGACGTCAGCAACTCCGGAGGAATGTCGTGTAGTCCAAAACTGGCTGTTTGCTGTAGTCCTTAGAAATTGAAATTTTTAAAAGCAAATATCTCCCTTTGCTTTGAACTTTGAGCGCTGTAACTTTGCAGATGTTGTTTATGCTAAAACAGCAACATTACACACTAGCTAAAGTTAGAAAAGTGAAATCGTGTTTTACCACCCCTAATATTCTCTCTAGGAAGAAAATGCAATTGGCAAATGTAATTTTTAAATAGCATATTTTATCATTAAAATGGTAATTTGGTAATCAATCACATGGTGATTTGAAGGGGCTCTGAACCGGACCCAGGCCTGAGTTTATTATTTTGATAAAATAAATAAACAAATAAAACATGCCTGATGTGCATTCAGTAAACATAAAGAAAAAGCACATTGTGTTTTTTTGTAACTGAATCATCATCACCATCATAATTTACCTTCTGTGAATGTGTTTTATTACAGGAGAGAGGTCCAAAAGACTCTTCATCGATGGATTTTCTATTGAGAATGAGACTGAAGCTGCCAGTGAGACACCACTGTAACAATTTAATATTGTGACTTTAATTGAAAGGCACATTGAATAGAAGATAGGAAACATGAGAGGAGGATCAGCAGAAACTTTCATTGCTCACAGAGGAACAGTGACACGATTCCGTAATTTCAGTATTTAGTTCCAATGCCAGTCAAATTTGACCTTCACAGCACAGCAAAAACTAATTCGTTTTTAGTCATTTAAATAAGGAATTAAAACATAAATATACATTTGTTTTATATCTTATTTTTTTAGTTAAATAAAAAAAGCGTAAAAAAAATATTAAACCGCATATCAGTAATAAAAAGAGGAACAAAGCAACTTGTTACCAGCAATAGAACAGAGCACTTAAGGTTTTTTAAAACTACTAAAGTGATCAATGCACATATCTGTTTGACATACCAACAATTTTTTCCTGTCTGTTTAAATTCTCATATCAACCTGATTTTGCAATGTGTAAGTAAGCAGTTTCGTTTGAATGTGCGAGTAAAGTAAACGGTAAAACTACAGTATTTGTGCTACAAGCCAGTGTGTGTTTACGTATTTAAATTCCATATGGCCACGGTCACATTTTTATTCAAGGCCCTGTATACTATTGATGCTGCCTTCACGTGCTATAGGACATTTCCTACTTCCCACTGAAGTGATTACGAGCTTGTCACATTCAAGTGCTTGGATTTCGGAAAGAACAGGAATCATGGTTTATCAAGGTTTGTTCTTGCCTATATTGGAGGAAACAAACTAAAAAACTTCTTACTCCCAGATGTATCCACCTAAAACAAGGTGGCTAACTGAGGGTACGTTTACAAGACAATGATGCACTAAAAGCAGAAAAGTTTTTCCTTTGTATTGACGACGACGTTGTCAAATCAATCCCCATTCACACGGATCTGTGAAAACGACTAAAACATTTCTGCTGTCATGCCAGTTGTTGATGTCACATTGTGAAAAAACACTATGCACCTATATACTAATAATATTTGTGCACATGACGTTACCGTTTTCACTAATTCACGTTTTTTGTAGTTTACACTGAGATGATAAAAGTATTGTTTTTTTTTCTTTCAAAAACTTGCACTTGGAAACTTGTTTTCAAAAGTCTTTTCAGGCCCCTAATACGCCGTTGTTGTCACTTAAGTGTAAAAAGCCGTTCATTTACCCAGATTTACATGAATACCTCACCAAGACAGACACATGCTGCATCACCTGCTCTTCACAGAAATGAGCATGTGCACAAATATGTTTTTGCTGTAATTTTGTTGTTTTGCCATGAAAAATGTTTTTCACCCATATTGTAACTGTGGTGTTAAGAGAAATGCTTGTTTGTCAATAGAAATGTTACAGTACTTTTTCTACACAAATGTCAGTTTACCTTCTTTATATTTTTATATAGTCTTCATGCATTTTTTCAAATAATAACCATTGTTGAAATTTTCAAAACTGAATCAAAAAGAAATTGTAACAGTTAGTCTTCTTACCTGAACATGTGAATAAAAACATATTTTTGAAAGTGATGATTAGATTATTTCACTGCCAGTTTATTTCATTTAATGTGTTGCCATTACATGTGAGGTTTTAGATGAAGACCTGTGGGTTGTGTGAGGTGGGAGTAGCTTAAGCATGATCTGTTTTGACGTCACAATCGTGTTACATTGTGGTATGTTGAGCTGCCTGAAGTGTACATGAGTTGAAAATCGAGGGGTCGAGGGTCTTTCTGTAAACTTGCTACCTTGAGGAAGTGGAGCGCACTTCAGAATGGCGTCTGGGATTCCCCTGGGAGGAAGTGCTCAGGGACGATCACGAGCGAAGTGCACCATCGAAGATCATAGAGAATTAAGGGCTTTTTTGACCACCATAATCACCCTAGTAATCGCATATAAAAATAAAAAAATCTATGACATTTTGCGGTTCAACTTTGTCCTTCTCTTGAGAGTTAAAATGCTAGCCAAAAAAAACTGTTGATTATAAAATTAATGAAATGAGTTGAAAAGGCTTAATTGTGGCCTTTGTGCATTTTTCAAACATCAGCAGAAAGATTTTGCAAAAAATATTTGAGAAATAATTAATTGATGGACAATAACATTATATATATACTATGTATATATATATATATATATATATATATATATATATGTGTGTGTGTGTATATATGTATATGTGTGTTTGTGTCTATATAAATGCCAGTTGGGTCAGACAATGTCTTAAGTGAATCATAGAATCATTCATTCAGCTGATTAAAACTGGCTGAGTTCATGAACGAAGCATGTGACTGTCTTTATAAATAGGTCATTAAATAATCAACACCCACCCAAAATGTAAAAAAAAAAAAAAAATTCATTAACCTGTTAAGCACTGAAGCCATTTTTGAGTTGTTTTGTCTGAGAGACACGCATAAAAGTACAGACTCATAACTCCCAAACTGTAACAAGGAGAGTCAAAAGGGAGGTATTGTTTGATAGAAGACTTTTCAAATTTTTTGAAAATATAAATTACATTACATTTGGACATTCTCCTGCTGAGAAACTGCTGATAAAAGACAAAAAAATATATATAATTTTTATTATGATTTTGCATATTTCTTGTTTGACATAGAATAACTCTGGAAGGAAATATGGTAGCTCAAAAATTCTTTTTTGGTGAAGTCCCTCTACAGGTGACCTGCATATGGATAAAATTTTGTGGTGATTGCATAAAGTACTCAAAAGTTACAGCATTCTGAACAAACGTAGCCTTTTGGTTTAGTCCTCACACATTTGAAAGGCAATAAAAAATTGTTGTTTTCTGAGTGACACACAAAACTAAAGACTCATAACTCCAAAACTATAGCAAGGAGAGTCAAAAGGTAGGTATCGTTTGATAGAACACTTTTCAAATTTTTTGAAAATATAAATTATATTACATTTGGACATTTTCCTGCCGAGAAAAGACAAAAAATAAATATAATTTTTATTATGATTTTGCATATCTTTCTTATTTGACATATAATAACTCAGGAAGGAAATAAGGTAGGTGGAAAATTCTTTTTTGGTGAATTCCCTGTACATGTGAGCTGCATCTGGATAAAATTGTGTGGTGATTGGATAAAGGAATCAGAAGTTACAGCATTTGGAACCAAGACAGGCTTTTTGTTCAGTCATTGACGCCCCCTAATGGGTATTTTTAAAATTGTTCCTCCATGGAGAATATCTTGTCATAAACGCAATAGATTATGTTCATTTTGGGCTCATTTTAATTGTAATAGTATGCTGTAAAAAAATATGTGCCATTTTCAATGATCTGTGAATGTTTCATGAGCTGTATTATGTTTGTGGCACATTGCAGTACATAGTAAAAAAAAGTATTTTATAGATTATGAAAAAAATTCTATTTATTAGCAAATAACTAAGCAATACTTAGGAGATGTTCAAATTGGCTACATTCACTATTAAGTTCAGACTCTAAGCTTTCAAATGACACCTATTTTGTGTTAATCAAGGCAATATTTTTGAAAAATATGATAATTAATATTTTCGCAGCCAGGTGGCCTCCGCGGGCGGTGCCCTCAGAGTTAGAGGGACTACTCAGCACTCGTTCAGAGTTGATCGAAGTTGTTAGATGCTTTAAAAAGCTGAGATTCTAAGCTTTAAGATGATACATATTTTGTGTTATCCCACGTTTTAAAAAAGCACGGATGGCTCCGGAAACATTGGAAAACACATTGCATCCCGGAAAGACGAGAGACATGTTTTTTTAGCCAAGCATGCATCACTTCGTGAGGTATATCTCGTGATCAACGAAATGGATCATGTTGTGTTTGGGCTCTTTGTAATCGTGAGAATCTGCTGTCAATAAAGATGTTCGATTTATCACAATCCATGCATGTTTCATAGAGTTATGAGCTGAAACGTCACATCAAAACAACATAGCATCACTGCTACTGCTACTTCATTGGTGCGCATAGTGCAACGTCATGTGTTAGAAGTCCATAAGGAATATCTTTAGATCTGAGTGATGGATTATGGTTAGTTTGGGCTCTTAAATCTTTTAATCTTAATAATCTGCTGTAAATAATGAGGTGCCATTTTACACGATTTATGCATGCTTCATTGAGTTATGAGTGAAATCGCGGCATTAGTGCTCCATCTATATACAAGGCTCTATGTGCGCCTGTGGGGGTGCGTGTGTTACAACTCCATTAGGAATATCTTAAGATCTGAGTGATGGATTATGCTGTGTTTGGGCTCTTTTTAATCGTGAGAGTCTGCTGAAAATAATGTTGTGCAATATCCTACGATCTGTGCATGTTTCATGAAGTTATAAGCGAAAAACCAAAGCGAGTGCTTCACCAGTATACACTTGGCTAGGTACGTCTGTGGTATTTTTTGTGTTGGAACGCCATGAGGAATATCTTTAGATCTGATTTATGGAATATATTGAGTTTGGGCTCTTTTTAATCGTGAGCCCCTGCTGTAAATAACGATATGTCATTTTACATGATCGATGTATCTTGAGGAGAGGGGGTAAAATCTTTGCGTGGCAGGGGGAGCTGCCACTCGACCAGTCACGGATATATGCGCCTGCCACTGCGTTATATGCGCCGGCCACTCGACCAGTCACGGATATATGCGCCTGCCACTGCGTTATATGCGCCGGCCACTCGACCAGTCACGGATATATGCGCCTGCCACTGCGTTATATGCGCCGGCCACTCGACCAGTCACGGATATATGCGCCGGCCACTCGACCAGTCACGGATATATGCGCCGGCCACTCGACCAGTCACAGATATATGCGCCTGCCACTCGACCAGTCACGGATATATGCGCCGGCCACTGCGTTATATGCGCCAGCCACTCGACCAGTCACGGATATATGCGCCTGCCACTCGAACTTACACAATATGTAAGGTTAAAAAAAAATGCAGCGCGCGTCTCGTGGTTCTATTAGCATCGCGCCGGCCACTACCAGCCACACGATCTCTCACTGTTTACATCCATCAGACACTCCTAATGATACACAAAAGCACACATACAGTGCAATACATATCTTATTTACCTACTTCTCATCTTATCTGTTTTTTTTATTTGCTATTTTTACCCGTATGGGAGCGCGCTCGTGGCTAAGCGAAGCGATCGCACCAGCCACACAATCTCTCGCTGTTTACGGCCACTACCAGCCACACAATCTCTCACTGTTTACATCTATCAGAAACTCCTAATGATACACGAGAGCACACATACAGTGCAATACAGATCTTATTTACCTACTTCTCATCTTATCTGTTTTTTTATTTGCTATATTTTTACCCGTATGGGAGCGCGCTCGTGGCTAAGCGAAGCGATCGCACCAGCCACACAATCTCTCGCTGTTTACGGCCACTACCAGCCACACAATCTCTCACTGTTTACATCCATCAGACACTCCTAATGATACACGAGAGCACGCAGACAGTCCAATACAGATCTTATTTACCTATTTCTCAACTAAATCTTATTTTTATTCGCTCTTTTTTACCCGTATGGGAGCGCGCTCGTGGCTCTTACCGTTGCGCCAGCCACAAGATCTCTTACTGATCTCTACACATTGTTTTATGAAATATTGTTTAAACAGCCTACCTTTTTAAGTACTCGTTTGGTGAACCATTTATAAAGCTTTATAAACCATTTCTTTAAATGTTTGTGTTATTCAACAACATTGAAACAGCATTGGTAGGCTAATTATTATTTGTAATAATTTATTGTATACAGAGAAAAAAGTTCTGACAGCACAATGTGTGTGGCACAGCAATGAGGCATCCCTTTGCCCTTAAAACCAATCTGGATCCCTGGATATTCTGTAAAAATGATAAGAGTTTAATCATTTAAGGATTTATAAAACACACAGAATAGACAAAGCTATAGAGCAAATACTAAAATCAGAAAAAAGGGTACTAAAATGCCATTTTAACATACTTACGCCAAATGTCCCTTTGTGTGCAAAACCGTTTCTGCCTGGAACCTTTGGAAGCCCTCTGTTTTTTTTATGATTAATAGGGTTACCTTTGAAAGACCAAGAAAGGAAAGAGAGGACGGCTATTTACATGATGACCCATGAAGTGAGTCATAGGCGAACAAAATTATCAAATTTACCTCAGGAGTTAATACTTCCAAAATGTAGGATGTATTGATTAACTCTTTCATGTCAATCTTTGTGACTTGTTGAAGTCTATCAATGATCCCCTCTGTCTGTTGGCAAAAGGCATTGCATTCAACGTTGTTAAAGTATATTTGTTTTATCTGAAGTGTAGCTTATTTCCAAATGTTAATAAATAAATGTTTGTATTTGTGGGTTTTCCTACAAAAGTTACTTGATTGTTTGTTAATTATAAAATAGTTTTACCTGTTGTTCATCAAAAAAAGAAATCCTTTCATTTAGTTTCATCTTCAGCTTAGGGGCAAATGTTGGATTTTTATGCAAAAACATCCTGTTTGATCTTATTGTGCCACTTGTCAAGCCACTGTGTAGTTCCTACAATGTGAGGAAATGGTCAATTAATTTCATACAGTAATGAAATAACTGTATGGGGGTTCATTCAGTATCTCTTTGAAACAAGTGAAACAAATATATATTATTTTTCTAATTGTGTCACAATTCAAAAAAATATATATTTGTTTCACTTGTAATATTCACCTTACAAAAAAGGCAAGTCACATTTATTCAGTTATTGGTGTGATGAAGTATTCATGTTGTTTACCATTATCTCCTGATCTGTCACTACGTCTACCACCAATCCCTGCTTCAAAATTGATAGAGTTCTGTAAAAAGAAATGGGATGGTAAGAAAAATATTGAATGGATTTTAATGAAGTTAGTGAAGTTTGTTTGGAAATGTAAACTGCATACTTCTCATAAGGATATGACGTTTCAATGTCACATCCACAGCTAAATGCCATGTCCTTTGTGACCATTGTATGATTTATGCCAGCACAGTCATAGTGCAGCCACTCATTACAAATGTCACACTGAATCCATTGCAGTGTCTTCACATCTGGATGCATGGTTCTGCAGAAGAAACAAGATGCACATTTAAATAAATATTCAATCTATATAGTATAACATGGTAAAATGCAGTATGGTCACTTACTTGTTCCCGGTTTTTTGAAAAATACAAACACCAATCTCCTGGGCCAAACATTTGTTTTCAGCCTCATCTTTGGTGTGAAGTTTAATTTTGGAAGTTGTCATCTTTGGTGTAAAGTCCTAAGAACAGAAGAGGTGCAAACTAGTTTATGATTTTAAGCAAAATAGTAATTATAATATTTAGTTTATAATTTACAAAAATTTTAGACCCTAGACAGACCATACATGCATCCATTTTATAGAAAAAGAAGCATGATTTAATTTAGAAATTGGGACTCTCCTTTACCTCAGTTTGTATATTTTCAACCAAACACGAAGCATGGTAAACTCTAAGGTGAATCAACTGTTCAGTGTGGAGCAACTCGGATGACATGTTGAGACCTTTTGCTTCCATCTCTGCAGCCTATGAAAATGTAAAGCGCTTCGTATAATGTAGTGTACTAGTAAACAATTTTTGATTGAAGACTCATTGTATTTATTATATAAATGTTAATTCATGTACACATTAGTGAAAATAAATCTCCATCCACTTACTGTGCAAACAAAAACACCACAGCTGCTTCCATCGTTTCTCTGCCATTGCTGCGGATTGCACACAGGCCACCCTTCCAGGGAGTCTAGATTTCTAAACACATCTCTGGGAAATAGAATTAATGTAAAGTAGGCAACCAAGTCATTCAATATTTTTAAACGTATACAAATATTAAATAAATGATGGATCGTACTTCAGAATGTCCATGTCTGATGCTGAAATGTCAATGTTGTGCTGTGTGTTGTCATAAATTCTTATTTGTTTTGCTGTCTTGTCAAACACCTGTAGAAGAAATTCAATAAAGGGCTAATTTACAACGCTTACAAATGCTAAATTGACTTATTTACAAAATTTTACTTCTCTGTACAGTCTCTTTATTATCTAATTTCCTCATTGTGTGACTAACACTTCTTGAGTTGAACTTACCCAAAGAATGAAGTGGCATCCTCTCTCTGGTGTCTGGCCACCAATAATTCTTGGAAACAGAATTTTCTGTGCATCATTCTATAATGAAAGAAATAGGAAACACATTATACTGTGTCATTACATGTAGAAACATGCAGGAAACCTTAATATATATTTATTTTACAAATTGTACAGTACCTCAAGAATATTCAAATGAGAATCTGAAACTGTTTTTGAAGCAAGCCAGTCTCTATGCCACAAAATGAATGTGTCAGTCGTCAAGGCTATACACTGAGGATAGAACAAAATTACATGTAAATTGTATAAAGGAAATGCACTACACCTGTCTCATATAGCATGTATGTTGAATAAATCGCACAATAGGAATAATTGATAAACTTTTATGAAATTGACAAAAAAAATATTTTATGAAAAGTAGTGTGAAAAAAGTATATGTTATGAAGTAATTACTTACATCCTGGGTCTCTGCTGCAATTTGTGCAACCCGACAATTCACTGCCTTTAAAGCACAATATGAAAATGCATTGTAGAAATTGTAATGTGAGTTTCAATATCTACTGTACATGTCTTAAAAGTTTAACATCACATTTTAGATAAGTAACAGTTCACTAATGAGTTTATCAATTGGATTAAATTAAACTAATATTAGTCATAATAATTGGTAATCACATTATCAGTCAGCCATGGCATCCAAATACTGGTGTCTTTCAAGAGATCAGGTGGGCAAAGGCTTTTCAGGTCACGTAGTTCCAATGAGGTGTAGTGAGAGATTTTAGCAATGACAGTGGTGTCTCTCTTCTCGACAGAATAGAGATGTGAGATTTTGTCCTAAGGTTGAAAAAGTTATGTTAATATTCTTATTTTCCTATTGAAAAAAAATAAAAATTATATATATATATATATATATATATATATATATATATATATATATACAGCTTTGAAAACGAGCACACGTTACCTTGTTTGTTTCATTAACTGGAAACATTGACACTGAAAACTGGTAACAATCAACAGTAGAACTGTCTTCTTTTGCTGGACCCTGAGGACTTCTGGAGTCTTGGTCAGTTTTTCTTGTGTATGTTTCTAGAGTTAATTTTGAATAGTTGCATTATATTAATACATAATGGCCCAGTTTCACAGACATGGCTTAACTTAAGTCAGGAGTACATCTTAGATAAGTATGGAACATTAAGCAGGGTTTATCAAAATGCCTTAGAAGAGGAAAATGCCCTAGAATACAACATAATTAGTATGCATCTTGTGACAAAACAATGACACTGATTCTAATAATTGTCAGTTCAAGTTATTTTTTAGTTAAGACAGCTAAAACATTCATTTAAGTCTGAGACTAGACCTAAGCTTTGTCTGTGAAACCAGGGGTAAGTGTCAAACCTGTATTAAATTTAATGTAAAAGTCATTTTAAATTTTCACATTCTTACCTGTTCTGCCACATACTAGTTTGCCATTTAATCCGAGGCGTATGGCCTCTGATGTGTTTTGTTTTTCCATTTCCTTCATGAAGGAACTATTAAGTTTTTCATTGTGGAGGTGAAAATAGAGACGCAGTGAGAACATGTAATGGGTTTCCTTCATTTGGCACAGTGAGTAGCGGCTTGAGGAAAGCTCTCTGTTTATTTGTTCTGCTGCTGCAGAATTAATCAGAGCAGCCAGGTCTGGGATCACTTTAAGGCTGCGTAGTCTCTCTTCAGGGCGCTTCTGGTTTTTTTGATGAAATCTGTCATACAATGAGTACCGGTCTGATGTCCCAGTCTCAGGGTGTGGATATGAGAACTTGTCCATTTCTTTGGCTTTTCCTGCAAATCTTGGTTTCCTTCTGATGTTCTTTATCCATTCAAGATCTACAGTTAACTTTCCTTCAGCTGCAAGTGATATGTTGGCTTCCGTTGGTGCACATACCCGTCCATCATTTGGCTGGAAGAATCTCTGCTGTGTTCGATTGTTCACATGTCTGGCAACACGTCCAGCAATGTCAGAGATATACACAGTGGGTGGATATTTAAAACTTAGGAGAGCATCCCCGTGGTCCCGTGCAGATTCCTGCCACCATAATGGTGATGCATAATATACAACACCATGGGTGCAGCCCATATGTAACACTCCACCTGTGTTATAATAACAGAAATGTTATTATGCAAATGTTTTCTGCATAATTATGGATAATAAAACAAGAAAAGCATGAACAATTCCCTGCACTAAATAATGTATATGACATGGAATACCAATATCTTACCTCCAGCTTTCTTCAGCTTCACAAACATTTTGGGGTAAATCTCCTTATAAAGGAGAAGTTCCTCCAGCCTGTTTATAAGGTCTGTTATCGAGCCAGTTGAAGACACTCCAAGACAATTGCATGCCTTCACCAGGTCTTCTCTTTTGTGCTGTAGAGAAATTATAAACGATTATTATTGTTTATGGGGAAAAAAAGTTCTGGCATGCTAAAAAGGCAAACAGGTCATATTACTTTCTCAGAAGGATAATGATAATGAAAAAAAAACAAAGATTATTAAAGAACATTCAATGGATCAAATTATATATATTATGTAAAAATTTAAGGCAGGTAGGTTTTCAAGGTCAGTATAAAGGTAAAAGTCCCACTTTACATTAGGTGGCCTTAACTACTTTAGTACTTGCATCAAAAAACTAAGTACAATATACGTACAGTATTAAGTTCATATTGTATTGCAACACATTTTTGCTGCTATTGAGGTGGGATACAGTTAAAGTTAGGACAGGTTAGGTGGTATTTTTAGGTTTAAGAGTAAGTTAAGGTATAATGGATTGGTCAACAGTGTAATTATAGATGTAATTACATGCTGGTATTTTTTAAATGTAATTACAGTTTAAAAACATGTATTTAAACAATAACTGCATTGTATCAAAGTTATTAATTTAAATGTAATTATATAGTAGTAAAGGCCATCTGATGTAAAGTGGGACCAATGTTATGGTACACCCTCTTAATATCTTGAATAATTATCCAAAGTCTTTCACATGTAAAATGATGGTCTTTAACTACACATTAATCTCAACAGGGATGAAGAGGAATATTACACATTAAAACTGTGGAGGATTGAGAAGGAAATCGTATCAGGTAAGTATAATTCACAGGATCATCACTTAGCTCAAAGATGATGAATACAATTCATGTATGCTAATCACAGGTTACTAAAGTTCTTTACAAAGACAGCTGAGAGGAAGAGTCCAGAATTCCTTCAGTGAGGCCAGCCAGAATAAATGTGCATGTGGGGTCTCAGTTTGAGTTCAAAGAAGGTAATTAGCTGCAAGTGCGTCTAATACTCCGGTAAGTATGAGCGGGTGAGCCTAGTGCACTCATTATATATGGCATACTGCTAAATATCTTACCGATCTTGAGTCCAGTATTTGCAAAATCTGGTCTTCATCAACTTCCCGGACTTCACGGCATGCAGAGTTCACCCTTTCACTTTGAGAGAGACCTTTGTTAATTTCAGTTTTTGGAACCTTGTCATCAACTCTGGTGTGTTTCCCAATCCAAGGTGCAAATGCTGAATATGTCAGCGGACTTGTGAAAGGGTTGTTAGATGAATCTGAGGAACATAAGTTTTTAGATCAACATCAGTTAATTTTGCCACTATAGCTACAAAACTACAATAAATATAGTTTTACCCTGATTTTTTACAAATGTAACACATTGACATTGTTAATAGACATTATTATCATTAAAGCCAATAGTAGAATTACAGGGTATTCATGGCTACCATCACAAAATCCAGTGGCAATGATCTCTTTTTCTAGGTCCTCCCATCTTGTTTCCACATTAGCCTGAGTGTCCTGGGGGCCGATGTTGTCTATGTCTGGGCGTCTCATGAGATTGACTAGAAATTATAACGTAAAAGGGGTATTGACAAGCTGTTAGAATGTGTGTTAAGGTGAATGCATTATTTTTTTTTTTTTTACAGATTATGTTTTTTGTTCAGATGTTACACTCACCTGGTAAATCGAATGCAACTTTCCAGTTGGCATCTGCTATGACAATGTATGGGTGGTGTCCACATCGGTAACAAAAAAAATTGTACGAGTACTGTCTTAGCGCACAGAAATGGTAAAATGCCTTTCTTAAAGTATTGACTGGCAATTTAGATCGGGAATGGGATTCCATTGTTCTGATCATGCGACCCACAGCAATGTGATTCTGTGGAAAGTGAATATAATAACGTTGTAAACATTTAATCAACAGTTTTCATAACCACCCGTTTAAATATCTTGAAATATGCCCTCTAATTATTTAAATTGAAATAATAAGTTTGTGCAATGTGCATACTTACTGAAATTCCAGCTGTCAGAAAAGAGCATAAGGGGATTGACAGGAACACTCTGTTGTTATAGTTGTGGAACCCACTCTTATACTCCTGAAACCTGACCAGGTTTCTGCAGACAGGACATTCTTTTGCATAGACAGATACACCTAGATGAAAAATAAATAAAATAAATAAATAAATCAATGCAATTTGTTAATTTACATCCTTTATAAGAACAGAATGTTATTCACCATGTAAATAATTACAGAACTCATCCTACCTTTATATTGTTTGAATATGCCGTAAACAGTTGCTTGTCGGGTGATTAGTAGTCTGTCTTCAAGATTTGGCGGAGATGGCCCAGGACAGTATGGGCACTCTACTTCTTGAGGTTCAAAATGTTCTGGAATGGGCTTTACTTCTGTGGTTAAATCCACTGGAAGGTCCTCTGGGATTCTTTTTGAACTCCAAAAGTAGTTAGTCTGTGTGATGATACCACTATGTGAATTTTCTGAATGTTGATGGATGTCATCTGTGGCACTGAAATTCTCCTCCATCTCTTCAAGTTCCTCATTTGAATTGTCCACTGCATTTTGTAGCAGCTGAGGATGTTCTTGAAAAAGCCACCACATGGACAAATATCGATGGGCACAACTGATCTTGAATTTTGTGCCTCTGCACCTGCAGTGCCATTTACCAGTTTTACTGTCAAAGGTGCAGATTGTTCGTCCAAGCCTACACCAATTGTCCTTTTGGCCAGTATACACAGAAAAGTAAATATAGCGTTCAGAGAGCCCTTGCTCACCCCAAAAAATCGGAAAGACGGTGTCAACATCCTCAGAGCAAGCCTTCCGGTTTAACGATGTGCATTCTTCTTGTCTGGGTTTGGAAATCAGTCCTTTTTCTATCATCTCATCCAAGGACTCATTGCACAGTGGTTCTGGGGGACTATACGATGTTGCTGTCTTAGTCCTTTCTAAGTGAAAGCATTCTTTCCCAGGGTTTCCACTATTTGCTGCTATGTTCATGAAGTCCATGCATGACTCCACTTCACAAGCAAAATAACTAATTACTGAAGACTTTTGCACATGTATGGGTAGTCTCACCCCATGGGACTCTTTTGTTGTTACATAGATTCCATTTAAAGAATCTATACACAACATTGGTTCCTCCTTGCCATGCTGTTGTCTTTCGTGTCTTTTGTAATTAGATGTGTTGCTAAAATGAATCTCACATATATTGCAGAACAAGTTCCCTGTCTGGACTGGATCAACAGGGGTGTCCTGGCAGGGTTCTCCATCATCTAAGAAATGATCATGATAAATAACTTTATGATATTTTTAACTTTATTGCAGTTACATTGATGTAGAATAACTGTGTAGGATGTTTATGTATTATGTGCTGACCTGAGGGTCTTTCAGCTACCACCAGACCTGTTGTTTCCACAACACAAAAACAAAACAAAAATGAATGACAAAAAGACAAATTAAGCATCTAAAAATATAGAGTACACAATTCACAGCTAGAAATAACCTTACCATGTTTTTTTAAGTGACACTTAAAATCGAATGATCTTATAACTATTTTGTCACACTTTGAACAGTGCCAGTGGCTCCTTATCCCACTCTTTTTGTCAGGACAGTAACATGGTATTGAGAACTTCTCTACAAAGGAAGGAAATTATGGATCATGAATATTATGGATATTAATCAGCATTACGACATGGTTTTTACATATATTTTATGTAAATAAAAAAACAGATACAAATATTTTTAAAATTCTTTACTTACTCACGCCACCAGCACTATAGTGGACAGCAAATCTGAAATGTTTTAGATTTATGTGATCCTTGGATGCTTTTACTGATTTACTGCAGTAGCTACAGTCCTGATCTCCTTGCAGACTTAAAAGCTCTTGTTGAGTCACAAACTCAAACTTCCTAGCTGAAAATGAAATAGATATTTATGAATAAATGAACCAAGAAAAATTGATTTTGAGTAAACATATCGGTAATGCTTTAGATTATAGCCCGGAAAGTACTGCGTAATTAATGTGATTTTACAGTCTAATTTTCAGTAATTATAGTGTACCTATAAAGTACTTACATGTAAGTATAAGGTAAGAATTTATAAAGTTTGGGGAATAAAGGGGTAACAATTAGTAGAATAAAAAAAATCTGAATCAGTGATATTAGATTGTGCATGTATTTTTATTGTAACTACATGGAACAAAAGTAGGCTATATTTCCCAGGGAAAATATATATTTTTTTCCCTATATTTTTTTTAAAGATATGTATCCTGTATTTTTTAAAAGCCTATACAGTATGTATGTGTACACAATTATAACAAAAAGGTACGTTCTCGCTTAATTGCTCCCAAATGTAAGTTTGTTGTACCATAGTAGTAGAATAAGTACCCATAAATATACACCTATATAAATCAATTAATAAAGACATTAACGTTTCCTCCTCCCCCGGGCGGCTGGCCCAATTTATACTTCTGCGTCAGACCTACGCCGCAGCCTCTACTCTGTAGGCAACGCGTTGGTTTTAATTTATACTTCTGCGTCGGTGTCCGCGTTTACGCGCAACTACTCATACAGAAGGAGCATGTTAAACCCGAGGGAGGGGTTCTAGCAGACCAATCACAGCGCTTGCGTCCGCGTAGAATTGACCGCCTCATATCAGATCTGCACAAACTCTGTCACTTTTTAAATCCTTTTTGAAAACGCATTTATTTTCATTAGCTTTTAATATATCTTGATATGTGTGTTCGGTTACACTTTATTTTAAGGTGTCATTGTTACAGTGTAATTATATATGTACTGAGTAATATTAAGCAACTACATGTACTTACTAAAGGGTTAGGGTAGGATTTGGTTGAGGGTTAGTTGCGTGTAATTATGCATAATTTACTGTTATTACTATGGTAAGTACATGTAACATATGTAACAAGGACACTGAAATAAAGTGTTACCGTGTGTTCTTCCTGTTTCTTGTTTATTATGTTGCTATTGTGCTTGTATTGTATATCTTTTGTCCTTGTTAAGCACTTTGGTCAACGCCAGTTGTTTTAAAATGTGCTATAGGCCTACAAATAAAATTGTATTGAATTGTTACATTTTTGGAGAGGTACGCGCGCAACACACAGCTACGGCGGCAGTTCGACGCAGAAGTATAAATTGGGCTATATAGTTCTATAATACTTAAAGTATACATATGTTTTTTTATTCTCCTGGTTGTTACCCCTTTATTCCCCAAAATTTACATATTGTTCACTTTATACTTACATGCAAGTACTTCTTAGGTAGCTACACTACAATTACGGAAAGTTACATTGTAAATTCATCTTAATTACGCAGTACTTTCCGAGCTGTAATCTAAAGCGTTAAACATAGGCTATCTATTATTATAAAGTGTTACCAAATGTTGAATTAGTTTGCATACCTTCCATGGCGTCAACGATCAACACTTCAGTCATTAAAACTTTTAAAAAAAAATAACTTTGCATTTAGTAGCTACTAAGTAAAGCAACTAACGATAATCAGTGGCAAGTTTAAATATATGGCGTCTATAAAATGTGTAAATAACGAATTTGCATGCAAAACATCTAGCTGTATCAAAAACAGGTGTACTTACGCAAAAACGGTGGATGGAAAATCACCGTGAGCCTTGAAATGCATCGTCATTGTTTGTTGCTGTCAACCAGTTAGATTGTTGGATGTAATGCCAATCCAAATCAACCAATAAAAAACTCAGATGTAGCATCTGAAGGTGGGGGTCGTCGATGTTACCTGTGTTCACTAGGTGGGGGTTCAAAGTAACGGGGTGACACAACCCCCACCCCAACCCATTCCCAAAATGATTTCTGTGTCAGTGGACAAGTTGAGGACGCCATCTTTGTAATGAACGCGCGGAGAGAAATGCTTATTGAATATGGATTCCATAATTTGAGAATAGCCTATTTCTTTTCGTTTTGAATTGTTTCAAGAGTAGGCTAGACATTTCTAGCTTATTTATCAGGGTGCGATTTGTGAAAAAAAAAAAACAGAGGGGGGAGGGGGGATGTTTTGAAACCTTTTTATTCATATTCATTTTATGGTTCACATTACAGCGCTTACCACGGATTGATTGCAAAGTTAAACCATCACGGTAGAAACAGTTTTACTGCTGCTGTTAAAGTAACAACGTTAACTTTACATCGCGATGCTGAGCTACAGTGAAATGATAGAAAAGACAGATGCATTATCTGTGTTAGTCAATTCGCCTCATTCGCGCGAACTGGACGCGCCCGCGCCGCGCTAAACTCCTCGCGTTTAAAGACCTCTAGACGCGCGTAAACCAGAGCCATAGAGAGAAAGAGTTGCGACACGCTTTGATGTCGCCGCTATGGCTGCCACGTGGTTCATGTAAGCCCCAATAGTTCCAAAACATACGCTGGCTGTCATGTTCTTCTATGGACAGACAGCAGCGATTGTATTATTGAACGGTAAATATAAAATAAAACACACACCCAAGTACTTTTTCAGCTGTTACTGCATTATTGGATTTAGTTAATGTCAGTTTTGCATTTGAGGCAGAGTGACAACGAAATACTGTATATAAGATAAGCTTTTTTGGAGGGAAAAGCTTAGTATTCATGTTCGCATGGGTAGTAGCACTGGCTTTAGCGGCTTTCATCTGATGATGGACGTCTCATGATATTTATTTTAGCACAACTGGGCTGTATTAGGCTATTGATCCGTGATCTTGCTTATAAATTCCGATTTAGCCTAACGTTACCTTCGTGTTTACGCAAAGAGGTCTGCAGTAGCGGTCCGTTCAGAATTTCCAAACAACATAAAATATAAATAATTACGCTGTGCATGTACAAATGAATGATTTAGGAGGGAAATGGACTGCTCCCATAACGTAGAAAGCAACGACTATATTTGCAGCAATGTTCGGTAAATATTAACTTCATAAAATGAAACCGGAGAGATAGTTAATGAGTGAATTAACTATGTTCCTAAATACGTAGCTAAATAACTGTTAACGGGATTCATTTCAGTATGGCTAATGTACCCCTTCATCCTACCCTAATCATAGACTAAACCATTCATCAGAAAACGCACACAAATACACGATGTACTGTGTACAGTAGGCTACACATGTAGGCTATATATATTTCAAATCACACATAACTAACCCTAACCCATACACATAATATATTATTTGTATATATATATATATATATATATGAATGCATGTGTATTTATGTAGGCCTATATGTATTACACAAACACACATTTTGACAAATATCCATATATACACACATAACACTAACCCATTTAAATAAATTAATTGTGTGTGTGTGTGTGTGTGTGTGTGTATATATATATATATATATATATATATATATATATATATATATATATAAAATATTATTATTAATAATATTATATATTATATACATCAGTAAGTTACCGTAAGTTAGCTAACGTAAGTGTCATGTAAGCTAGGCTATAGCTGCAATTAACCTATTATCTTCCAATAAACATTAACTAAAACTGGCTACATAAAATATAACTACTGACTAGATTCACGAGAGGTCGGCTAATGTGTGTAAAAGTAAAAAAATACAGTAATTTCACTAATTTACCAGCGAGCGTACTTCGGAAACACTGAAAATGAATGGGGTTCAGTGCTGGAACTATCAGTGTTTGGAACTATTGGCTGCTCCACGACACGCGTTACTTCCGCATTCCAAAGTTCCTATGGCGGTCTATGGCATGATGTCTATGGTCTATGGGAGTGTCGCAACTCTTTCTCTCTATGGCTCTGGCGTAAACGCGTCTTTACATTGAAATTTAAATCACTCGCGCCAGACGCTCAAGAGTGAGTGAGTAATAAAAAAACCTTTACTTTAGCCTCAATTGAGTGAAACACCGTGTGTAACTTCGGCCATTCTCAGTGTGACTCATGACTGGGACACACTAACTCTGCTTGTCTCTGCTTGCATAGAAACAGATAATCAGATTGTGATGTTTATTCCCGCTTCAGTAATATGCTGAATAAGATGCGGCTGCCTTCCTTTCGAAACACGAAACACAAGTGTTGATAGGCTATTACTCGTGAGGTGTAACCAATCAGATAGCGCTGTGGGCGGGACATTGATCAAGTCTGCAGAGTGGTACAGAGAGGCTGCGGCAGCTATATCTAAGTAGCGCATTTTAAAATAAAATTGACTTTAATCAAACCACGGATCCGTGATAAGTTTTGTTATCCGTCTCGCCACTAGTGTAGTAGCACTGATCACTTTGAGGGGGGGGGGGGTACATTTATAAAAATAATTAAGCAGAGGCACATTGACCAGAAAGGGGGAAATCTCAGGCATCCCCCCCGGCAAATCACCATATATATATTTATTGTGCATGTGAGGAACGTACAATGCAAGTGATCGCACAGAAACCATGCCACGATTTTATTGCTATAGGCTATAAATGCCTTCTTCTATGCTTCTTATTTATTAAATCAAGGGAATTGTTTGGTCAAACATTGATTAAAATTAATATACAATTACACAAAATTAATCAGACTTTAAAAAAAGACTTTATACAAAACTTAAAAGTGGTCAAAATCATTCTTCAGAATGAGTATCAGGCAGCTGCAACAGTCGTGTAGCTGGCGCGGCACTGGTCAAAAGAGTGAATAAAAAACAAGATAAGGTGAGAAAAGGTAAATAAGATCTGTATTGCACTGTATGTGTGCTTCTGTGTATCATTAGGAGTGTCTGATGGATGTAAACAGTGAGAGATTGTGTGGCTGGTAGTGGCCGTAAACAGCGAGAGATCGTGTGGCTGGTGCGATCCCTTCGCTTAGCCACGAGCGCGCTCCCATACGGGTAAAAAGAGCAAAAAAAAAAAACAACAGATAAGATGAGAAGTAGGTAAATAAGATATGTATTGCACTGTATGTGTGCTTCTGTATATCATTAGGAGTGTCTGATGGATGTAAACAGTGAGAGATTGTGTGGCTGGTAGTGGCCGTAAACAGCGAGAGATAGTATGGTTGGTGCGACGCTTCGCTTAGCCACGAGCGCGCTCCCATACGGGTAAAAATAGCAAATAAAAAAACAGATAAGATGAGAATTAGGTAAATAAGATATGTATTGCACTGTATGTGTGCTTCTGTGTATCATTAGGAGTGTCTGATGGATGTAAACAGTGAGAGATTGTGTGGCTGGTAGTGGCCGTAAACAGCGAGAGATTGTGTGGCTGGTGCGATCGCTTCGCTTAGCCACGAGCGCGCTCCCATACGGGTAAAAATAGCAAATAAAAAGACAGATAAGATGAGAATTAGGTAAATAATATATGTATTGCACTGTATGTGTGCTTCTGTGTATCATTAGGAGTGTCTGATGGATGTAAACAGTGAGAGATTGTGTGGCTGGTAGTGGCCGTAAACAGCGAGAGATAGTATGGTTGGTGCGACGCTTCGCTTAGACACGAGCGCGCTCCCATACGGGTAAAAATAGCAAATAAAAAAACAGATAAGATGAGAATTAGGTAAATAAGATATGTATTGCACTGTATGTGTGCTTCTGTGTATCATTAGGAGTGTCTGATGGATGTAAACAGTGAGAGATTGTGTGGCTGGTAGTGGCCGTAAACAGAGAGAGATTGTGTGGCTGGTGCGATCGCTTCGCTTAGCCACGAGCGCGCTCCCATACGGGTAAAAATAGCAAATAAAAAGACAGATAAGATGAGAATTAGGTAAATAATATATGTATTGCACTGTATGTGTGCTTCTGTGTATCATTAGGAGTGTCTGATGGATGTAAACAGTGAGAGATTGTGTGGCTGGTAGTGGCCGTAAACAGCGAGAGATTGTGTGGCTGGTGCGACGCTTCGCTTAGCCACGAGCGCGCTCCCATACGGGTAAAAATAGCAAATAAAAAAACAGATAAGATGAGATATAGGTAAATAAGATATGTATTGCACTGTATGTGTGCTCTCGTGTATCATTAGGAGTGTCTGATAGATGTAAACAGTGAGAGATCGTGTGGCTGGTAGTGGCCGTAAACAGCGAGAGCTCGTGTGGCTGGTGCGACGCTTCGCTTAGCCACGAGCGCGCTCCCATACGGGTAAAAATATAGCAAATAAAAAAACAGATAAGATGAGATGTAGGTAAATAAGATATGTATTGCACTGTATGTGTGCTTTTGTGTATCATTAGGAGTGTCTGATGGATGTAAACAGTGAGAGATCGTGTGGCTGGTAGTGGCCGGCGCGATGCTAATAGAACCACGAGACGCGCGCTGCATTTTTTTTTTAACCTTACATATTGTGTAAGTTCGAGTGGCAGGCGCATATATCTGTGACTGGTCGAGTGGCTGGCGCATATAACGCAGTGGCCGGCGCATATATCCGTGACTGGTCGAGTGGCAGGCGCATATATCTGTGACTGGTCGAGTGGCCGGCGCATATATCCGTGACTGGTCGA
This sequence comes from Siphateles boraxobius, assembly GCF_051911475.1. Taxonomy (NCBI): domain Eukaryota; kingdom Metazoa; phylum Chordata; class Actinopteri; order Cypriniformes; family Leuciscidae; genus Siphateles; species Siphateles boraxobius. Next base: position 10,500,688 of record NW_027508733.1, on the reverse strand, counting down.
GTGGCCGGCGCATATATCTGTGACTGGTCGAGTGGCCGGCGCATATATCCGTGACTGGTCGAGTGGCCGGCGCATATAACGCAGTGGCAGGCGCATATATCCGTGACTGGTCGAGTGGCCGGCGCATATAACGCAGTGGCAGGCGCATATATCCGTGACTGGTCGAGTGGCCGGCGCATATAACGCAGTGGCAGGCGCATATATCCGTGACTGGTCGAGTGGCAGCTCCCCCTGCCACGCAAAGATTTTACCCCTACTGGGTATCTTTCATGAAGATACGAGTGAAAAGGCCAAGTCTAAGCTACCTTGCTTGGCTACGTGCGTCTTTGGATTTTCGTTGTGGTAGAAATCCATGAGGAATATCTTTAGTTCTGAGTGATGGATTATGTTAAGTTTGGACTCATTTTAATCGTAAGAATCTGCTGTAAATAATGATGTGTCATTTCCCACAATCGGAGTATGTTTAATGAAGTTACGAACGGAAATGTGCCTTAAATTATGCATCCTTATATGATTTACATATGGTCTCTTGAGGGGCTTCTTGTACAAAACCTCACACAAGTTTAGTAAAAAGCCCGAAACAATTATGCTTGTTCTATTCTACTCATTGAGACCTTTCAAATGACATATGGCACATGACTATCTGAGCTGTAGGATGTATTTGACATATTGTAGTATGTACTACTTCATAAATTATGAAAACATTTTTTCTATTTATCAGCAAATAACTCATCACTACTTAGGAAGTTATAAAATTGGCTACATTCATTGTAAATTTCAGACTCTAAGCTTTCAAATGACACCTATTTTAAGTTGATCAAGGTAATATTTTTGCAAAATATTATTATTATTTTTTATCGAAGCTAGGTGGCGCCAGCTGGCGGTACACTCCGTTTTAGAGGGATTACTCAGCACTCGTTTGGAGTTGATCAAAGTGATTAGATGCATTAAAAAGCTGAGATTCTAAGCTTTAAAATGATACCTATTTTGTTATTCCATTTCAGTGGTTGCTTAGAAATTTGAATATGAATTTTTTTTCGCGGGGGGGGGGGGGGGGGGGGGGGGGGGGGGCGCCCCGTTGCCCCCGGTACCGGGGGCGTTGGTTTTTAACAGGTTAATTCAAGAGTTCTGTTCAAAACTGTTCTGCTCCGGAACATTCGTTGGCAAATTAAAGCAACAACTGTCAATATTAATTTATAGTTTATTGAACTGTTGCATAAAGTGGATATCACATTTGAAATCATGCTGATATCCAGGAAAACATCACTCGTGATATTACTGAACTGAATCATGTTTTAAATACAAAAAAACTTTACCAGTTTTTTTAATTAAAGAAATTTAGCAATTTTGCAGTGGTCTTTTAATTCTTTCAGAACTGAAGAGTGAGATGCAAATCGATTTAAATATCTTAATATTTCTTATACACAAAATTTATGACATTTCATATTTCACATTTACACAGTAAGATCTTACACTATATATTGTATATAACGTTTGGTTTGAGTTAATCTGTTGAAAGTTGTTTTGTGTAGAGCAGAAGTAAAACTGAGCATCATATGAGCAGGAATGGAAAAAACACCTTTAACCACATGCTATTTATACAGGCACATTACTGACACCTTAAACACACTAACAAACTGACATCAAATACAAACGTCTATCAGGAGACATATTCTCATGCACAAGCTGATCATCCACCCAAAAGATCAAATATGTCTGTACAGTATGAATCTGATACTTAAAGACTGAAGTTTGATGATCTTCTCACGGTAATAGGCATATACTCTACGTGATCCTCCTCTTCAACTTTCTGTAAAACACATCACACAAGATACAATAATAGCAAAGTTATTATATTAGAAATGTGACATCCTGAAAAGGGCTATATCTCCCTCGAACTGCTAAGATAACATAAGGTAGATTAAGATTGGATTCTCAGTGGTTTTGCTTCAAGGCCTACATTTTACATTGGACATCAAGTGGTGATGCAATAGTTGCAAAATTGTTAATCTTAAAAAATAAACAAATTCTTTACAATCAAATACTGCAATTAAGTTATATTATTCACTGTCAGGGAAAATAAAATGCAAAATGTGTGCCTTTAGGGGTACAACTGCTTGTCACTTGCGCAGTACCCTCAAAATACTTTATCCCCGCCCCTTCTTTACCCCTAGTGCATATTAATACATTAGACATGTACCCTTAAAGTTGATATGAAATGGATGTTGCGATTGTCTATTCTTCCATATTGTGACATATATCAAGTGAAACAAGAGAAATCTAGGGCGGGACTTGATTTTGTCCATGGGGAATTGATTGGATGGTTGGCTGGTTGTGGTTTGCTATTGGTTGATCTCATGTGAGTGACAGGTTGCCCTGACCTCGTCATCAGAGAAGAGAAGAGATGCCGCTGCAAGAGGGTTTCTCGTTACGGAGTTGGACTTAGTCAACCAGACAGCATGCCTCAAGGAGGAACATGCTTGGTCAGTGTTGAACTGCTTAAATTTGTTCAAAGGCAGGATGGCGGCCACACTGGAACTTTTTCAGAGGCTCCTGGGACATATGGCAGCCGCAGCAGCAGTAACGCTTCATATGAGGTGGCTTTAGCACCAGCTTTATGGCTGAGTCCCAAGATGGGCATGGCAGTGACAATCTGAGTGACAATCAGGGCATGGCAGTGACAATCTGAGTGACAATCACCCTGGCTTGCTGTCAAATCTTCAGACTATTCACATTCCCGGCCTGCTCAATCATGCCGCCGACAAGCTCTCACGACAGCCTACGCTTCCGGAAGAGTGGCGTCTCCATCCCCAGGCGGTCCAGCTGATATGGAACTTCTTTGGAGCCGCACAGGTAGATCTGTTTGCCTCTACGGACTCGATCCATAACCAGTTGTTTTACTCCCTGACCAAGGGGACCCTCGGCACGGATCCACTGGCACACAGCTGACACCGGTGCCAACGCAAATATGCATTTTCCCCAGTGAGCCTACTTGCAAAGACACTGTGCAAAGTCAGGGAGGACATGTAGCAGGATTTGTTAGTTGCCCTGTATTGCCCCAACTGGACTAGCCTGGCTCCGCCCTCCTACGTACTTCCGCTCAATTTTCATTTTCCTTCAGTACTACGTCTGGGATTGTGCTGTAGTCTTTGTTTTTTTCCATTCAATTTTTTACCAGGCCAATCATGGTCAATGTTTGATTGTCCAGCTTGCTCCGTAAGTGGCGAATGAGTTGGCTAAGGCGAACACTAGGCATACGTCACGACCAAATGTTAGCGAGTGGTTAATGCATATCCAGAGTGACTCTGGGCAGATCCAATAGTTTTAGACTTCAGTAGAGGACCTGCTTTCTCAGAGACAGGGCACTATGGCACCCACGTCCAGACCTCTGGAACCTCCACGTGTGGTTTCTAGACGGGATGCAGAGGACATACGTGGTCTACCCTCAGTAGTGGTAGACACCATTACTTCAGTGAGAGTGCCCCTCTACAAGGTGCGCTTATGCTGAAGTTAAACCTGTTCGTTGAGAGGTGTTATTCTGACCGAGAAGCCCCCTGGAAATGCTCAGTGTTGTGCTTCTTTTCAGCCTGAATCTTAATGAACCATGTTCGTTCATTGGCCATTGAACTGGCCCCCCGACTGAGCCTGGACTTTCCCAAGGTTTTTTTCTCCTGATGGAGTTTTGCTTCCTTGCCACTCTAGCTTGCTTAGTTGGGGATACCTACATTTTAACAATATTATTATTATTATAATATTATTGATACTAACATGCATTTTCGGTCAACAAAACTTGCCTGGCTGGCCAACTCTCACATTATCCTTAGACCGGATACGTGCCCAAGGTTTCCACCACTCCTTTCAATGACCAGGTGGTGAACCTGCAAGTGCTGCCCGTGGAGGAGGCAGACCCGCCCTAGCTGTCCCGTCCACACTTTGCTTCAGGACCTCAGAACAGCTCTTTGTCTGTTATGGAGGCCAGCAGAAGGGAAAGGCTGTCTCTAAGCAAAGGTTGGCCCGCTGGATAGTGGATGCCATCGTCTTGGCGTATCAGACCCAAGGCGTGCCTTGCCCCCTCGGGTTGAGAGCTCACTCTACCAGAATTGTTGCTTTCTCCTGGGCATTGGCGCACGCCGGCGCCTCACTGACAGATATACATAGAGCTGCAGGCTAGGCGACACCCAACATGCTTGCTAGGTTTTATAGTCCTTGTGTAGAGCCAGTGTCCTCCCGTTTACCCGTCCCAAGTGGCCAGTGAACGCCGGGGACCCGCTCGGTGTCTCGCTTGATGACCCATTGCCCTCCTACAGACCACACATCTGAATGCGACTCACAGCTGAATTTAACCTTGAGACTAATGATACTTTCATGTGCTATCAAAAATGTTGTACTTCCTACTTCTGAAGTCATGATTACAAACTCATCTCATTCAAATTTTGACCTGAAGGGCATTCATGTCCAATTTTTAACTAGGAAACTATTTACAATAATTCCAATTGCATGTGAAGGCAGCATAAATAAAGAGATTAAATGATCTTACCAATTGTTCTTTTCTTTTGTTGAACCTTGGCTCAGCGTAAGTGATCCCTTCTTCACAAGTCTGAACTGTTTAAACAAGAATAGATGCAAAAGATGCAGCATTAAACAAACAATCTTAACTAGATCTGTTTATTAACAACATATGCATTATTACCAAGACTCTTATCAAGAAATGTAAGCATTAATGCTATTAATTAAAAAATATTTAACACTGCAATTTTTAAAATTTCAATTTGACAACTTTTTAAACAGGCATACAAAGGTCTTCAGAGTATGCAACATATATAATTAAATTATTTTCATATAATTTTCATTAAAGCTGAACAATAATAAAAAAAAAAAAACAACGTTTATTTGAACACCAGGAACAGACTGCATCTTTACACATGCAAGATGGTTCATAAATCGGAAAAAGTTGTTTTGTTTCTTGAAATAATGTAGAAATGTATTTCTGTGTTTGCATTTGAAGTGTTTTAATGCAGTTTGTGTGAGTGAGACGAGTAAAGAGTGCGGACCAGTGACATGTTATGACATGAATACATTTTTCAATTTAAGTGCCAAACCCAATAACTGCAAAAATGATTTTGGTTTCTTCTAATAAAAAGGAACTAGATGACATTTACTACGAAAATTATGAAAATAATTGTAATACAATTAGAGTATTCTTTTATAGTACTTTATTAAAAGATGTAGGTAAAACACTTGCCTTCTCGGTCAGTTTTTCTGTGTTTCTTGCAGATTACTACTATAACAACAATCATCAGAGCTCCAGCAACGGCAGAGATCAACACTATCTGAGAGACTGAAGAAGACTGTGTGTCCAGTGCTGTAATGATACAGAAAGAATGAGTCACAAGACAGAGAACTGGGGTGCGTTTCCCAAAAGCATTGTTTGCCGCAATTTCCATTGAACTCTATTGGTAACGACGGAACTTGCGACCATAGTTGGCTTTGGGAAACGCACCCCAGGTCAGTAAATACACACATATTTCATCAGTGCTGTGGTACCTGCACATGTGTGACAGAGTGTGTTGATGTCCAGATGTGTGGTCTGGTTGCTGATGGGATTGTTCAGCACACAGCTGTAGGTGTTTTTATCCTGATATTCCACCTCCAGAGGTAGAGAGAGACTGATGCTGAGATCACACACACTGAAGCTGGACAATACACTCATTCCTGCGTACCAGGAGAGAGTCGCATCACTCACATTCAACACTGATGAACACACTAATGAACAGTTAGATGAAGATGATGATGATGATGATGAATAACATTGTGAAGAGTTACTGATGATGACAGGAACAGGCAGAAGAGCTGGAAAACATAAAAGAATAAACAGAAATATAAACAAATCAGCATTCTTATTTTTCCGCCATTTTGCTGCTTTCTTGACAGGCCTGTGCATGTTGAACTTGAGTCTGTTGTTTGCCTCCTGTCCTCGTAGACTTGCTCATTTTAAGTGAAAGATTCCGAAGGCGGAATGTTTCAAACATATAAAAGTGATTAAATGAATACGATGTGCTGATAAAATAGGGTGTATTCTGAAGAGATTACATGAAATAATGCGGAGCTTCGACACCGTGCGTCTTAACACCACATTACCAAACCGGAAGTCAGCATTCTTATTTTTACTTTAATGTTACGAGTGAATGTTTAGTGTAAATTTATAAAACAAACATGTTTGGAGAAACAATCTCTGCTCACCATAGACAGAAACACTGAATGTTTTTGATGTCAGTTTCGCTCCACTTATCTCTAGTTCATAAACTCCAATATGTTCAGTTGTGGTGTTTGTGATGGTCAGAGATCCAGTTTGATCGTCCAGCTTCAGTCTGTCTCTGAATCTCCCATCAGGAACATCATATGTGGAGAAGATTTGCTTCTTATTATTAATTTTAGCTATGAAAGATGCTTCATTTCTAAATTTCCACACTATGTCTTGATCTTCTTGTAGGGTTATTCTAACATCAGACTGTAAAGTGACAGAATCTCCCTCCATCACTGACACTGACTGTATTTCACTTGTTTTGGCACCAGACACACCTAAAAGAAAATAAACATGGACATATTAAATCTCCTTTTTGTTTATAAATCCTGAAATCAGCTGCAGATTTTATTTTAACTATTCACTGAATTATATATTGTATTTTAAACTCATCTGCAGTAGAGTAAAATCAAAGTGTAAAGTTTTTAAAGAATAAATACATGTTGATTATTTACATCTTAATTTATTCTGATAGATCATTGGACAAAACAGGCTCACTGCATCTGATTCATTTAATTTACTCAGGGTTTCCACACTTTTTATCCAAACTTCCACTCTGTAGTTGTATCTGAATTATTTTTTAAAATATATCTTAGAAATTGCTGGAGAGAATTTGCACTTTAATTCTTGATATTAAGATCTAATAACAAAAGACGACTGTGATTTGCAAGCAGATTAATGGTTTTGGAAATCTGAGCAAGAAAATTTTACAATCACAATAGAAAGTGCAGAAATTCCAATTAAAAACTTTTAAAAACAGAGACCTCCGCTGATGAAAGCGATAATAACTCTCGCAGCTTTATTACCCTGATACAGAAAGAAATTAAGCCGTAAATATATTATAAAATTATTTTATAACTTACCGATCAGTCTCCACCAGCACACACAGAACAAAACAAAAATGTGAAACATTTTATTCAACGGTTCACTGAAAAGTCTGATCTAAAGACCATATCCAATAAAAACACTGAAGCTGTTCATCTAGTCTGTGAATCCTCCCTCTGACAACGTTTGATGCACTGGACATGAGTATGTTTAAAATGTGTGTGTGTGTGTGTGTGTGTGTGTGTGTGTGTGTGTGTGTGTGTGTGTGTGTGTGTGTGTGTGTGTGTGTGTGTGTGTGTGTCTGTCTGTCTGTCTCTGTGTGTGTCTGTGTGTGTGTCTGTGTGAACCATTCATGAAGGTGTAAACCATTCTTCATTTTTATCATTTTTTACATTGATTGTTATTTTGCTTTTTTTAAGTTTGCAGGTTTGAACATGTCATGGTAAAATGGAGCCTGACTCTATCGATTTTAAAATGGTTGTATATATTTGTAGTTGTACTGTATGGAAACACCAAAGCACACAGTTAAAGCCATGTGCCATGTGACGTTCATCTTCTGAGTCAAACTGAAACCTCCTGCGGTCGGTTTTACAGAAACATGATCTGTTGGATGGACAAACATCTTGTAGGTGAGAGTGAGCATTCAGATCAGGTGTGTTTATAGGTGAAGAGTTTCTTCCTGACCTCCTACAAGCTTTTTGACTTTTTAATGGAAACAATAAACCATAATCAGACATTGTTTGACACAGGGAGAGAAAAAAAACACACACTGATCATATTTTAAATATGATCAAGCATCAGTTCAGGCAGGGCAACATCACCAGCTCCTCCTCTCATCCGCAGCCAGGATTTGTGCTTCAAATATTTCCTCATGAACTACACAGAGCATTACAGTCTGTAAGTAATACTCTGTTTAGTTCCTGTCTCTATGAAGCCCCTCCTTCTGAAAAAGCACAATGTGCTCTGAATCAGTTGGCTGGACCAGTGAGTTGTGATTGGTCAAGCGCTTCCAGTGTGTTTGGGAAATGTCCAGACCCTTTCCATAACTGCGAGTTTCAACACACTGGCTGCATCCGAAATCACTCTCTTGAGTAGGTACTTATTTTGAATGAGTAATTACTTAACGACTGCTAAAAAAAAGTATGTTCTAAATAGTATGAATGTGTGTAGCATGACTCTAATCTGGACGTACTACATTCGCCATATTTTCAATATCATGTGATCTTTTAGCTTAATTTCAGTGTTGTCCATTGTGGATATATGCATTTGATTTAATATCTGTTGTTTTGATTATCTTGTTCTGGCCTGGATTTACTTCTGTCGTTTTGTTTAAATAAACCTTCAACTGCATTTGGATCCAACGTCCTGTTTTTACTAAACAACTGTTACAGAACAACAGACCAAATATGGATCCAGCAGTGAGACTCTTCTGACTTCGCCAAGAAACTCGCATATCGTGGATCACATCAGAGTGCTTGAGGCTCCATGTTGAAGATTTGCCAATGGGCTGTCTATTCCTTAAATAAGCTGTTTTCCCCCAAAAAAACAGGTTTTTTTCAGCATAGTGAAACTTCTCCTTCATTGACATCCATTAAAAAAAAAAAACGGCATCTGGTCTCCTTCCCTGCGTATCACAACAATCCGTGTATCATTCGTTCAGACGTTTTTTTATTTAACACTGAAAGAAGAAAATTAGAAAACAGTTCCTTTTTCGTTTTTTCATTTTCCCCCAAAAAAATGAAAAACAAGAATTCAGCTTGATTTTTCGTAGGTAGAAAAATGAATAAACAGCTTGAATATTTGATTTCTACACGTGGGCGGGAATGAAACGCCCTTTTCCTCTGATTTGTCAGCCAAAGATCAAACTGTTCCGTCATCGGTTCTTCCTCAGCTCCGCACAGCAGAATAAGAGTCCTCCGCTGCAGCAGCTGATGTGCAGATTATTATCTCGTTTATTGCAACTACATTTAATCTTTTTCTAATTAAACAACCAGACTAACGAATGGCTCGATGCAACCCGTAGCTACTGGGCAAGTGGTTCGTGAAATAATTAGCTATTTTATATTTTCCGGACTGTAAAGTCACGTTATTATCATGAAGCACGCTGTGATTTATTCCTAAATGACTTAGCCCTATATAATGCATTGTACTTCAAATAATCTAAATGTTGAGGCGCGCCAAGAAAGGCTATTTAGATTTTGGTTCATTTTTGGTGTGCGTCAGAAAGATGTTCAAGGAGACCGAGACGCCATATGACATTTTGTAGTCATTTTGAATGTACACAAATAAAAAAATATATTTTACTGTTTCGAATGACAGAGTATTAAATGACAGAGTATTAAGTTATTTCCCCTGCTGAAGAACAAGTCCACGTAATGGCGCCGCATCGCGCGCTCACACAACATACTATCCGTTCACTTCTGCCATTGCTAGCTTGACATCGCAGCCTGTTCATTATTAAAATAAAACACAGTCAACCAAACATATGAAAAGTTATTCTGCTTAATTTAATTGTCTGTTGTATACAATATTAAAGGTTGTGCTGTCAGTCACCACCTACTTGCTGTTATTCCAAACTAATTTCGCTTACTGTGAAGATGCTGATTTATAAGGGACTTGACTAAAGTAGGAAACCTTCTGTACATTAATACCGCCGCTAGAAATTTTAGCATCCAATTTCCAAACGTTACATTGCAAATATGGAAACGTTGGACCGAAAGAGAGATGGGCGAAACCAACGTCGCTTTCAGTTTCAATTAAAATAAATTCGTTTAGGCTTGGCAGATAGGTTAAATGTTGTTTGTAATAAAGGGGACACTAGGCTATTTTTGTATATTTTTATAATGCAATTTTTATTATATGTGGCTAACGTTACTTATTTTTCATTCTTTTTGTTTTCTGAATAGCTTTAATTTAAGGATTTTAAATAGGCTACAGTAAAGGGAAGTAAAATATGCATTGCCTATATGTTATAAATAGTGTTTATAATGTTAATGTTGTATTTTATTTACCAGTCTTTTACACCATTTCTGAATAGGCTAATAATAAAAAGCGTTTTTTACAATGATGTGAGGCGCGCGCGTTTCCCTCTCAACATGACCCAGTGCGCCGCGCACAAGCATAAATTATAGGCTATTATTTTATTTGAATAAAACACAAGGCCTACAGCCCTCTCTAGGCTCTTCCCCGGTACGAGTTGTGTCGAGCCATTCGTTAGTCTGGTTGTTTGATGAGAAAAATATGAAATGTATATGCAACGCGTAAAGAATCCGCACGGACTCTTATTCTGCTGTGCGGAACTGAGGAAGAACTGATGACGGAACAGTTTGATCTTCGGCTGTGACAAATCAGAGGAAAGAGGCATTTCATTCCCGCCCACATGTAGAAATCGAATATTCAAGCTGTTTATTCATTTTTCTACCTCAGAACGAAAAACGGAAAATCAAGCTGAATTCTTGGTTCCCTTTCGTTGTCACTCCGAGTTACGTCGGATGACGACGAATGGGGTTTCGCTTAGAAAGCCTATCAACTTCGAGTATTACAAAACGAGCCAATGGCAAAGAAATGCCATGGGTCTGCGGAATTTGCATGGCGTAACTCCGCCCCACCTCGTGGGTATAAAAGGAGGAAGCCGGCAGCAAGCAGATATGTTTTGGCTTCGGAGCCAAGTGTATTCTTCTCTCCACAAGCCATCTCTGAATTGTCAGCTTTACAAACGAGTACCTCGAGTGTTGGTGTGACGGCGATCTACGGCGAGAGCGTGCTTCCTGCTGATCTGTTGCAGTGGTCTGCCAGTCGGTGCGTTTCTCCCCGGGTGCTTCAACACTTGAGTTTTCTCTCACTAAAAGAGCTTACACGTGGCACGTCTTTTTAAAGATGTCTCGCCCGTGTACTTCTGGTTGCGGCAGATTGGTATCGGACTCTGATGGGCACGAGCGTTGCATAGTATGTTTGGGCATTGATCATGCTAGAGCAGCGCTCGTGGATGACTCATGTTCTCTCTGTGGGAACATGACCATCGCGTCATTACGTTCGAGACTCGGTGAACTCGCTAGAGTGAGAGTCCCCTCATCCACCCCCCGTCCTGCGGCTGGTGGCCAGGGTGATCTGAGGGTTACGGTCTGGAACAAGGCGCCGACTATGTGTCCGCGACCCCAGCCCCCCTCTTCAATGACGGTGCCCGCTAGTGAACTGCTGATTCCCGCGGGTCTACCCTCTGGTGGCCCGCGTGCTTCAGTTGAAGCTACAGAGGAAGATGCCATGTCTGTTGCAGCATCACTTGGCGGGTTTGACTCTTCTGGAAGTGAGGGCTCGTCACAGCTGCCACCTTCCGGTGTGCATACGGCTGTGCTCGAGTCTGATCCGGAGATGACGGCCATGCTTTCCCGGGCAGCCGCGAGCATCGGACTTGAGTGGAGGCCTCCACCCTGTCCTGAGCGCTCGCGGCTGGACGATTGGTTTTTGGGTAAGGCCGCCGACCCTCGTCCTCGGCAAACCCCAATACCTTTCTTCCCGGATGTGCATGATGAGATCTCGAAGTCCTGGAAGACCCCCCTGTCTTCTCGGGACCGCTCGCTGGTCTCATCCGCCTTTCCTCCCCTCGATGAGGCAGCTGCCCGTGGGTACACTGGGCTTCCCCCGGTTGAACGCTCTGTTGCCATGCAACTATGTCCTCAGAGTGCTTCTTCTCGGGGCGAGCCTAAGCACCCATCCAAAGCCTGTAGATTTTCGTCGACCCTGGTGGCGAAGTCTTACAGAGCGGCGGGACAGGCGGCTGCTTCACTGCATGCTATGGCCACTCTGCAGGTCTACCAGGCCCAGATGCTCAGAGACATGCACGAGGGTAGGACAAACCCAGGGCTCTTTGATGAGCTGCGCGCCGCGACCGACCTTGCTCTCCGGGCGACGAAGGTTACCGCGCGCTCCCTGGGTTTGGTGATGTCCACAGCTGTGGTCCAGGAGCGACATCTGTGGCTGAACCTGGCTGACATGCGGGACGCTGAGCGGACCCGTCTGCTTAACGCCCCCTTGTCCCAGGCCGGCCTCTTCGGCGGTGCAGTTGAAGACTTTGCCCAACAGTTTTCAACTGCCCAGAAACAGACCGAGGCCATCAAACACATTCTGCCCCGCCGGCCCGCTGCTGCCTCCACCTTGCCGGCCGGGCAGACGCCTCGACCTGTTTCCCGCCGAGGGCGCCCTTCTGCGGCTCCCGCCCCTCCCGCCCGGACCACGCAGCAGCCTCCACCCAGGGCCGGTCGCGGAGGAAGCCGTAAGAAGGCGCCACAGCCCTCTCCTGCCCCGCCCCCCGCTAAACGCCGGGCCAAGCGGCGCTCCTGAGACGGGCTGCTCAGGGATGATGATTGTTTCTCAGGAGGTGGTAGCAGGACCACTCCTTCCCCCGGTGGAGGGCCGGGGGAGAATCTTTTGTTCTCCACTCCCCGCTGCTCACCCACGGGTGGGCAGCACCCTAATGTGGTTAAAGACAGAAACAATCCCCTCTTCCCTGAGCTCACAGAGTTCTCGGGCGACACAGAGCGCCGCCCACAAGCCGTGCTCTCCTCGCCCCCCTCTGTCCCAGAGGCGGTTGACACGGCGTGCCGTCCACGGACCGCTTCGCCCCTGTCCCCCTCTGTCGCCAGACCCCTGGCAGAGCAGGCCCCCGCGGGACGACCAGCCTGGTCCTCCCCTGGCCCCCTCTGCCAGGGTGCGGTTGCTAACTGTGCCCCCTCTCCGGGCCGCTATGCCGTCCACATCTGGGCCAGTTACTCCGCCTCGCTGCCCCTCCGGGGGGACGCCTGTGGCTCGCATGATCCCGTTGGTTCAGTTCCTGGGAGCCTGGCTAGAGCTTCCCCGTCTGTCCTACTGGATCGCGCGTACCGTCAGGCTCGGTTATGCGATTCAGTTCGCACGGTCTCCTCCCCGCTTCAGGGGAGTCCGCTCCACTTTGGTCGGTGGCAATGCCCCTATCATGAGAGCAGAGATTGCCACCCTGCTGGCGAAGGGTGCAATCGAGACTGTCCCTCCAGCCGAGATGAGGTCCGGCTTCTACAGCCCCTACTTCATTGTCCCCAAGAAAACCGGTGGGTTACGGCCAATCCTTGACTTGCGCGTGCTGAACCGCTCCCTTCACCGGATGCCGTTCAAGATGCTCACCGCCAAACGCGTTTTCGAATGCATACGGCCCCAGGATTGGTTTGCAGCGATCGACCTGAAGGACGCCTACTTTCATGTCTCCATTCTTCCTCGACACAGACCGTTCCTCCGGTTTGCTTTCGAGGGGCAGGCATACCAGTACGCGGTTCTCCCTTTCGGGCTAGCCCTGTCTCCTCGCATCTTCACGAAGGTCGTCGAGGCGGCCCTTGTTCCCCTTCGAGAGCAAGGGGTACGCATCCTGAGTTATATCGACGACTGGCTGATCCTATGGAGTCAGAAGCATCTGAGGTCGCTTCGAGCCATCTTCATTCCCGGAGCGCTGAACTGTGCAGCCGACGAGCTCTCACGGCTTCAGCCCCTCCCTGGAGAATGGCGACTCCATCCCCAGTCGGTTCAGCTGATTTGGGACCAGTTCGGGGACGCGCAGATAGATCTGTTTGCCTCTCACGACTCGACCCATTGCGCCCAGTTCTATTCCCTGACCGAGGGCACGCTAGGCACGGATGCTCTGGTGCACAGCTGGCCGCAGGGCCGCAAGTATGCGTTTCCCCCAGTGAGCCTTCTTGCGCACACTTTGCGCAAGGTCAGGGAGGACGAGGAGCAGGTCATTCTGGTTGCCCCTTACTGGCCCAACCGGACCTGGTTCCCCGAACTAGTACTCCTCGCGACAGCACCTCCCTGGCCGATCCCTCTGAGGAAGAACCTTCTTTCTCAGGGACGGGGCACCCTATGGCACCCTCGTCCCGATCTTTGGAACCTCCACGTGTGGCTCCTGGATGGGACGAGGCAGGTTTGAGTACCCTACCACCAGCGGTGGTGGCTACCATCACTTCCGCTAGAGCGTCGTCCACGAGACACGTCTATGCGTTGAAGTGGAACCTCTTCGTCAACTGGTGCTCTTCTCACGGAGAAGACCCCCGGAGATGCTCGATCAGTGTTTTGCTTTCCTTCCTTCAACAGGGGCTGGAGCGAAGGCTGTCTCCCTCCACCCTGAAGGTCTATGTTGCCGCCATTGCCGCACATCATGACCTCATCGAAGGTAAGTCGGTGGGGAAGCACGACCTGATCATCAGGTTCCTGAGAGGAGCGAGGAGACTAAATCCTCCTCGTCCTCCTCTCGTTCCCTCTTGGGACCTCTCAGTGGTTCTAACTGCCCTGAAGAGTGCTCCCTTTGAGCCCCTGCAATCAGTCGAGCTTAAGTTCCTGTCTATGAAGACAGCGCTCCTGGTTGCACTGGCCTCCATCAAGAGGGTTGGGGACCTGCACGCATTCTCCGTTGACGAAGCGTGCCTGGAATTTGGGCCGGCTTCCTCTCACGTGATCCTGAGACCCCGGCCTGGATATGTGCCCAAGGTTCCTACCACTCCCTTTCGGGACCAGGTGGTGAACCTGCAAGCGCTGCCCTCGGAGGAGGCAGACCCAGCCTTGGCACTGCTCTGTCCAGTACGCGCTCTCCGCGCCTATGTAGACAGAACGCAGTGTTTCAGGACCTCAGACCAGCTCTTTGTCTGTTATGGTGGGAAGCTGAAGGGAAAGGCTCTCTCCAAGCAAAGGTTGTCTCACTGGATAGTGGACACCATTGCTTTGGCTTACCAGCAGCAAGGTCGACCGTGCCCCCTTGGTGTGACTGCCCACTCCACCCGGAGTGTGGCGTCCTCTTGGGCTCTAGCGCATGGCGCCTCGCTAACAGACATCTGCAGAGCTGCAGGCTGGGCGGCACCTAACACATTCGCCAGATTCTATAATCTCCGAGTGGAGCCTGTGTCCTCTCGTGTACTCGCTTCAACCAGCTAGTACCGGACCCGCTCAGGTGTCTTCGCTTGCTCGCCATTCCACTCCACGGACTGGATACGTGCGATACTTTCCTCAGGTGAGCTTCTCCGAAAGCCCTGAGCTCCTCCAGCACTCCTGACGACGGCGCCAGTGTCTATTGCCTGTGCGTCGGCTAGGTGCCTCCCGTGTGCATGGTCCCTCCTCTGAGCGACCCCCACATGTGTATTTCCACTGTAAGCCTCTCTGAGCGTGTGTCTTTCCCTTGGCAAGCCACCTTGCCACCCCTGGGGTTGAAATATTCCACCTGCGGCTGGACACCCCAGTGTTTTCCATATGCTTCCTTCGGGTCATATGTGTATTCTCTAAGTCCCCCCCCCTCCGGGCTGGCATTAATTGCATACTTCCCCTAAGCTTGGGATATGCTTCCCAGTGTACCTTGGTATTCCTGTGTTATATGGAGTCCTTTGTCCAGGCTGACAGGGATCTCGATTTACGCAGGGCACTGGAAGACAGCTGAGAAGGTGGCGTGATTAGACTGGTAACCCCATTCGTCGTCATCCGACGTAACTCGGAGTGACAACGAAAGGGAACGTCTACGGTTACGTATGTAACCCTCGTTCCCTGAGTAGGGAACGGAGACGTTACGTCTGCCTGCCACTTTCCGCTGTACCGCGGGGATCGCCTGAGCTCAGTCTTGGCTCCTCAGCGAAGAAACATATCTGCTTGCTGCCGGCTTCCTCCTTTTATACCCACGAGGTGGGGCGGAGTTACGCCATGCAAATTCCGCAGACCCATGGCATTTCTTTGCCATTGGCTCGTTTTGTAATACTCGAAGTTGATAGGCTTTCTAAGCGAAACCCCATTCGTCGTCATCCGACATAACGTCTCCGTTCCCTACTCAGGGAACGAGGGTTACATACGTAACCGTAGACGTTTTCGTTTTTTTGGGGGGGAAAAAAGAAGGGGGAAAAAACGAAAAAGTTTCTACTTTCAGTATTAAATAAAAAAAACGACTGAACGAATGATACACGAATTCACAACTTTAGGAGGCGTTGCGCTTTCTTTTTCTTTTCTTTTTTAATGCTAACATTGCAACCTTGCCTTCAATTGTGGCTTTGTCAATTCGCAAATTAATGCTTCCTCGTATATTAAAAAAACTCTGGCGACGGCGAGGCGGACATGTCGGATTCTGCAGTCGGAAGCAATTTCTCTCCACGACTGCGCTGATCAAAAGCACAATGGGAAACACTTACTGACGACACAGCTTAATGCTCATTGGTTTAAACAACCGTGATGTATTGATCTCTTTTAAAATGTTTGATTTTAAAACTCTGATATATTTTTTTTATCTGTATAAATTATGTGTGAATATTCCCAAATTGTATGACAGTGCTATGTCTTTTTCATATGTAGTCATATTTCTAAATAAAAAATAAAAATAAAAAAAATGCCTGTATTAAAGTAAAAATAATGGAACTTATTTCGAATGGAATAAAATAGCAAATGCTTTGAATGTCTTGTTCATCATATTTATTTTCACATAAAAACCTAAATCCAGTTATGTCCAGCAAGCAGCAACACAGCGCATGTGCGTGAATCACGCGAGTGACGACTTCTACGAGAGAGATCTGCCTGTCCGTCTTGGCTGCACTTTTTTCTCTCCTCTCCTCTCTTCTCTTCTCCTCATCTCATACGAGCCTGACCACCCATCACTACAAACAGAAGCTGAAAAAGACTTTTGTTTTGAACAGTTTAAAGAACATTGGACGCATCACAGATTACTTTCAGTTTCACTGGTGAAACAGCACTTTTACGTCACCGAATCTGCTGTCATTTTAGGCAAACATTGTGAAAATGCAGAATGTCTCAAATATACGCTCATTGCGCATTTATTTACTTTTGTACGGTAAGATATTTGTAAGTTATCATTTCTCTTGTCTCTTTAGGACAACGCTGAACGAACGTGAAGCAGTTTATTTAATATTTGAAGGAAATTAGTTTAATAGGTGTGTATGTATTTTGCTAGGTACCATTCTAAGACAATTATTTGTTGCAATCTCTTTTCTGGTCAACTATAAAAAAGAACAATGAACGTGATTTTTTTGTGTTGTTGTTTGGCTCATAACTGTTAATTTCTTCTTCAGGTGTTTTAGGTGTTGGTACTGATACAGAGTCAGTGTCAGTGATGGAGGGAGATTCAGTCACTCTAAATACTAATGTTAAAACAAGCCAACAAGAAAACATAATGTGGTATTTCAATGGCATCCGTATAGCTCAAATCACTGGAGATCTCAGTAAGATCTGTACAGTTGATCAGTGTAATAAAGGAAATGAGAGATTCAGAGACAGACTGAAGCTGGATCATCAGACTGCATCTCTGACCATCACAAACATCACAAACACAGACTCTGGACTTTATGAACTAAACATCATCAGCAGCAGGACCAGCATCATGAAGAAATTCCACATTTCTGTTCGTGGTGAGTCGTTCAAAAACATGAACTGTAAATTTAATTTGCATCAATAATGTGTCTAATAATATTTTTGCAGTGACATTTTAGAGATTTTTTTTTAATGTGTACATTAATTCACCGTAACTGTTAAAGGGGACCTATTATGCCATTCTTTACAAGATGTAATATAAGTGTCAGGTGTCTTCAGAATGTGTCTGGGAAGTATCAGCTCAAAATACCCCACAAATATATTATACCACGCCCTAAATGCCTCTTTTTGGGTGTCTGTATCTTTAAATGCAAATGAGCTGCTGCTCCCCCCTTTCCAGAAGAGGGCTGTGTCTTAACAGCTCATGCCTCGGATTCTAGCAACAACAAAACAGGAAAACAAAAATGAATGACAGTGAGAATAACACTGATATATGTCAGAGGTGGAGTCGGACACTAATGAAGGAGAACCTCTGAGAATGCATCTAAATGAAGATGTTTCTTAATGGTTAGTTGATAAATTGATAAAACCGAGAACATGTAGACTGTTTTCCACGTATCGTGGGCGTGGCCTAACCCTTGCGTTACGTCATAAAATACAGTAGGCATACAGTATATACTGTATAGACATACACTTCAGTCTCACACACAGTTGAGTGCGCAGACCTCTCAAAGTATATTCCTTGGCCATGAGCATAGAAAAACGCATTGTCTAGTAATCATCTATAGTGAAATTTTGTTTTCAAGCACTCAAATCACTTGCTCGTGCCATTGTAAAGCCTGTGTATACTTAATTTAAATGAACAGCATTACCCCCACTCCCCAGTTCCATTTAAATGCATCTGTTATTTCATACTATGTGTTTGCATTTTACTATGCATTTTTTTTTTAGTTCACTAGGAATCCAAACTGCAGAGGATTTGATGTAAAAACAACTATGCAAATTGTGTTTTATAAGCACTAAAGGTCAACAAATTGGAAATAGGCTGAACGTTAAGATAAGCATGGGGAATACATTTTTATATCCACAGTTCTTGATGTTGTGTAGTTAGTTAATTTAAAAAGATCCTACAATCAGTGATTGGTTTGTGTTTCATGTGTTCCTGCTTCAGAACGAGATAAAATGAAGAGAAAGTCAGTGAAGGAGGGAGAATCTGTCACTTTAGATCCTGGTGAAATAGAAAAAACAAATAATTCGATTATGTGGTATTTTAATGACATTCTCATCGCTGAAATCACTGGAGATCAGAGTAAGATCTGTACAGATGAACAGTGTAAAGAGAGATTCAGAGACAGACTGAAAGTGAATCAGACTGGATCTCTGACCATCACAAACACTAGAAACACAGACACTGGACTCTATGAACTACAGATCAGCAACATCAGATTCAGCATCATAAAGATCTTCAGTGTTACTGTCACTGGTGAGTATCATGAAGTCACTCAAATCAACCCAGTAAATGTTTTCATTGAAATAGTGACTTGGACTCATAATATAATTATAATGTGATACAAATGATGACCAAAGTAACAGACATATATTTTGGTAAAGTTGTTTGTATCAGTCACTCTGTAAGTAATAATGACTGTCTGTCTGTTGTAGCAGGAATAAATGCTGTTGCTGTTGTTCTTGGTGTTCTTGGTGTTCTTGGTGTTCTTGGTGTTCTGCTGCTTGCTGCTGCTGTGATTTACATATGTGAGTATTACATACAGTTGATGTAACAAGATGAAAATATGATATTTATTGTTTGAAAATGTTCATCTTTAAAAGTTAAATTTTTTATTCTTATTAACCAAAATACTGTGTGCAGGCAACAGGGCGAATCCCACTTATCGGGTCAGATATATGAGCACTGAATCTGCCTGTAGAAAAACTGATTCAGATCTGTGAGTTTGCAACACGGAGTTTTATGTAGACTCAGAAATCATTGCATAAAAACACCAGTAATAAATGACACTTCAAGACTCCCATACTGTTTTACTATACGATAAAGATGAATAAAGATACATTTTATGTTATTATAAAATTTAAAAAAAAATGTATTGCTATCATTAAATTATTATAATTATATTTATTTACCATATAGGCGGTTACAACTCTAGTCTAGGATCAGGGTGTAATATAAATGTTTCTTACAAGTAAACTCCCAAATAAACTAAATGACAAAAAATATGAAAACAAAAAGCGCAGCTTTATTAAGAGAGCAGGTAAGAGCACCAGTACTGTATTATTAATATTCGCCAGTATGATATTCAAGCATTTTAGATGTGCTGTTTAAGAAGATGGTTTCAACAAAAGATATTTTTGCTGTGCGGAGGAATGTTTGAGTTCTGAAACTTTTGTAACAATTTGCGAGGGAAGGATGAAGGTTAAGACATGTTTATTATTTTGTAAAAGAAAGCCACCATGCATTACTCAAATATCAGAAAGAAAAAACCAACAACAACAGAATTTCAAGTCTTTAGTATTTTTTGTGTTTGTGTCAAAGAATCATCAGTCCCATTCCTTTCTTTTACCTTCTGTGAATCTGTTTTATTACAGGATGTCTTGCAGAGGACGGATGTGAATTCCCCTGATCAGTCTGACTGAGGCTGCCATTGAGACACTACAGTAACATTATTATGTTTACTTGAGAAATCCAACATTCTGATCTACTCTTTAAGCTTTCCTTCTTCTTCTTCTTCTTCTTCTTCTTCTTCTTCTTCTTCTTCTTCTTCTTCTTCTTCTTCTTCTTCTTCTTCTTCTTCATCTTCTTCTTCATCTTCATCTTCTTCTTCTTCTTCTTCTTCTTCTTCTTCTTCTTCTTCTTCTTCTTCTTCTTCTTCATCTTCTTCTTCTTCATTTTCTTCTTCACTAAAAGTTTCTCAGTTTTCAAGTTACATCCACCAAACTCTCCTACTTTTCTAACTGATCAGAGTTACGGTTTTCCTAAAAATTACAATCAAACCTTTAAATAAATCCCATAGACTTGCATTGACTGAATGTTCAGTTAAACCACTGTTCAAACTCAAACAGTCAAAATTCTAATTTAAACGGCCAGAAACCCTTTAGACTCAATTAAACTGTCATTCTATGTAACATTTATAAGCCATAAACTCATTTAAGCTTCCATTATATCTAATATTTTCTATCCAAAATTCTAGGTTGTAGAACTACTCAACTAAAACATAAAACTATTAAACATATATAGCAAAACATATAACCTTTAAAATTTAAACCTTCAAAGTTAAAACTACTTCAAACTTCCCTGCTATGCTTTCTCAAGCCATCATCAAAGTTAGTCTACACACATTTTTATTTAGTTTATTATTTAGATTCTTTCAAACAGAGAAGATGAATGAGAGAAGAGGATCAGCAAACACTCACCACACGCAGAGAAAAATAGAGCCACAATACCAAGATTACACTATTAGGTACAATACTGAAATATCACCTCATTTCAACTAATTCAAATTCAAACTAATTTGCTATAATTCATTTTTTAAGTCATTTATAAAATGCATTAAAATGTAGTTTTTATTATTATATTTGAGGAATACAAACAGTTAATTAGCTATAAAGTAAGAAACAAAGAAATGTGATGGCAGCAATACAATAGAGTGCTTTGTTTTTCATGTTTGAGGGTTGGGGTTTATTGACATTTCATGAATAACTGAACATGAATCATTCAAGATGGATATTTTGACCAAGTAATGTCACACTGCAAGACAATCTCTTCACATGTCGGCTGTCAGTCAAACACTCAGGTACTGAACTGAGTCTGTGCTGATACTGGTAATGTTACAATCTTCACTATTGTTTATTGACAACACTAGAGGAATATCCCTGATGAAAACACCAGCATGCTGTTGTCTCTGATAATCAGTGACATTTAAGCTGGTGTTTTCAGCTGGAATCTTTTTATTTATGTTTAAGTCTATGAAGCACTTTGTGTTTTTGTTTGTAAGTGTGTATCTTTGTGGTTAAAGAAAGTCAGTTAAAATCCTACAAGGGTTCAGCCATGAAAAATCACCATTGTTTCCTTGATCTAACTCTCAATCTCAGAACCTGAACTTGTAACGGAAGACACTGTGGATAAAAATGCCAATTGTATTTTCATTTGCAACATATTGTTGTTTTTTATGTTCAATATCTGTTACTGCTGCTGTGCAAGCATGTTTACTGATATATAGTAATTCACGTCAGTGTCATAGAGTACTATGATAGGCCTCAGATAGGCCACGTTGATCTCAGTGCTATGATACTGTTTTAGCTGCTTTTACTAAAAAATCCACCATTTATCAGTTCTATTCATATCATAAGACTAATAACCAAATCACAAACAAAAATCACCGGAGAGGATGGTAAACATCACATAAAGCTGATTTTATAAGATGGAAATATGACAGAACAGCAGCATCTCTAGAGATATAGAGATGTGATTTTCTGCTTCGGACACTAGAGAGCAATGATGTGCTTGTTACATTTTCTAAAATATCCAGCAGGGCTTTTTTTGTGTGTGTGTGTGATACTGTAAATGCAATGATACATATATGCAATGCAGTTAATATCTTTTTTTTTTTTATAAAATAAAAAATAAAACAAGAAGAGTAATTGACAGGCAAAGAAGCACAGTGAGGGGTGAAATCAATATTTACTAATACAAGTTATGTACATTTCTATATGATAACTTAGACAGAAACATATGTCGGCCCAGATCCGGCCCACATCTGATATGTGTGGAATCCATGTGTTCCAGATGTGGGCCGGATCTGGGCCGACACCATGTTGCTGTAAAAATAGAACATTTTAGTTGAGTTTATAGATGATATGCTATTCACTAAATTCTAACAAAATTTCAGACATCACAATAACACACACACACACACACACACACACACACACACACACACACACACACACACACACACACACACACACACACACACACACACACACACACACACACACACACACACACACACACACACACACACACACACACACACACACAAAAAAGAGAGTGAAAACGGGATAAATGTGAGCAAAACCAAAAGGTGTGAGACTGCGTCCAGTATGAACTCTTATCAGTTCCGGTAGATAAAAATCATCGTTTTTTGAGGACATTTTCATACACAGACTCCGTTTTTGATTTCTGAAAGGAAACACAAACTCTGATACAACGAAAAATGGAAGGTGTGGAATCCATGTGGGCCGGATCTGGGCCGACACCATGTTGCTGTAAAAATAGACTATTTTAGTTGAGTTTATGGATGATATGCTATTGGGGAACCACTAAATTATAACAAAATTTCAGACATCACAATAACACACACACAAAAAGAGTGAAAACGGGATAAATGTGAAAAAAACCATAAGGTGTGAGACAACTTTATTCCGGTAGATAAAGATCATCGTTTTTTGGGGACATTTTCATACACAGACTCCGTTTTTGATTTCTGAAAGGAAACACAAACACAAATTAATAACAGACTAATAATAACAGGTTTCTATCTGAATAACCTTGTTATTCTCTTAATAAAACCTTTTTAAAAAAACAGATAGATTAGTAGAGCTGAACATTATTTTCTATCATTTTTATTCCAAAGGATGATCTTGCATGCTGCTTTTTTATTTTGAATATGGAAATCAAATAGCCTACAGACGTCATTGTACTAAGATGCTAACATAGAGCAGCAGGAGGAAATGACATCAAATATCTCATTCATGACTTTTTAACCAGTTAAATCATCAAACAGTTGAAGTTCTGCAGTTTGTCTCAGTCTGAGAATGACTGTCTTTCACACTAAAGCAACAGCAGACACACTTGTGTCATCACGTCTACAAAGAAAGCAACGTCTGCTAAAGCTGCATCTCAGCTCAGATAATGATGAACCGCAGAGACGCTGCAGATCGAGCACACACTTCAACACAACATGAGGAACAACTCTGTGTCCTACTTTCTCTCTGAAGACAACCTAATGGTGAAAAAGCTGATTTTGTATGGGTGATTTTAGAATACTCAAACCAACAGTCAGAAATGTTTATATATGTTTTCAAACAAAATATTTTTTTAATTAGTAGGCATAGACCACTTGCTGGCTGGTATAAAGAACAAACGTTTCTAGCCTACATGTAGGATATATATCACCTCATTTATAAACTATACACAAAAAGAAAAACACTTTTAGGCCTATACTTTCAGGCAGAAAGAAGCACATATGTATGCATTGTTTTTCATTGGTGGTTCTCTTTTCCATGTATTCGTGTCATACTTTAATCAAGTATGAAAATGACTTGACTTTGACTTGAGAACAAGTTACTTGAGACTTGACTTGACTTGAAGTGGAAGACTCGACAATGACTTGAACTTATAATAAACAAACAGCAATAAAATTCATTTAAAAAAAATAATTATTGTGACGTCAGCACCACTAATCAGCGTCTGTGCCTTTAATTACAGTATTTTAAAAAATTTAAAGAATGTTTGTGCATACGAAAATAAATTTGTTTTAATGTTTACAGTTAATGTTAATGTTTACAGCTTTCCCTGATTGTTTTTTTTATCCACGCAGATATGATGAATATCTCAAATCCAAGATACACTGCAGCGATCTACAGCAGCCATCCATGTCGAAGTTCATTGTCCCCTAGACTACTACATATCCAGTCAACCACCCTTATTTTCTGTAAATGCAACACATTTTAGACAGTTTCAATTAAATTGAATTAGACAGATTGGATTATACATCTTAGACTCGATACATCTTAGACTCTAAATGTTTTGTGTAAACAACACAATTTTATTTTATTTTCAGATATTAATATATGCATATGATTCATATATAGCAAATGTATAATGAATGAGATACATAATATGTATACAAGTTCATCTTTTCTGTGCAAAAATAAATATGTATCGAAAAAATGTACCTCTATTTATTTTAGTACTGTGACTTGACTTTACTTGACTTGAAACTTATCAGGACTTGACTTGACTTGCTTAGGGTGAACCCTTGACTTGACTTGACTTGCTTGATTTATGTAGGCTGCATCTGTTTCAGAAGATTGTTTTTGTAACCTTAAAAGGAAACGTGTTCGTTCAAGATCTCTTGTTGGACATAAATTTGTCTAGACAGAACAATGACATCTTCGTTAAGATTTCCTGTTGTTAACTACTGTTCGAATTCACACCTTTTGCCTATCTCTGGCTTGATTAGAAGCTGCACACATACATTTCACACTTGAAGTACCCAATAGGTCACTTGGAGTACACATAGTCTCTTTGCTACTTGGGTTTTTGTCACACATACATGTTGTTCCAGAAAGCTTATTTTAACAGCATTATGCATTTCTAACAGCTTGATTATATCTTTAATAATGTTCCTTAGCTTATATGAACATATTCCTTTAAATGCTTATGAGTACATAAATCCTCAATGTTAATAAAAGTTGCACACATCTAAAAGATAAAAGAACACATTTAAAAGTAGAAAACACATCTAAATGTAAAATTTCCATTACAGTGTTCATCAGTGTTGAATGTGAGTGATGTGACTCTCTCCTGGTATGCAGGAATGAGTGTATTGTCCAGCATCAGTGTGTGTGATCTCAGCATCAGTCTCTCTCTACCTCTGGAGGTGGAATATTAGCAGAGGTGGGGACAAGTCACACATGGTCAAGTCCAAGCAAGTCTCAAGTCTTAACCATCAAGTCTCAAGTCACTCAGGATGTGTTGGGGTATATAACCTGGCGAAAGGGATCAGCCCTTCGCCCTTCTCATATAGATGCTGTCTGTATGTAAATGCCAATTCAATTTTACTTCTTGCAAGAAATAAAACATTTGATACTTTGACTTTTCAAGGGTTTCCACTTGTCTCCTTCCTCCTAACTTTTCAAATAGAATTATTTCCACGACAACACACCAATGAACAATTTGATGATGATGGAGAGAATTTGCACTTTAATTCTTGATATTAAGATATAATAACAAAAGACGCCTGTGATTTGCAAGCAGATCAATGGTTTACAATTATAATCACAATAGAAAGTGCAGAAATTCCAATTAAAAATTTTGGTCAAAAACAGAGACCTCCGCTGATGAAAGTGATAATTTGACCTCTAGCAGCTTTATTACCCTGATACAGAAAGAAATGAAGCCGTAAATATATTATAAAATGCTTTTGTAACTTACCGATCAGTCTCCACCAGCACACACAGAACAAAACAAACATGTGAAACATTTTATTCAACGGTTCACTGAAAAGTCTGATCTAAAGACCATATCCGATGAAAACACTCAAGCTGACACTCAAGAAAACACTCCAGAAAAACAAAAAAAGAAACACACTGATCATATTTTAAATATGATCAGGGCAACATCACCAGCTACTCCTTCTCATCCGCAGCCAGGATTTGTGCTTCAAATATTTCCTCATCAAATTCAGTCAGTCATTTATCTGGATTTAAGTCATTACATTTAAAGAGGCCATATTATTCCCTTTTACAAATCTTGGTTTTGTTTCTGGGCTCTACTATAACAGATTTTCAAGCTTGAACATTAAAAAAAATAAAAAAAATGTCCCCCATATTTGTCAGTGTTGCAGCTAGAGCTGCGAGCTGGGGAAAATAATGAACTTTACAGAGCGAAACAGTCTGTCAGTAATACTCTGTTTAGTTCCTGTCTCTATGAAGCCCCTCCTTCTGAAAAAGCACAATGTGCTCTGAATCGGTTGGCTGGACCAGTGTGTTGTGATTGGTCAAGCGCTTCCAGTGTGTTTGGGAAATGTCCAGACCCTTTCCATAACTGCGAGTTTCAACACACTGGCTGCATCCGAAATCACTCTCTTGAGTAGGTACTTATTTTGAATGCATGTGTGTAGTATGACTGTAATTTGGATGTATTACATTTGCCCCCCTGGCCTCATGGTTTATTAAAGTGTCCATCAAATGCACGCTTCAGAATCTCGCCGGAAGTAGTATGTCATACAGGTACTTTTTTCCTACTCTTTTATATGAAAATTCAGACATACTTCTGTCACATACTGTTTTTCGACTACAGCAGGGAAATATGCGATTTCAGATGGAGCCAATACTAATGCAAGTCAACCAGGCCCTGCCCCTTTATTTTGTTTATGCCTTAGGCGGGAATTATTTAAATGAGGAATATTGTAACGTGTTCATTCCTACGGGGAGGGGATATAAATAGATATAAACTTCAGCTGTGATAAAGTATGCAAACACAGCGCGAGCACTACTACGGTAAGAACTGAAGCAGAAAGTGTCCGACTTCACGTCTCTCTGTTTTCAGCTCCTCCCGCCTTTATGCGGAAACTCTTGCCGATCGGTTACATCCAGCTGATGTCCAACACACTTACTGACAGTGAAGTGACGCAACTGATGCTGGTAGATCATGTGACAGTGACAACATGGCAGATATAGTACGTCCAAATTTCGTTCAATACAACCCTTTATACTTTATAAAATAAACTTTTTTTAACGTGTTGTGGCAAAAATCCTGTTAAACATCATCACTGCGTAAGAGACACTCAGAGTCAAATGAATAAAAAGAGAAGTATTTATTCTTGCAAGAATAGATTCAGTCTAGTACAGAAGTTACGCTGTGCAAGAGAGTGACACACAACAGGAAGATATGAGACAGCCTTTATACTCTTTTCAAGGTTCTCCTCACCCGCTGTACCTTTCACCCACCCAGATAAGGTCCTCACTGCTGTTCAGTTTCTACTTAAAGACACAAACTGGTACTAAAATAAACTGGCCAAAACTGACCGTCCCTAAGGTCAGAGGTCCTGTCCCATATGTTCCTGAAACGTCACGCACAAGCACGTACACACATATATTTTTTTACACATTGAATGGGTTCTCTCTCCTATGATACCTGTTAGGGATCAATGACTATTAAAATTTCTACAACAAACGGTAGCAAAGTAAGATAAAAATCAAATGTTATGATCCCAGCCTGCATTCCCCTGTCTTGTGTAGGATTTTTTTAGTTGAAGTGTTTTCGGTTCCTTTTCATATCTGTATTCCTTTCCTGTTTCCCTGTTTGCCTTGCCACCTTGTTTGTCTCCATAGTTACCCTGATTAGTTCATGATTGTTCCCAGGTGTGTCTTATTTGTCAATCCCCCTTGTGTGTAAATACCCCAGTGTTTCTCATGGTGTCACAAGTGTCATGGACTGACATAACGTGTCCAAGGTGGGTCTAGAACCTGGGTCTCCCGGTCAGAGAAAGCTATTTCTCTACCTCTGACTACTGGGAAGACAGTTTGTAGAAGACCCATGTGCAGAAGCAAAAGCAAACTAGGAGGCTCAGATAACTCAAAAGCAGGTAGCATTTACTTGATCACAGTTCTCAAATACAAACAAAAGTGCAGTCGTAAAGAGCAGTCGTTATGGAATTGTGTTCCATAACAACTGCGCGAAACAAGGTAGTTGCTTGATAGACGCTACAACTTCCGCATTTGTCCACGATACTATGTTGCTATGGTTTCTACTGCAGTAAAAGTGGAAACTGAGGGTAACGTGGATATGACGCCATTAACTGGCGACTGTCTCACACCTGCTCACACGCCCCGTTTCTTTGGTTAAAATCGCTATTTTCTCACGATTTACAAATAGTTGGAAACATTTGGGATATTGTAAGTAATCAACTGAACAAAATATATAACACTGGCCTAGTGGTTTTTGGTTATTTTACTGCAAAATCTTACATAGTGCACCTTTAATGCTTCCTCGTATATTAAAAAAAACTGGCGATGGCGAGGCGGACGTGTTGGATTCTGCAGTCGGAAGCAGTAGGCTTGTTTGAGATGCGCCTTGCCTCGCCTGAAATATAGTCGAGAGTAGGCGGCTGCAGTGAGAGGAGGAGTGAAAAAAGCGTAGGCAAGCCGGACAGTTCTCGCTTCTCGCAGTTGATCTGACACCTGCGAGATCAATGATGGATATCGAGGGATTCACGGGATTCACGCTCGTGCACAGTGTTGCTGATAAACGATGTAATTTAAGTTCTGTTGCTTTTATATGAAAATAAATATAATAAACAAGACCACCCAAAGTACTTTAATTTAATTCCATTCCAAATAAGTGTTTATCAATCATTTTTTCTTTAATACAGACATACAGGTAGGCTATGTGTTTTTTTATATATATATATATATATTTATATATATATATATAAAATGACATTGCATAACCCATAGAGATCGCACTGTCCGAGATTTTGGGAATATTCACACATAACATATACACATAAAATATGATATCCGAGTTTTAAAATCAAACATTTTAAAAGAGAACAATACATCACGGTTGTTTAAACCAATCAAAATTAAGCTGTGTCATCAGCAAGTCGTTTCCCATCATGCTTTTGATCAGCGCAATTGGTGGAGAGCAACTGCGGGCGACTGCAGAATCAGACACGTGCGTCTTGTGCTCGCGAGAGTTTTTTGACACACGTCAGCATGACATCAGAGCAAGGCGGACCGCACTCGGACACATTTCTAACCGGCATGCATTACGCGCTGATCACCGGTGATCGGTTCTGCGCAGATTTTGCTCATCTCAAATAAGCCTTTAGGTGTGTTCGACATCGGCTGCGGCTGGATGTAACCGATCGGCGAGAGTTGCCGCGTGCAGGCGGGGAGGAGCTGCAAACAGAGACGTGCAGTCGGACACTTTCTGGTTCCCGTAGTGTGACCGCACACGTGATGTTTGCATACTTTACCACAACTGAAGTGGAATAAATGCAATATTTGCAAAATACACAGATGTTTTAGAGACATTTCCATTCAATACTTTATGTTCACGTGAGCGGTCACACTACGGAAACCAGAAAGTGTCCGACTGCACGTCTCTGTTTGCAGCTCCTCCCCGCCTGCACGCGGCAACTCTCGCCGATCGGTTACATCCAGCCGCAGCCGATGTCGAACGCCTTGCCTCGCCTGAAATGTAGTCGAGAGTAGGCGGCTGCAGTGAGAGGAGGAGTGAAAAAAGCGCAGGCAAGCCGGACAGTTCTCGCTTCTGGCAGTGGATTTGACACCTGCGAGATCAATGATGGATATCGCGGGATTCACGGCATTCACGTTCGTGCACAGTGTTGCTAATAAACTGGATGTAATTTAAAGTAACACTAGGTAACTTTTCAACCTTCATAATATATTTCCAATTCTCTTCTGATGGTTCATCGACTTACAATAGGTTGAATGACACGTCTGCCATAGCATGACGGGGTCTGTAGCGTTTTTAATCGTACTTTTAAACTTCGGGTTTCGGGTAGTAACCGGCGAAATAAAGAGAACTACAAAATTCGACTGCTTTACGGCATATACGTCACTTCCACCACCACCCCGACTTCCTTAAAATCGGACGTGCGAGCCAAATGTTATAGTCATGGCCGAAGCAGCACAGAAAAACAAGAAAGCAAAGGTTTTATCGGAGCAAAGCAAAAAGAGAAAAAGAGAAAGTGATCGCGTTAAAGGCAGAACGAGGATCAACATTGGGCCAGCGTTTTCTCGCTGGCGTGAGCCGAAGGAGGAGGAGGGGTGCCCGACCGATGTGGACTTGGCTGTCATGCTTTTGGACTAGTAATTATATTGCTTGCATACTATCTCTTTGTTTTTTTTGTCTGCCTGACTATGTTACGGAAGCTATCTTATCCTCAGTTTATCTTCATGAATCAAGTAATGATAGTAGAGTAGCAAATTATCAATCTGGTAGCTAGTAAACGATATTCTAGTTTTTGATAGATTCAGTAAAACGGTAACCAATAGACAAGGCTACTATAATGACACTGGCTTGTAAACGTGATCATCGCGATCATTTGTCGTTAGAAAAAAAAATAAAACCCATGAAATTATATTCATATGACATGCTGAAATATATGCCACTGTACCTGGGATGAAGACATTTCACACGCGACGCAAGCAGAACACCTGCATGTGACCTCCTCCTACAGTGTTCAGGGCTATCATGGTTGTCAACAAATGCACGTGCATGTAGGATGACAGAGTTTACGACAGTAGTAGAGGACAATACTGTTTCCCAACTGTAGGGGGACCCCAAGTGCAAAAGTTACCTGGTGTTACTTTAAGTTCTGTTGCTTTTATATGAAAATAAATATAGTGAACAAGACACCCAAAGTACTTGTTATTTAATTCCATTCCAAATAAGTGTTTATCAATCATTTTTTCTTTAATACAGACATACAGGTAGGCTATGTGTTTTTATATATATATATATATTTATATATATATATATAAAATGACATTGCATAACCCATAGAGATCGCACTGTCCGAGATTTTGGGAATATTCACACATAACATATACACATAAAATATGATATCCGAGTTTTAAAATCAAACATTTTAAAAGAGAACAATACATCACGGTTGTTTAAACCAATCAACATTAAGCTGTGTCGTCCGCAAGTCGTTTCCCATCATGCTTTTGATCAGCACAGTCGGTGGAGAGCAACTGCGCGCGACTGCAGAATCCGACACGTGCGCCTTGCGCTCGCGAGAGTTTTTTGACACACGTCAGCATGACATCAGAGCAAGGCGGACAGCACTCGGACACATTTCTAACCGGCATGCATTACGAGCTGATCACCGGTGATCGGTTCTGCGCAGATTTTGCTCATCTCAAACAAGCCTATTCTCTCCACCGACTGCGCTGATCAAAAGCATCCCAGCCAGCACAGCCATGTGGGGCCCACAATGGTTTGACCTGGGCTATCTAACTGGGACCCAGACAGTTTTGCACCCGGTTTCCATGTAGGCCCCACATGGGTTTGCCCAGATGAAATGAACACTGCTCAGTGTGCACACTACAGGCTGTTAAATGTTACACTGATCAGTGTTGGAGTTAATGAGATAATTAAGTGATTGAATAATGATTGAGCATTATTGATGAACACCTGCTGTTAACAAGCAGAATCACTGAAGAAAAGAGAAACACAAGAACTACTTCCAGTCACAGCCTTAGATGAAATCAACTGAATATAAAATACACAAAATCTCTCAAGATCTGATTAAACAACTCCACAAACAGCATTACCAGCTTCACTTATTACTACCCAGGTTTACTTTATTTCTGTTAGACGTCTACAGAAGTTCTTATTGAAAATTAACAGAGGTTAAGATGTTGATTATTTATTGAAAATAATAGTTTGGTTTGATGTTACCATTATGGTGATAAGTGTTTGCTTTAGTTGGGCTATTGACTTTTTAACATCAGTTTTTCTCTGCTCAGTTGTATCAGATTGTTATCTTGAGAACAGCAAAAGAAAATGCAATCAGAATCTATAAACTGATGGCTGATTAGAATATAATATTGTGTGAGTGTTTTACACGGGTGTAATGTTATTCATTTTGTTTTCTTGTTGTGATTCTACAGCAAGAGATCCACCACATTTTTATCAGAACAGCAAATGATTTTTAAAACAGAATATTCACATTTTGGACTCCTGCGATTTTTGCTCACACACAGACATCAAGAATCAGCATATGAATCGCTACAATGGTGACATGCTTCACGGTGCAATGCATTCTGGGAGCCATGGATAAGTTTCGTATGATGCACCCAGAATGCATTGCACCATGAAGCATGTCACCATTGTTGAGATTCATATGCTGATTCTTGATGTCTGTGTGTGAGTAAATACTAGGGCTGCACGATTAATCGCACGACATTGTTATGCGCATCTAATCAGTAATGCCAGTTCCTTGATTAGTAGTAAATCACCTTCACCTGCTTTCAGATGGAGTGGCATTTATTACAAAGAGCCGTAGTTAACTGACTAGCTGAGCCAAATCGCGTTAAAATCGAGGACATATCGCCAACGATATTTAATGCGATATGACTCAGCTTGTCAGTTAACTACGGCTCTTTGTACACAGCAAAAACTCCAGTGTTAAATTAAGACACCTGGGAGTGTATATGAGTCCACACTCAAGAGTGTTAAAGTTAATGAGATATTTAAGTGATTAATTGAGTGATGATTGAGCATTATTGAAGACACCTGAAGAATCACTGAAGGAGAAAACCGGAATTTCAGGTCACCATTATGGAGATGAGTGGTTGCTTTAGTTGGGCTCTTGACCCTTATGTTATTAACTTTAGATTTTGTTCGGCTGTTGTATCCGAGTTATACCTGCCAGATGAACAAAGATAAACATTGATCTAATGGTATTGGTTATATTATGACATTTATCATTTGAACTAAACGTTTGTGGTTTATGCTGTTGGTTACAGCATACCTGAGATTCTACATAAATATCCAGAATTTGAGATATAATATAAAGGAGTTCTTAAAAGTTGTAAAAAAAAAAAAAATTCTTTTAGGCACACACATATATGAAGATTCAGTCAATGCATCTCAACAATGCTGACGAGCAGAATATTCAATTAGGAGAAGTAAATTACATAGACAATTCAGATCATAATTTATTCATACCGCAATGCATGATGGGAGCTATTAATGAGTTGTGATTGGTGGCAACAAGGATTATTATTGTCACCACGGTTGAGATTCACAGGCTGAACATTGATGTCTGTTTCTAAATAAAAGCATTTGAAAGTGATTTGATCAGGACAATTTTTATTAAAAGTTTTGGATTATAAGAAAAATACAATTATCATGTGCTGTAGAACCACTAAACTGTAGTATCAAGTTAAATCAGACCATCTGAATGAGTTTCATTTTTCAGATCACAGCATGATTATGCCAAAACATAACCAACACTATCAGATCACACTTGTCTTTGTTCATTTGACTGTAATAAATCAATAACAGCTGACAAACAAAATTTAAACTTAAAGTATAAGGATCAAGAGCCCAACTAAAGCAAACACTTATCGCCATAACGGTGGCTTACAATTTTATATTTTCTCCTTCAGTGATTCTGCTTGTTATCATCAGGTGTCTTCAATAATGCTCAATGATCACTAAATTAATCACTTAATTATCTCATTAACGTTAACACTCTTGAGTGTTAATTTAACACTCATATCTGCATCATATCGTCCATCTGAAAGCAGGTGAAGGTGATTTACTACTAATCAAGGAACCGGCTTTACTGATTAGATGCGCATAACAATATCGTGCGATTAATCATGCAGCCCTAGTAAAAACCTCAGAAGTCCAAAATGTGAAAATTATGTTTTAAAAATCATTTGATTTTCTGATAAAAATGTGCTGGATCTCTTGCTGTAGAATCACAACAAATCACCCGTATAAAGCTCACACACAATGATTTTATTCTTATCATAAATCAGTTTATAGTATCTGATTGCATTTTCTCTTGCTGTTCTCAACATAACAATCTGATACAACTGAGCAGAGAAAAACTGATGCTAAAAAGTTAATAGCCCAACTAAAGCAAACACTTATCACCATAATGGTAACATCAAACCAAACTATTATTTTCAATAAATAATCAACATCTTTACCTCTGTTAATTTTCAATAAGAACTTCTGTAGACATCTAACAGAAATAAAGTAAACCTGGTTAGTAATAAGTGAAGCTGGTAATGCGGTTTGTGGAGTTGTTTAATCAGATTTTGAGAGATTTTGTGTATTTTATCTTCAGTTGATTTCATCTAAGGCTGTGACTGGAAGTAGCTCTTGTGTTTCTCTTTTCTTCAGTGATTCTGCTTGTTAACAGCAGGTGTTCATCAATAATGCTCAATCATTATTCAATCACTTAATTATCTCATTAACTCCAACACTGATCAGTGTTACATTTAACAGCCTGTAGTGTGCACACTGAGCTGTGATCATTTTATCTGGGCAAACCCATGTGGGGCCTACATGGAAACCGGGTGCAAAACTGTCTGGGTCCCAGTTAGATAGCCCAGGTCAAACCCATGTGGGCCCCACATGGCTGTGCTGGCTCGGATTATGGGAAACGACTTGCTGATGACACAGCTTAATGCTCAATGGTTATTAACAACTGTGATGTATTGATCTCTTTTAAAATGTTTGTTTTTAAAACTCTGATATAATTTTTTTATGTGTATAAATTATGTGTGAATATTCCTAAATTCATATAACTGTTGTCATATTTCTAAAAACAAAAAACAAAAAAAAACATGCCTGTATTAAAGTAAAAAATAATGGAACGTATTTCGATGGAATAAAATAGCAAATGCTTTGAATGTCTTGTTCATCATATTTATTTTCAGATAAAAACAACAGAACCTAAATCCATTTATGTCCAGCAAGCAGCAACACGGTGCATGAGCGAGCGTGAATCACGTGAATGACGCGAGATCCGCCTATGATGTCTGATCCTCTTCTACGAGAGAGATCTGCATGTCCGTCTTGGCTGCACTTTTTTCTCTTCTCTCCTCTCTTCTCCTCATCTCAAACGAGCCTAACCACCCATCACTACAAACAGAAGCTGAAAAAGAATTTTGTTTTGTACAGTTTAAAGAACATTGGACGCATCACAGATTACTTTCAGTTTCACTGGTGAAACAGCACTTTTAGCCTACATCACCGAATCTGCTGTCATTTTAGGCAAACATTGTGAAAATGCAGAATGTCTCAAATATGCGCTCATTGCGCATTTATTTACTTTTGTACGGTAAGACATTTGTAGGTTATAATTTCTCTTTTCTCTTTAGGATAACGATGAACGAACGTGAAGCATTTTAGTTCATATTCGACGGAAATTAGTTTAATAGGGCTGTATGTATTTTGCTAGACCATTCTAAGACATTTATTTGTTACAGTCTCTTTTCTGGTCAACTATAAAAATGAACAATGAACGTGATTTTTGTGTTGTTGTTTGGCTCTGTTAATCTGTTTGTAACTGTTAATTTCTTCATCAGGTTATTTAGGTGTTGGTACAGATGGAGAGTCAGTGTCTGTGATGGAGGGAGATTCAGTCACTTTAAAATATCGTATAGAAGAAAAAAAACAAGAAGAAATGATATGGTATTTTAATAACATTAGCATAGCTGAAATTACTGGAGATCAGAGTAAGATATGTACAGATGTTCAGTGTGAAGAGAGATTCAGAGACAGACTGAAGCTGGATCATCAGACTGGATCTCTGACCATCACAAACACCAGCACCACAGACTCTGGACTTTATAATAGATGGATCTCCAGGAAAAAACGTGGCGGTGGAGAATCATACTCTGTTGTTGTCCATGGTAAGTCGTTATTTTTAAAGTCCCCCTATAGTCAATAATTTTATCCCTTAAAGGGACAATGTGTAGGAATTTCTCCCATCTAGTGGTGAAATTGTATTTTGCATTCAAACGAATAGTGCTCTACAGCTTTTTCAAATGCGTGTTGCAACTACGGTAGCCATTGTGTACCAAAAAGCTATGACAGGATGTCTTCTAATAGCACTTCATCGAGTTTTCCTTCGGGTGAACAGGTTTATTTCAAACAAACTGCAACTTGACACAACGATCAAACGGATGTTTGATAGAATTGAAAGTTTCCAAAGGCAGAGAAGCGACAAAAAAAGCTTGTAATTTAGGCTGTAACATTGACTTAACGTTACCTGTTGAGAAGAAAGCAGGCAAGTTCAGCATCTCTTTTGAAAGCTTTTTCCTGCATCAACTCTTTCCACCTGGAAAAAGCTATCCCGACATTAAACCTTGTTTTTTGCAATCTCGGGTCCTGTGGCTCCACATAAGTGTGGTCCTCCATTATAAATAACCGTGCAGTGCAGCCTTTTAAACTTGCCTGGGCAGTGACAAGCGTCTCTCAAATCTTCTTGTCCGGTTCAGCTGCTCTCAGTTACGTGACGCTGGCTCTGAACGAAAACGCGTTGTGGAAATGCGTTGGCCTAATACTTTTTGACCCTCTCTGCTATTATAGTTTTTCAAGACGGTGGAACGACATGAAAGCCTCCGTGGACCTACCCATCACATGTATATAAAGATAATAAATTCTTTGTTTACAAAGATAAGTCAGATCAATGGCAGAGGTATTTGTGCACCATTGAGGACATATTTATGAATAAAAAGTTATTTATATTTATCTAAAAAAAAAACTACTGGGGCATAGGCCGTCTACAAGGGATCTCCAAGAGTCTCTGTCCTGGGCTCTCCTCTCCAGTTGGTTCCAGGTCATCTTCATGATCTTAAGTTCTACGTCCAGATCTCGGCGCCATGTGTTTCTTGGTCTGCCTCTTTTCTGCGTGCCCTGTGGCTTCCATGTTAGGGCTTGCCTGTGATGTTATCTGTTGGCTTACGTAAAGTGTGCCCTATCCATCTCCAACGTCATTTTTTAATTTATTTTTCTGCAGCCTTCTGGTTGGTTTTATGCCAGACTTCATTGTTTCTTATGGTCTCTGGTCAATTATAATTTGCAGTGTTTCAATTTGGTCCGTACAGG
Organism: Siphateles boraxobius; assembly: GCF_051911475.1. Classification (NCBI taxonomy): domain Eukaryota; kingdom Metazoa; phylum Chordata; class Actinopteri; order Cypriniformes; family Leuciscidae; genus Siphateles; species Siphateles boraxobius. The sequence continues at coordinate 10,463,834 of NW_027508733.1, read as the reverse complement.
ATCGATCTAGGTAGAACGTCGACTGGATCTTTCATTCTGTTCAGCAGAACCCTACTGAATACTTTCCCTGACACTGATAGCAGCGTGATCCCTCTGTAATTTGTGATTTGTCTCCTTTCTTCGGAAACTTGATTGAGAACGTCAGTGGAGAAAGGCATATAGTTCATCATAACATCATAATACACAACAAAATAGAAAAATAGCACAATTTTATGAAGTATTACCATGGGTAACATTCAGCTATGGAATATTCATGAATTGTATGATGTTCATTATGTTAAATAAGACCATTCAGTATACTCATATATGTTTGTCTGAACAGTGAATCTGTAAATCAATGATATTCTTCTGCTGTTTGTTTACATGCTACATTCAGGGGTGTGCAATATCGACAAATAGAATGATGTGCTGATACCTTTGCTGGTTTAGTCCGGTCATAGACTAGCTTTTCATATTCTTCATATTCATATCCTGCTGTTTAATTTTGTTTTGCTCATTGGGGCTTTTCTTTTTCTCCTTCTTCAGGTTTGTCTGCTGTTGATAAAGATAAAGTGTCAGTGATGGAGGGAGATTCAGTCACTCTAAACACTGGTGTTAAAACAAACCAACAAGAAAAGATTGAATGGTATTTTAATGACATTCGAATAGCTCAAATCACTGTAGATCAGAGATTTATCTGTACAGATGTTCAGTGTAATGAAGGCACTCAGAGATTCAGAGACAGACTGAAGCTGGATCATCAGACTGGATCTCTGACCATCACAAACATCAGAACATCAGACGCTGGACTTTATAAACTACAGATCATCAACAGCAGAATCGGCATCAAGAAGAGATTTAGTTTTACTGTCGCTAGTGAGTATAATAGTGTTGACTCAATAAATATATACATCTTTGATCTCATCGGTTGATCCACTATAAGAAGTCAGAGAAGTCATTATGTATAAGAGCATCCTTGAGACTGAATGTATGTTTGTCTGATGAGTGAATGTGTAAGTCAGTGATGTTCGTCTGCTGTTTGTTTGCATGTTAGATTATGAATCCAGACATATTTCTCTTTTCACAATCTTGTACAAGAAAATTACAATTTGTAATTTTGTTTGCCGTATAATGAACTGTTCATTTCTTCTTCAGGTGCGTCTGGTGTTGATACAGATGCAGTGTCAGTGATGGAGGGAGATTCAGTCACTCTAAATACTGATGTTAAAACAAGCCAACAAGAGAAAATTATATGGTATTTCAATGGCATCCGTATAGCTCGAATCACTGGAGATCTCAGTAAGATCTGTACAGTTGATCAGTGTAATGAAGGAAAGGAGAGATTCAGAGACAGACTGAGGCTGGATCATCAGACTGGATCTCTGACCATCACAAACATCACAAACACAGACTCTGGACTTTATAAACTACAGATCATAAGCAGCAGGTCCAGCATCATGAAGAGATTCCACATTTCTGTTCGTGGTGAGTCGATTTAATTTGCATCAATGATGTGTAATAATATTTTTGCAGTGTCATTTTAGAGATGATTTTTTTTAATGTGTACATTAATTCACGTTTACTGCTAAAGGGGTGCTATTATACTTTTTAAAAGATGCAATATAAGTGTCAGGTGTCTTCGGAATGTGTCTGGGAAGTATCAGCTCAAAATACCCCACAAATATATTATACCATGCCCTAAATGCCTCTTTTTGGGTGTCTGTATCTTTAAATGCAAATGAGCTGCTGCTCCCCCCTTTCCAGAAGAGGGCTGTGTCTTAACAGCTCGTGCCTCGGATACTAGCAACAACAAAACAGGAAAACAAAAATGAATGACAGTGAGAATAACACTGATATATGTCAGAGGTGGAGTCGGACAGTAATGAAGGAGAACCTCTGAGAATGCATCTAAATGAAGATGTTTCTTAATGGTTAGTTGATAAATTGATAAAACCGAGAACATGTAGACTGTTTTCCACGTATCGTGGGCGTGGCCTAACCCTTGCGTTACGTCATAAAATACAGCAGGCATACAGTATATACTGTATAGATATACACTTAATTTTCAGTCTCACACACAGTTGAGTGCGCAGACCTCTCAAAGTATATTCCTTGGCCGTGAGCATAGAAAAACGCGTTGACTAGTTATCATCTATAGTGAAATTTTGTTTAAGCACTCAAATCACTTGCTCGTGCCATTGTAAAGCCTGTGTATACTTAATTTAAATGAACAGCATTACCCCCACTCCCCAGTTCCATTCGAGACCAGCAAGTATTTATAGCTGAAACTGAACCGATCTTTCTGGCCTTGAACCCCCTTTTCTGCAGTGGAAATACTAAACGGTTTGAGAACGGACACAGGTCAGGAATCCGCACCGGAAACATGTTGGTGAACTTTGCATAATAGGTCCCCTTTAAAGTGAAATTTGTAAAAATTCACTACAAATTTATTTTATTAAAATTTTAAACCAATTTTTGTTTTTGTTTTTTGAGTTGTTATTTTATCAGTTAGTTTTGTCTGGTGAAGATGACACCTCATCAAACAATCTTTGTTCACTATTAATTATCATCTGTTTAAAGGTCCAGTAAGATATTTCTGAGAAATGCTGTTGAAAGTGGATCAGACTGAGCACAACAACACACTTGTAGCCAATCAGAGAAAGAGATATGGCTGAGAGACATTACAAAAGGTCAGAGGAATATCACCGGAAAAATAATTTTGCCCTTGCTTCAGCTATGATAAATTGACATCAACTTATGCATTGCATGTTCATGCAATTTTGGGGGCGAGGCAATAAAGGGATGGATGTGTTTGTTTGGGTTGATTTCAAATATCAACAGCGTTTCTCAGAAATTGCTTACTGCACCTTTAAATGCATCTGTTATTTCATACTATGTGTTTCATACTACTATGCATTTTTTTTTGTTCACTAGGAATCCAAACTGCAGAGGATTTGATGTAAAAACAACTATGCAAATTGTGTTTTATAAGCACTAAATTTCAACAAATTGGAAATAGGCTGAACGTTAAGATAAGCATGAGGAATCAATTTTTATATCCACAGTTCTTGATGTTGTGTAGTTAGTTTATTTAAAAAGATCGTCCTGGTTGCGTATGCAACCCACCGTTCCCTGAAGGAGGGAACGGAGGACGTAGTCGACGCGACTGAAATGGGATCACGCTAGGGAGCCTATCATCTTCGAGTACTATTGAACGAGCCAATGTAATTGGCGTGCGTAATTCGCATCACACACTCCGCCCCCGCGGCGCGGGTATAAATACGGAAGTGGATGCACGCACTAGTTGCTTTTCGCTGAGGAGCCGAGAGTAACCCGGGGTCAGCGGTGGTCCAGCGGTAGTGGCAAGGGGACTACGTCCTCCGTTCCCTCCTTCAGGGAACGGTGGGTTGCATACGCAACCAGGACGTTCCCTTTCAGTCGATAACGTCGGACGTAGTCGACGCGACTGAAATGGGATCAACCATTGAACACGCCACTAACGCTGCCACCTTCCAGTGCCTAAACCAAAGCCTCCTGATGCCCCCGCAAACTTAAGGCGGGGAAGGACAGGGCTTAGGCCAGGGAAGTCACTGCTGTTCCTACAGGACCACTGGGAAAGCGTTCCCCGTACGTTGGAAGGAAGGGACGCTGCGGAAGCCACATCCAACCCGAGGGAGGAAATGTGGAGAATACACATATGAACTGGGCGGAAACCGGGCAGTCTAACATATGGAATGTCACTGGGGTGGCTCCAGCCTAAGACGGGGGGAGACACACCGGACAGTGACGGCAGAGAGACTCTGCCGAGGGAAGACACGGGCTCACCGCAGGGAGCCGTATCGTGGAAGAATACACATATGGGGTCACCGAAGGGACCGCAACATATGGACCCAGCCTAACACAGGTTCCACACTGCTTACGAGTGGTAGGCCTAACACCAGACGTTCCGCACGTCCGACGTCGGAGGGGTGTGGAGGAACTCAACAGGGTTCAATTTTAAGGGAACTCAACTGGAGTAGAAAGGCGCACGTATCCAGTCCATAGGAGGGGAATGGCGCCGCAAGCCGACACTTGAACCGGGCTCACGGTGAAACTGGCTTCATGAGAAGGGAGCCCACGGGAAGCAGCGGTTCAACTAGGTGTCGTCCAGCCCCCAACTCTAGAATCTGTTTAGCAAAGTATATCGTCAACGCCCAGGCGGAGCACTTTACACTCATCATAGAGGAGCTCAACACCTAAGTGGACATGTTGCATCTCGGATCTTTGCCGAAATGAAGGCAAGCACTAAGTGCAACTTTGCATGGAAACAGCCTTCCCTCTCTGCTGAATTCCAACAGATATTTGAAGAGCTGGTCTGAGGTCTATGACTTGCATTCTGTACACGTCCAAGCGAATCGGACAGAGAAGCCAGGGCTGGATCTGCCTCCTCCAGGGCAGCGCTTGCAGGCTCACCACCTGCTCCTATTACGGGAGAGGTAGGAACCTTGGGCACAATCCGAGCCGGGGTCTCAGCTTGTGAGAGTTAGCCGGCCCAGACTCCAGGCACAATACGTTGACCGAAAGCGAGCAAGTCCCTACCCTCTAGTAGAGACCACGCGAGCAGGAGAACTGATATAACAGAATTTTTAACTCACTACCTGCAGTGACTCAGGGGCGGTCTCTGCAGTGCAGTCGCACCAGGGACAAGGCCCAAGAGGATAAAGAGGGACACAAGGATTTACAAGACCTTGCTCCTCAGGAACCTGACGATCAGAACGTTCTTCTGCATACTTCTGCAACACGATGAGCGTCGTTTAAACACCGAGGCAACATCATTTTGAGGGTGATTTAGGAAAACAGCCTACTGCAACCCATTTTGCGGGAAAGAGAGCACTGAAGTGATCGAAAGCTTTCAGGATCTCCTCAGGGGAGAAGACGCACTCAACGACTAGGTTCCACTTCTAAAGGCGTAAGCACGCTACCCAATTCTAGGGGGTGCTCGCAGAAGTGATGGTAACTAACACATGTTCTTGTGATAGCCACCTGAACCTCCGCGTTCAGATGTAAGACCGCCCGGAATCTCCGGGGGAAGAACGCGTGTGCCATCGTGCCCCGTCCCCGAAAGAGTTTCCAGGGGAAGTCAGGAAGGCTGTTGAAGGGAACCAGGTCTAGTTGGGCCAATGAGGGGCAACTATGAAGACCTGTTCCTCTCCTGACATGGCACGTAGGTGCAAGTGACGGGCGCAAAAGACAGGAGCATTGCTCAACACAACATGTGAAGATCACTGGGCTTCAGGAGCATTTTCTGCTCAGCACTTGGGTGTGACAAGTTCACTGAGCTTCAGGAGCATTCCTGCTCAACACCTGAGTGTGATAAACTCACCGAGCTTCAGGAGCATTTCTGCTCAACACTTGAGTACGAAGAACCTCACTGAGCGACAGGAGCATTTCTGCTCAGCACTTGAGTGTGACAAGTTCACTGAGCTTCAGGAGCATTACTGCTCAACACCTGAGTGTGATAAACTCACTGAGCTTCAGGAGCATTTCTGCTCAACACTTGAGTGCGAGGAACTTCACTGAGCACCAGGAGCATTTCTGCTCAGCACTGCGTGTGATGAATTCACTGAGCTACCTGTGATGGACTCACTGAGCTACAGGAGCATTGCTGCTCAACACCAGAGTGCGATGAACTTCACTGAGTTTCAGGAGCAAATCTGCTCAACATGAAGAGTGATGATTTCACTGACTTGCAGGCGCAAGGCGACCATGAGTCGCAGTCACTTTTAGAAGGCTCACTGGGGTTAAACGCATTTCTGCGGGCCCCTGGGGCCGCTGAGTCCCAGTGTTTGTCCAAGGGTAGTGCGCTCGGTTTACCCAAACACTGGCGGAAAAATAAAACCGGGGGGGCAACTGAGCGGCCCCGGAATGGTCATGACCCAGCCGGACCCAGGGGATGGAGTCTCCACTTGCCCTGGCTATAACTGTCGTGAGGCTCGATGGCGGCACGATTGAGTAAGCGGGAGGAGTGGAATAAGGCGCCCTCAGAAGCGTCTGACTCCAAGGAGGAGGTGACGGGTGAGTTTGTGACATGCAGGGGAAGCTTGCGCAACGGTCGCAATGTCTAACAACTCGAGGCACGAATGCCCGTGTAGTCGGGGGTCGCCCAGGCCCCCGTTGAAACACGCCCTTTGTACATGGCCGCTCTGTTGAAGAGGGTTTGGCAGCAGACCGGGATGAACTATAGTCACACAGGGTGAGCTGCTCTGCCACGGTCACCTCGGGACTCGATCGTGAAGCTAGCGCTGAAGCGGTCACATATGGAGGGAGCCAAAGGCTGCGACTACCATATACCCCAGGAGCCTCTGAAAGTTCTTTCAGTGGGACCCTTTCTCACTTCAACACCAGCTGAACACATTCTCATTGGAGAGACCTGTTGGACCGAGTACCTCTCCAAAACTAGAAAAGAGATACTCAGCCCGTGGGCGAGATTACTCTCTTCCAGTTGACCTGAAGACCCAACGGGCTTTGGAGCACTCGAGGGGAAGGACACTGTACTGATACTCCACCCTTAGACGCAACACACAGGATGGCCTGCGGTGCGGAAGGTAGAGATCTGAAGCACATGTCTTTCAGGTCAAAGCTGCAGACCAATCTTGGGCCAAGATGGTCACGACCCACCACCTAGTAGCACGAAGAACGAGTTTACAACTGGCCTTCGTACCGGCTGGAGGAGCGGCTATATCAAATCCTTCGCCAGCAGGATAAGATAAGCACGCACAAGTCAGGAGCACTGCTCAACACTCGGTGTGATGAATATCACTGAATTTTCAGGAGCACGTCTGCTCAACACCTAATGTGATGACTATCACTGACTTGAGCGGGGTAGCCGAGCCTGAGGTGGGGCAGCAAAGTAGAGAGAGTGGTGTTAGTGTGCTGTGCAACACTTACCTGTCTCCACAAGCGGCAGGGGGCGCGTGAGAAGGCGGATGACCGGGTCCTCGAACGCACCAAGCTGCCTGCTGGCGACCAAGGGGGAGCTGAGGGGTGTAAGGCTATACAGGGTCACACCCGCCAGACTGGCCCTCTTGGGACCCAGGAACAGATGAAATTGCTCTCTCTTTGAAGTGTGGGTACCGCTTGCTCCGCTTTTTTTTTTTTTTTTTTAGGGAGCCAGTGGCGGAACAGACACACACACAAACAAAGGCTCCACCCGGCCCTCACCCGGGGGGAGGGAGTGATCGTGCCACTCCAAGAGCATCTCATCCATTCCTGGGCGGCCCGCTCCGGAATGCTTTCGCTGTCGCTTGCCACCTGGCTTGGCAGCGCCTGGAGCGGGCTGGGCGTCTCTACTGCGGCCGGCTCCCTGCTGAGGCCTGGGTGGAGGCTGCTGCGGAGGGCCAGCAGGAGCGGCGGCCGGAGAACGCCCACGGCGACGAGCAGGCGGAGGAGCTGCCACCGGCGGCGGGTGGAGGCAGCAGCTGGCCACCGGGGCAGGATGTGCCGGATGACCTCCGTCTGCGCTTGAGCGGCAGAGAACTGTTTGATGCAGTTCTCCACCGCGTCGCCGACCAGCCCAACCTGGGAAATTGGGGAGACCAGGAACCGAACCTTGTCCGCATCCGCCATACCAACCAGGCTGAGCCAACGAAGGCGCTACTGGACCACCAAGGTGGACATCGCCAGACCGATCACGCACGCTACGACACCCGTACCCCGGAGGGTGAGGTCGGATGCAGTGCGGTGCTCACCTATGAGCGCACGGTCTGGATTACCCTCGTGCATGCCATGGGTGCCCTAGCCTGCAGCAACGCCATGACACGCAAGAGGAAGGGGCTTGCCCACAGGCTTTGTAAGCTCTGCCCGTCGGAACGGACGAAACTCACAGGCCTTAGGGGGGAGACGAGGATCCCCCCAAAAGGCAGCGGCCGCCGGACACAGGTGCACCTGTGTCGACAGACCGCTCCAATGGAGGGACACCTCGCAACCCTTCACCGTTCCTCCATCAAGGGTAATGAGGGGGAAAAGCTATTCAGGCAGTTTCTGGCAGAGAAAGATGCTGTTCACCACCTGATAAGCTCTCCATGCATTTCGGGAAAGAAAGGCACTGGGGCGGCGAGCTGAGAACCAGCGCGGCCCGCCCCAAGATACCAAACTCCAGATTCCAACCGAGACTGAACGGGACACGGTGGAGGTTCCACTCGAGCCCGGCAGCCTCGGCGGCCCGTTTCAGCATAGCTGATAATTCTGGATCCGGCTCGGGCAACATTGAACTCCCAGAGGGAGACAATGCAGCCGAGTCATCATCTCCAGAAGTCAGCTCACCCTCTGATGCTGCAATCGGCGTCCTGTCCTCCAGGGGAGCCCCGAGTGAAACCGCTGGCCCACCCATTACAGATGGACCAGCAGACAACACATGAGCTGTCCACAAAAGCTGTCTCAGCGTGCTGTAAGCCAAACACGTGACACAACAGTTGTGACCATCAGAGAGAGACAGGGAACGACCGCACCCAGAAACGCACGGGCGGAATGACATCTTGAAAAAGACGCAAACGCACCCGTGTTGCTCTTTCAGAAAATAGGACCGTCACCAGTGCCGGAGCACACAGGGGAATGACCGCGGCAACACTGAACAGAGAACTGAAACAGTGAAGCACTCACTTTTCCGCCCTCTAACCAGCCATCAACACACACAAACATTTAGAAATTTGTTGCTGTTAAAACAGCAGTTGAGAGCTCAAAGCTCGCGATCACCGCTGCACTCGCGCTGTAGAACACCAGCACTGGGAGAGTCTTCCTGAAGAACACCTACACACTCGCTCGTTGTAGACAACAGCACTCTCAGAGACATCAAACGATCGGCTCCGAAGCGAAAGGCAACTAGTGCGTGCATCCACTTCCGTATTTATACCCGCGCCGCGGGGGCGGAGTGTGTGATGCGAATCACGCACGCCAATTACATTGGCTCGTTCAATAGTACTCGAAGATGATAGGCTCCCTAGCGTGATCCCATTTCAGTCGCGTCGACTACGTCCGACGTTATCGACTGAAAGGGAACCTACAATCATCTGTTGGCTTGTGTTTCAGATGTTCCTTCTTCAGAACAAGATAAAATGAAGAGAAAGTCAGTGAAGGAGGGAGAATCAATCACTTTAGATCCTGGTGAAATAGAAAAAACAAATAATTCGATTATGTGGTATTTTAATGACATTCTCATCGCTGAAATCACTGGAGATCAGAGTAAGATCTGTACAGATGAACAGTGTAATGAGAGATTCAGAGACAGACTGAAGCTGGATCATCAGACTGGATCTCTGACCATCACAAACACCAGAAACACAGACACTGGAGAAAATAAACTACAGATCAGCAACATCAGATTCAGCATCATAAAAAACTTCAGTGTTACTGTCACTGGTGAGTATCATGAAGTCACTCAAATCAACCCAGTAAATCTTTTCATTGTGGCCTCTTTAAAATAGTGACTTGGACTCATAATATAATTATATTTTTGTATTAATTAACTAATTAATAATTAATTAATTAATATAAGAAATAGAATTGCAATGATTTCTATCACCTTAACATGCACATCATACAATTACCATGCAAAATACATAAAATTATGAATGCAGTTTCCCGTTCAGCTCACCGTGACGCTGTTCTTCTAACCCACCAGAAGGCGCCATTTATCAGTTAATTCAATGTGATAGAAATGATGACCAAAGTAACAGACATATATTTTGGTAAAGTTGTTTGTATCAGTCACTCTGTAAGTAATAATGACTGTCTGTCTGTTGTAGCAGGAATAAATGCTGTTGCTGTTGTTCCTGGTGTTCTTGGTGTTCTGCTGCTTGCTGCTGCTGTGATTTACATATGTGAGTATTACATACAGTAACAAGATGAAAATATGATATTTATTGTTTGAAAATTTTAATCTTTAAAGTGAACATTTTTATTCTTGTTAGTAGTACAGTGTGCAGGCAACAGGACGAATCCCATTAATCAGATAAGATATATATGTGCACTGAATCTGCCTGTAGAAAAACTGATTCAGATCTGTGAGTTTGCAACATGTTTGTGCGTTTTATGTAGATTCACTCAGAAATCATTGCATAGAAACACCAGTAATAACTGACACTTCAAGACTCCCATACTGTTTTACTATACAATAAAGATGAATACGTGAATACATTTTATGTAATTTAAAATTACAATAATTTGTATTGCTATCGTTATATTATTATAATTCTATTTATTTACCATATAGGCGGTTACAACTCTAGTCTAGGATCAGGGTGTAATATAGATGTTTCTTACAAGTAAACTCCCAAATAAACTAAACGACAAAAAATATGAAAACAAAAAGTGCAGCTTTATTAAGAGCACCAGTACTGTATTATTCATATTCACCAGTATGATAGTCAAGCATTTTAGATGTGCTGTTTAAGAAGATGGTTTCAACAAAAGCTATTTTTGCTGTGCGGAGGAATGTTTGAGTTCTGAAACTTTTGTAACAATTTGCGAGGGAAGGATGAAGGTTAAGACATGTTTATTTTTTTTGTAAAAGAAAGCCACCATGCATTACTCAGATATCAGGGGAAAAAAGAAATTTCAAGTCTTTAGTATTTTTGTGTTTGTGTCAAAGAATCATCAGTCCCATTCCTTTCTTTTACGTTCTGTGAATCTGTTTTATTACAGGATGTCTTGCAGAGGACGGATGTGAATTCCCCTGATCAGTCTGACTGAGGCTGCCATTGAGACACTACAGTAACATTATTATGTTTACTTGAGAAATCCAACATTCTGATCTACTCTTTAAGCTTTCCTTCTTCTTCTTCTTCTTCTTCTTCTTCTTCCACTAAAATTTTCTCAGTTTTCAAGCTACATCCACCAAACCCTCCTGTTTTCCTAAAAATTACAATCAAGACTTTAAAATAATCACATAGACTTGCATTGAATGAATGTTCAATTAAAGCTGCAGTAGGGAGTTTTGAGAAAATGTTGACTCAGCCTGAAAATTTGAACAAGCACAACTTACAGGTCCAACCCCCTTGTTCTCTGCTGCGCTACAGCCCTCCCTCCACAGCTCCTCCCTCCACAGCTCCTCCCCCCACAGCTCCTCCCTCCACAGCTCCTCCCTCCACACCTCCTCCCTCCACAGCTCCTCCCTCCACACCTCCTCCCTCCACAGCTCCTCCCCCCACAGCTCCTCCCCCACAGCGGAGCCTGCCGTTAACGCACAGGCTAGTAAGCAGGACCACCGATGACGGCGGATTATAAACAGTTATGGAACATTTACTAATAGGGGCGAAACATCAACAATATGCTTTACATTGACTATGGCCTGCCCATACTTTGACTACAAACTTGGTCCTCAAATCATTATGTATTTTGCAATACATGTAGCAGCTAACTTTCTAACGTTGCACTCTTTCTATAAGTTATAAATAGCTAGTAAGATAACGTTAAAGGATTAGTTCACTTTTAAAAAAACTTTTGCTGATAATTTACTCACCCCCATGTCATCCAAGATGTCCATGTCTTTCTTTCTTCAGTCGAAAATAAATTAAGGTTTTTGATAAAAACATTCCAGGCTTTTTCTCCATATAATGGACTTCAATAGGACACAAATGTTTCAAGCACCAAATACCAGTTTCAGTGCAGCTTCAAAGGGCTTTAAACGATACCAGACGATGAATAAGGGTCTTATCTAGCGAAACGATCGGCCATTTCAAAAATAAATAAAAAACTTTTATAAGCACAAATGCTCGCCTTGCTCTGTTCTGTGATGCACGTTCGTGATCCTGTTCGAACTCGTTCATCAAAATGAACAAATCTTTTTTCGAGTCATTTTGTTCGTTGAATGAACGAAATGACTCCGAAAAAGACTCGTTCAAAATGAAGAAATCTTTTTTCGAGTCATTTCTGAATGAACGAAATGACTCGAAAAAGATTCGTTCATTTGGATGAACGAGTTCGAACAGAAGAGTCACGAACGACGGTACACGCTCGCGCTGTGCAAGAGAGGGGTGATCAGCGCGTACACGAGCGTGATTGACACTGCTAAGACATTCCTCCTGGCTCTGATTGGTTGTTTCTGACCGGGAGCGATGTATTTCTGCAAATGGCAATAGGACCACAGGGAGGAGCCAGAGGAGCTTGATTTTTTCACAGATTATCTGTCTGATATTCTACTGTCAGGACATAATGAAAGTTTTAACAAATATTTGTTTACAAAAGCTACCTACTGGAGCTTTAAGCCACTGTTCAAACTCAAACTGTCAAAATTCTAATTTAAACTGCCAGAAACCCTTTAGACTCAATTAAACTGTCATTCTATGTAATATTTCTAAGCGATAAACTCATTTAAGCTTCCATTCTATCTATATTTTCTATCCAAAATTCTAGCTTGTACTACTAAACTAAAACGTAAAACTATTAAACATATATATCAAACATATAACCTTTAAAATTTAAACCTTCAAACTTAAGTTAAAACTACTTCAAACTTCCCTGCTATGCTTTCTCAAGCCATCATCAAAGTTAGTCTATAAACTTATTTATTTAGTTTATTATTTAGATTCTTTCAAAAAGAGAAGATGAATGAGATAAGAGGATCAGCAAAAACTCACCACACGCAGAGAAAAATAGAGCCACAATACCAAGATTACACTATTAGGTACAATGCTGAAATAACACCTCAACACCATTTCAACTAATTCAAATTCAAACTAATTAGCTATAATTCAGTTAAGTCATTTAAAAAATGCATTAAAAATGTAGTCAAACTATATATCTTTTTTTATTTATTATGTAAACGTTGCTTGAGGAATACAAACAGTTAATTAGCTATAAAGTAAGAAACAAAGAAATGTGATGGCAGCAATACAATAGAGTGCTTTGTTTTTCATGTTTGAGGGTTGGGGTTTATTGACATTTCATGAATAACTGAACATGAATCATTCAAGATGGATATTTTGACCAAGTAATGTCACACTGCAAGACAATCTCTTCACATGTCGGCTGTCAGTCAAACACTCAGGTACTGAACTGAGTCTGTGCTGATACTGGTAATGTTACAATCTTCAATATTGTTTATTGACAACACTAGAGGAATATCCCTGATGAAAACACCAGCATGCTGTTGTCTCTGATAATCACGTTACTTTAACTGGTGTTTTCAGTTGGAATCTTTTTATTTATGTTTAAGTCTATGGAGCACTTTGTGTTTTTGTTTGTAATGGCGTATCTTTTTGGTTAAAGAAAGTCAGTTAAAATCCTACAAGGGTTGATCCGTGAAATATCACCATTGTGTCCTTGATCAAACTCTCAATCTCAGAACCTGAACTTGTAACTGAAGACACTGTGGATAAAAATGCCTATTGTATTTTCATTTGCAACATTTTTTTTATTTTTTTTTTATGTTCCACACCTGCTACTGGCTGCTGTGCAAGCATGTTTACTGATATTAAGCCTCTGAATGATGTTTTAAGCTTTTACTTGAATACACTTTCAAGTAAAAAAACTTGAAAAATTCTTGCAATTGTACAAATCTCTGTTTCTTCAGTTTATCCTGTTTGATTTTCTTGTTCAAAGAGCTTGAAAGAGCATTGTCTTACTGAACATCATCAGATCTCTCTGAACTCTGAGATCTGGGGTTCCCAAATCAACTGCAGGATTTAGAAGTGTCACATGGTGCACTTTATTGTAAATGTTCTCAGAAAATTCATGCCAGTGTCTAGAGTACTATGATAGGCCTCAGAAAAGCGCAATCTCAGTAGAAGACAGAACTTCGGTGCCTCGCACTTTGGAATATTTTTTATTATTATTTATTGATTTTTACTTTGCAACAGAAAAGGGAAAATGTGCTTTAAAATGTTAGCCCATAAAACACTAGTTTATTTTCTGTAACAATGAAAGTCTCTTGAAAGGTCTCTGTGTTTTTATGTGATGAATGACATTAAAAAAGATCCGTTTCACTCATTACGGCTGGAAAGTTTATCAGAAATAACTGAACTAAGCTAATCATTTATAGATTGACTGTCTCTGTTCATTACTTAATGGACTCATGTTCACCTGTAACATTTTAAGATTCAACTTTTGACATTTACTAAAGCTAACTAACTGTACAACTCAATGTTAAGCAATATGCCCAGTGTCTAATCAACTGTGATTTTAATCAGTTTTTATTTCGTTTTATTTATATTGGAGGAAGGTGAAGGCTGTTCTTAGAAATCTGAATTCTTAGATAAGGTTTCTGTGACAGTTTTTACATTGATTGTAACTGAGCGTTATGAATTTTACTTGCATAATATTAGTTAGCTTTCAACATCGCTGTTTCACGTTGATCTCAGTGCTATGATGCTGTTTTTGCTGCTTTTACTAAAAAATCCACCATTTATCAGTTCTATTCATATCATAAGACTAATAACCAAATCACAAACAAAAATCACTTTTATAAGATGGAAACAACTAGAGATATAGAGATGTGATTTTCTGCTTTGGACACTAGAGAGCGATGATGTGCCTTTTACATTTGCTAAAATATCCAGCAGGGCTTATTAAACCTCTTTAAAGGGCTCTGTTGTAAACTTCTTCTTTCTTCAGTGTAGAAAAACTCAGAATCGAAAACCAGGAGACTTATTTAAGCAGGATTCTTTATTTGCTGTAGTCTGCTTCGTACCCAAGTCAAGTCAAGTCTAATCTAGTCTTTACATTGTAGTTTATATACATTTCAAGGGGGAGGGATTACATTGTGATGAACAAAGAATGTAAATGAGCTGAGACATGAGAACAGGAAAGGCATAGACTTCTCGTACTGAGATGAGACAAATGGTCTCAGTAATAAAATAACAGGTGTTCAAACTTGCTCAGCATGACTCTTCACCCGGTAAACAACGAGAACAGGAAAAGCCTTGCCTTCTCGTACTGAGATGGGACAGTCAGGAATATCCCGCTGGGAACCCCTACCGTTTGCAGAGATTTCCTGGTCTCATCATTTCTAAGCTTTCTCAATATAAAATACTATTGTATTGGAAATCTAAATTAAACATTTAAATAAATTTGTAATCCTACATTTCCCCCTTTGAGAGTTCTAAATAACTCTCACAAAATACAAATGTAGACACTTAAAAGTTAATTCTTGTAACTTGTGATCGTTACAGGCACATACTTCTGTGTTGCTGTTTCTGCAATTGCATGCTGACACAGAAACAAACATGCAAATTTAGGGTCTGTGAAGTACTTAAGGGTAATAGTCTTTTCTTTTTGGAACTGTCATTTCTTTGTGAGGGGCGTGAGTCATTTGTTGAATGAAACACTTGATACTGTGGACGCATAGATAGTACGCTAGTAGAAGAAATAACAGCAGAATTGCTATTTCCTTTATTCATATCCACAGTTTACCCAACAAGTTTCCGAAACATGAAGAATTATCTTCAGTCATCTGGTGTAATTTTGCTGAAAGATCAAGAATGTCTTGTTGGATTTTGTTCAAGTTCTCTGTTGGATCCATTAAAACCCGGTGCAGCACTCAGGAGAGCAGTATTTGTTCAAACACTAGGGTTGTAAACTTTTCCGAGTCTGCTAAACAGTAGAGCAGTATTTGTTCAAACACTAGGGTTGTAAACTTTTTCTGAGTCTGCTATTGTTGTTCCATCTTTCCCTATTTCTTAATTCCTTTGACACCTAAGGAACAGTGAGGTAAGGATGGACTAGGATAGGGCCTATGAGGGAGTCTTCACCGCAGAGTTTGACCCCCCGAAGCCTGTTGCATTCGGTTCTTCTCTGGGCTCCTCACTGGTTCCGTGTCCTAACCTATCCCTGTAGGTGGGGGAACACTTTACAGTGTGTACAATGAGTCCAGGTTTTCCTTCCCTGACACAATACTGCAGCTGCTGTAATCAACATCACTTGATGTGGCCCATGCCACTTTGGTTCTAATGGAGGAAACGTCTTTGTACAGATCAATCATCTAATCCAAGATGGCGCCGCGGATGGCTGCCTCGGTGTGGAGCTCTCCAGCTATTGTGTTGTTTTTGTTCGTTTGTTCTGCGTTTAGTCATTCTTTTCCTATCAGTTTCACCAAAGACGAACTACTGGACATTAGGAAACACACACCAGAAACCTTTTCTACAGTTTTTGATTATTCGGACGTTTTGCTGGACATTCTCGTCGGAGGGGCAGCGTTGTTGTTCAAACGCGCGTTCAGACGCAAACGCGGGAAGCGAGCCGGCGCGCTGGTTAAACTCGGCGAGCGCGGCCTGCGCACTGCACTCCCCAGCATTCATCTCGCGAATCTCCGATCCCTTCCTAACAAAACGGATGAACTTCTTCTCCTCACCCACACTAACAAGGATTTTTTAAACTCTGCTGCTTTGTGCTTCACTGAAACCTGGCTGAGTGAAGCCATACCGGACAACGCAATACATCTGCCGGGCTTCCAGCTGTTCCGAGCGGATCGCATCGCGGAGCTAACAGGGAAAACGAGAGGTGGTGGATTGTGTTTCTACATTAACGAAAGTTGGTGTTCAGATGTAACAACACTGAAGAAGATGTGCTCTCCTAATTTAGAGGCACATTTCATAAACTGTAAACCCTTCTACTCGCCTCGGGAATTTTCCTCTTTCATTCTCGTGAATGTTTACATCCCTCCAGACGCGTGCGTGAGCGCGGCGCTACAACAGCTGGCTGAACAAATATCTGAAACGGAACAAAGGTACCCAGACTCTCTTTTAATCATTCTTGGGGATTTTAACAAAGCAAATCTTTCCCGTGAACTACCAAAATACAGACAGCACGTTACATGTCCCACCAGAGACAGTAATATACTGGACCACTGTTACACCACAATAAGAAATGCATATCACTCCGTCCCACGGGCAGCTTTGGGGCTCTCTGATCACTGTTTGGTTCATCTCATACCGACCTACAGGCAGAAACTGAAATCAGCTAAACCTGGAATAAGGACTGTGAAAAGATGGACTAATGAAGCAGAGCAGAATCTACAGGCCTGCTTTGATTGCACTGATTGGACTGTTTTTGAAGCTGCTACCAATGATCTGGATGAGCTCACAGATACTGTAACATCATATATAAGTTTCTGTGAGGATACATGCATTCCTACCAGGACATTCTTATCATTCACTAATGATAAACCATGGTTTACTGGGAAACTCAAACACCTTCGTCATGCCAAAGAGGATGCTTACAGAAGTGGGGATAAAATCTTGTATAACCAGGCCAGAAACAGATTGACAAAGGAGATCAGAGTTGCTAAAAGGAACTACTCTGATAAACTGAAAAACCAGTTTTCATCCAACGACCCATCATCAGTCTGGAATGGCCTGAGGAACATTACCAACTACAAGTCACCATCCCCTCGATCTGTGGACAAACAACACCTGGCTGACGATTTAAATTCATTTTACTGCCGGTTTGAAAAGCCCTCATTCACACCACACACCCGGTCTGATCTGCACTTCACACATTCAGCATCACCTCCTGTTCTCCAATTATCACTCCCCCCTCCTGCCATCCAACCTGAGCTTAAGGTCTGTGTGGAGGACGTGAGCCGAGTCTTCAAAAAACAGAAGACTAGGAAAGCCTCAGGCCCAGACGGCATCTCATCTGCTTGTTTAAAAGCCTGCGCTGACCAACTGGCCCCGGTCTTCACGCAGATCTTCAACAGATCATTGGAGCAGTGTGAAGTTCCCTGCTGCTTCAAACGCTCCACTATCATTCCTGTCCCCAAACAACCCCAAATCACTGGACTTAATGACTACAGACCTGTCGCTCTCACGTCTGTGGTCATGAAGTCGTTTGAAAGACTGGTGTTGGCCCACCTGAAGGACATCACTGGACCCCTGCTGGATCCCTTTCAGTTTGCTTACAGAGCAAACAGGTCTGTGGATGATGCAGTCAACATGGGACTGCATTATATCCTGCAACATCTCGACAGACCAGGGACTTATGCAAGGATCCTCTTTGTGGACTTCAGTTCGGCCTTCAATACCATCATGCCTGGTCTTCTCACAGCCAAACTGACCCAGCTCTCCATACCATCCTCGATCTGTCAGTGGATCACCAGCTTCCTGACGGACCGGCAGCAGCGAGTGAGACTGGGGAAACACACATCCAAGACACTCACAATCAGCACTGGTGCTCCCCAAGGGTGCGTTCTCTCCCCACTGCTCTTCTCCCTGTACACTAATGACTGCACTTCTAAAGACCCCACTGTCAAGCTCCTGAAATTTGCAGACGACACCACTGTCATCGGTCTCATCCGAAACGGTGACGAGTCTGCTTACAGACTGGAGGTTGAAAAGCTGGCTGCCTGGTGCAGTTATAACAACCTTGAGCTGAACACGCTTAAAACAGTGGAGATGATCGTGGACTTCAGGAGGAACAGCTCAGCACTCCTCCCACTCACCATCATGAACAGCACTGTGGAAGCAGTGGAGTCATTCAGGTTCCTGGGCACTATCATCTCTCAGGACCTGAAGTGGGACAATCACATTGACTCCACTGTGAAAAAGGCCCAGCAGAGACTGTACTTCCTTCGCCAGCTGAGGAAGTTCAACCTGCCACAGGATCTGCTGATTCAGTTCTACTCAGCCGTCATTGAGTCTGTCTTGTGCGCTTCCATCACTGTCTGGTTTGGTTCAGCTACCAAATCAGACATCAGGAGACTACAACGGACAGTCCGGACTGCGGAGAGGATTATTGGTGCCCCCCTGCCAAACCTCCAGGACCTGTACTCTTCCAGAGTGAGGAAGAGAGCAGGTAAAATCATCACAGACTCCACTCACCCTGGACACCACCTGTTTGAACTGTTACCGTCAAGACGGAGACTCAGATCACTGGCCACAAGAACATCTCGGCACAGGAACAGTTTCTTCCCACAGGCCATTTCCCTCCTGAACAGTTAACACTCCTCCCAAGGCATATGCCTGTAAGTGCAATACTCCCACTGTTTAGTGCAATATCCCACAACTCAGGTGATACTTATATGTAGATTTATTTATTTATAATATTCAAAACACTGTAAATAGGTTCATAATCTGTAAATCTGAAAATGTCTATTCTGACTAAACCCAACTGTGATAGTTTTATTCTCATATATTTATATTTTTATTTTTTATTCTTATAATTTGTAGTATTATGTTTAATGTTGTATTTGTATATGTCCACTGGAAGCCTCAGTACCAAAACAATTTCCTTGTGTGTGCAAGCACACTTGGCAATAAAGCTCTTTCTGATTCTGATTCTGATTCTGATTCTGATTATTGATTCAGGAGGCATAATTTTCTTCTGTGCTGCACTACCTGAACACACTTGTACAGTTGCATAGAAACAAGCCTGTTTAGCTGCTATATCAGCAAGAGCATTACCTTTAGCTTCCGTAGTATTAGTTGTGAGATGTGCTTTCACTTTGATCACTGCTAATTTCTTTGGAAGTTTCATGGAAAACGTTAGATCTTTCACTAATTCAGCATGCTTAATGGGGGATCCAGCAGAAGTTAGAAACTGTCTGGTTTGCCAAATGACACCAAAATCATGAATTACCCCAAAAGCATATCTGGAATCTGTGTAGATATAAGCAACTGATCCTGAAGCTAGCGTGCATGCTCTCGTTAGGGCTACTAGTTCTGCAGCTTGAGCTGAAAAATGATTTGGAAGACGTCCTGAAGCTAACACTTCCGTGATGGACGTTACTGCATAACCTGCTCATCTGTGGTAATTTCTCCTTCATCCTCTAACAAAACTTCAGTCATAGCAGACATCATACATGAGGACGGATTCGTGACAGGTGCAGCGTGCACCAGTAAGACAAAATTCGGCATTATTGTGGACACTGCATGAGGGTTTTTTTTACGTTTACAGTCTGACCTAACACTATTAATGATGAAAGGCCTGTGCTGTAAAATAACATTTAAGGCTGTGAGTCTACTTTAACCAGTGTCCCCCAAAGGAAAAACTGAGATAGTCACTTTCCTTTTGTTCTATTAAACAAAAACAGAAGTCTTTTATCTCTGTTGCAAGTTAGTGGGGAAATAAAGCACTCACAGCCCAAATGGTTAACACGTCAACCAGCTGCCCCAGTTTAATGATGAGGGGAGGGGCTGTTTCAGAGTAGCAAGCAGACTGAGTAGTAGCTGAGTAACATTGTTAACTTGTTTAAAGTTATTTTTGTTTTTCCTACACTCTTTTCCCCAATGTCCATGTTTACCACAATAATAACAACTACTGCCCTCTCTCTTAGGACATTTGCGTTTCTGTTGATTCTCTGTGTTGACCTTAAAGGATGCTGCTGCAATTTTTACTCTTTCCTTGACATCAGAGTCTCTTTCCCATGCAGCCAAACTGTCTAAGTTGTTTTGTATGGTTCTAGTGGACCATGTTAAGTCTAAGAAAGGCAATGCTTTTCTATGTTCTGACAACAGACCATAAAACCATGTGCGAACTAGGGGACCATTATCTTCTAGCACCTTCTCTGAAGTGTCAGCTATACCACTGTATGCTGCTGCTGCCTGACAAAATCTTTCAGTGTACTCACTAACATTCTCATGTTTCTTCTGTACACAACTAGTGATCTTTGACCAGTCCATGTTTGGTCCAACAATGTTCTTTAATGCTTTCAGAACTCCCTCTCTCAATTCATCTTTTCTGGCATGTTGTAGTTCAGAAGTAACAGCAGACTCAAAACTGTTGAATTCAGATTCAGTTAGAATTTGTGACATCAGCTGTGTGACTTCTGCCAACGACATGTCGTAAAGACGCATTTTACTGATCAATGCCCTTCTGAATTCAGAAAAATCTGTGCGTACTGAAGGTAAGCTTTGGGATAGTCTTTCTATGTCTCTAGGTCCGAGTGCTTTGGCAACAGTTTGGTTTTGGACAACAGAAGAGTTGGGAGGAACACTTTCAGTTCTCTCAATTCCCTGAGATCTTCTTGCGACACATACCTTTACTGAATCTATAGGCTTATCAGTTACTGATGGGATGTCTACATCTGTTTCAAAGAATGCTTGTAAGTCAGGATAAGTTTCAACTGACTGTTGGTCTTCTGAGTCACATTTGGTTGAGGCCTTGTTATGGCCCACCTTAGAGTGCAATTGTTTGTTCTGTTCTTTTAATTTAGCTAAACACCTAGATTGTTCTTGTGCAATGGATAAGCTAAATTCCATGTGACAGAAAATAATGCCTTTTATGTTTCTCTTCCTGATACATGCACCCAACACCTTCTTGCATTCTTCAATAGACCATACTTTTTCTGGGTGAATACCAAATTTCTTTCTCAAATCCAATCTGACTGACTCAGTCACTATGGAGTCCATCTGCTCCCCTAGCAATGACCTGAACTCACTTTCTGTCCATAAAGGAGTAGCGAGACCACCTTTTTCTGTTGTGGGGAGTCTAGCATTCCTTCTAAACATTGTTGTGAGTTTTCTTTGTTGCCAACACAAACAGACACTAAAACTTCTCTGATCCACAGAGGGTACACTCGTTAACACAGATCACTGTTGTTAATGCTAACCTTCTCTGCCTAAAGCAAAGGATACACAAATTACTAGCAATTTATGCTAAAATCTTCCCTGCCTGAAAAAAACATTTGCCACTTCCCTGGCAAAGCAGAGGATAAAACAATATTAACATGTAAGTTAATCTTCCCTGCCTGAAAACAGAGGGTACAATATATTAGCACTTGATGCTAATCTTCCCTAATTTTATAGAGGATAAAACACTTCCCTGGCAAAGCAGAGGGTAAACAGTATTAACATGTACGTTAATCTTCCCTGCCTGAAAAACAGAGGATACATTTCATCTCTAAAAGCAACTTTAGAGGATAACTTTAGTTAACAAACCCTACAGCTGTTTGTTAACTTCTTCTCTGATGGCGCAGAGGAATAACAGATTTTTTTTACTGGTTTTTCAACGGTTCTTTGAATGGAGTGAAACTCACCAAATTTTTGTTGTATAGAAATATTCCGCCTGGAAATCTTGGTTCAGCTTGAAGTTTTTAATCTGGAGGAACATGGAAAGATTCAGTCTGGCAATATTTGTTTAGCTGGATGTTTCAAAATGCAGCTGGAGACTTAGTCAGTTTTGTTGAGATCTTTGAGCTTTGAAGTTTCAAAAGTTCATTCTTTGTTGAGTTTCAGTTTCTCCATCCGGGTCACGGCACCATCTGTTGTAAACTTCTTCCTTCTTCAGTGTAGAAAAACTCAGAAGCGAAAACCAGGAGACTTATTTAAGCAGGATTTTTATTTGCTGAAGTCTGCTTCGTACCCAAGTCAAGTCAAGTCTAATCTAGTCTTTACATTGTAGTTTATATACATTTCAAGGGGGAGGGATTACATTGTGATGAACAAAGAATGTAAATGAGCTGAGACATGAGAACAGGAAAGGCATAGACTTCTCGTACTGAGATGAGACAAATGGTCTCAGTAATAAAATAGCAGGTGTTCAAACTTGCTCAGCATGACTCTTCACCCGGTAAACAACGAGAACAGGAAAAGCCTAGCCTTCTCGTACTGAGATGGGACAGTCAGGAATATCCCGCTGGGAACCCCTACAGTTTGCAGAGATTTCCTGGTCTCATCATTTATAAACTTTCTCAATATAAAATACTATTGTATTGGAAATCTAAATCAAACATTTAAATAAATTTGTAATCCTACAGTTAGTTCACCCAAAAATGCTAATTCTATTCATTTCCTTCTCTGTGGGCCTCAAATCAGTTCACTAGTTTAACAGCATACGCTTCTGTTGTTGTACGTCACACGCATCACCCACATGACCAGTGTCCGGCCAATAGTGAGCCTACGTGTGACGTAGCGCTACGCTATAGCACACTAGTTTAACTGACTAGAGGCCCACAGAGAAGGAAACGAATATTTGAAATAAAGTCGTTATTTCTGTATTTTTTGCGCACAAAAATTATTCTCACCACTTGATAAACTTAAGATTGAGCCACTGTAGTCACTTGGACTATTTTAACTATGTCTTTAATAACTTTTCTGGGCTGGCATCCCTGACCATCCCTTCTAGTTTCAATCCCTGAAGAAGCCTATGGAGGAGTGATCCAGCTCTCAGATTTAATCAAAAATATCTTAATTCGTGTTCCAAAGATAAACGAAGGTCTTACGGGGTTGGAACAACATGAGGGAGAGTAATTACTGACAAAATTTTCATTTCTATAACGTGAGTACAACCGATACACAGTTAAAGTGAATACACAGGCAGTGACAGTCGCGTCGAATAAATTCCCTCATCTCTGCATCCACGGTCATTCAGACCAGACGAGGGTTCGATTTTGCTCACTCGTTTTCATTCACTTCTTCAAGTGCACTAACGTTAGTTTATTGATGTCTGGATACAGCCACTGCCAACGGACTGCGGTTAATTTAGTTGTATATTTGATATTCGTTTGATATTCACGAAAATGACCATTAGGCTACAATCCCCGTTTTATAATCCCCGAGGTAAATCATTATCAGCTATTGAAGAACGCATTAAAAATTCATAAAATTAGAGCGGTTTCAGATTTTAACATGGATCGAGTAGTTTAGGATCTTAGAATTTAGTTTAAAGGCATAACGTTAGTACACCCAAAAATGTACTCACCCTCATATAGTTTCATTCTCATTTAACGTTAAAGTTATTAAGTTTTGGCACATCTCCTGGTTGAATGTATTGTGGTTCCATATACTGTAAATTAAATGAAAGCTGTTTATCACATTGATGTTTGTCAAGCTGTAGTGCAACTCAATTTTTGTGTTTTGTTCTCTATAGGCAGCAAAAATCTGGGATCTGCATTGGCCCTTCCAAGTCTGGAATGTTTTTACAGTTTAATGAATTCAATTTTAATAAAAGTTTTTAAACTGACTTCTGGGGGTGTTGTCATAATTGACGTGACATCTAATAATCAGTAATATAACTGTGTGAAATATTTTTTGCATACAAGCCTTTATATTTAATTCTTTTTTAGGCGTGTAACAGATTGTAGTTATAATATGTTGTGTATATATGTGAATATAAAAACTACCCTAATCAATTATACTGCATGGTAACTTTACAGTATTTTAAAATACAGTGCAAAAGCAAGAACTGTAATTAATTTTACAGTATAAATATACTGTAAGTTATTATACAGTATGCTGTGAACTGCTGTAGTCAGATTTACAGTAATTTTACCGTGGAATAAAATACTGAAGCTTGCTGGATATTTTTTGCCAGTAAGTTACTGTTGATTTTACGTTAATTTTTTTACAGTGTGTGTGTGATACTGTAAATGCAATGAAACATATATGCAATGCAGTTAATATCCTTTTTTTAAACAAGAAGAGTAAATGACAGGCATAGAAGCACAGTGAAGAGTGAAATCAGTATTTAGTAATGAAAGTTATTGAAAGAAATGTACATTTCTATATGATAACTCAGAAAGAAAACATAGTGTCGGCCCACATCTGGTAGGTGTGAAATCCACGTGTTCCAGATGTGGGCCGGATCTGGGCCGACACCATGTTACTGTCTAGGAAACTAAAAATAGAACATTTTATTTGAGTTTATGGATTATATGCTATTGGGGAACCACACAATTTCAGACATCACAATAACACACTCACACACACACACACACACACACACACACACACACACACACACACACACACACACACACACACACACACACACACACACACACACACACACACACACACACACACACACAAGAGTGAAAACGGGATAAATGTGAGCAAAACCAAAAGGTGTGAGACCGGGTTCAACTCTCATCAGTTCCGGTGGATAAAGATCAACGTTTTTTAGGGACATTTTCATACACAGACTCCGTTTTTGATTTCTGAAAGGAAACAAACTGTGTCAGGAACCCGCTGATGCGATGAGAAATTAATAACAGACTAATAATAACAGGTTTCTATCTGAATAACCTTGTTATTCTCTTAATAAAACCTTTAAAAAACACAGATAGATTAGAAGAACTGAACATAATTTTCTATCATTCCATAAGGATTCTATCATTCCATTTTCTATTATTCCATAAGGATTCTATGATTCCGTTTTCTATCAATCATTCCATTTTCTATCATTCCATAAGGATTCTATCATTCCATTTTCTATCATTCCATATTATTCCAAAGGATGATCTTGCATGCTGCTTTTTTATTTTGAATATGGAAATCAAAAAGCCTAGACATTGTTGTATTAAGTTGCTAACATAGAGCAGCAGGAGGAAATGACATCAAACATCCCATTCATGACTTTTTAACCAGTTAAATCATCAAACAGTTGAAGTTCTGCAGGTTTGTCTCAGTCTGAGAATGACTGTCTTTCACACTAAAGCAACAGCAGAGACTCTGGTTGCATCACGTCTACAAAGAAAGCAACGTCTGCTAAAGCTGCATCTCAGCTCAGATAATGATGAACCGCAGCAGATCGAGCACACACTTCAACACAACATGAGGAACAACTCTGTGTCCTACTTTCTCTCTGAAGATAACCTAATGGTGAAAAAGCTGATTTTGTATGGGTGATTTTAGAATAATCAAACCAAAAGTTAGAACTGTTTATATATGTTTTCAAACAAAAGATTATTTCAATTAGTAGATGCTGGCTGGTTTAAAGGTCAAATGTTTTTAGCGTACATGTAGGTTATAACTAATACAAGTCATTACACCTAATTTATGAGCTATGTAAATAACAAAAAGAAAAACACTCGGCTACTTTCAGGCAGACGGCAGCACATCAAAAATAAAACTGGTCTGTCCATAAATATATGTCACAACTAAAGGAGTGATCTACTTCAGTCAAACGACACACTGCATGGTCACTGTTGCTTGGCAGAACCCGGTAGCTATCATCCGAATTAATGCGTGAACAAATCTAATTCATACTTAGAATTGTATGCATTGAATTTAATTCGTGGTTCTCTTTTACATGCAGTATTCGTGCATAAAGAGGCAATCAGCACTGTTGTTTACCAATTAATTCTTAATGTGCTCAAAAAATACTGGGTTAAATGTAAGGTTTCCACCTTCAGTGTGGCAAACTAAGCGAGACCCATAGGCTTATGTGAACTTACAACACATTTGATATTATTCTACATTTGATTCTTTTATTAATTTTTAAATAACTCTATCAGAATATGTCGGTGTTCCTTTAGCAGTTATTCTGTCTGGAACCATTTATCACTTTTAGACAATTCTGCGACTGTTACTGGATGGGATTCATTTTTAATCTTGAATTAATTTACTTAAATTAGGACTATATGTTATAGTTTGTCCCATTTTTATCTAAATCAAATTTAAACATATTTATTTTTTATATATCATGAATTGTATACTATAAATAATAACTGATTAAATAACATTTTTAATAATCTAAATAACATTATAATAATGTTAACTAATGATCTGTCTAATAATGTCTAACTTTTACTGCGCATTATCTTTTTTTTTGCCACACTGCAAAATCCTTGTGAAATAAGACCCAAATACTCACGTCCCAATATTGATTTGATATGGGACGAATAATTTTTGATACGGGACGATCGAATGAACAGGTGGCAACATCGCACCCAAGTTTTAAACAGATTTAGGTCTACAGTGGATAAAATAGGATTTTACTTGGGTTGATATTTAAAAAAAAAAAAAAAAAGAAGTAGCCTAGAAGTAGAAAGTTTCCAGTCACGCACTGACTGTGTTTAAATGCAAGTTCTTAACTCAATTACGAACACGACACTGCGTGTGGTCATGTAAACCCGTTCACTTAATGGGAGTAAAGTGAATGGTGACTGAGGCTGTCAGATATAATATTTTAGCAATTGTAATTTAGGCATATTACTTTTACTGAAAAAAAAACTATTTTAAGAACATTGTCTATGTGCTAATAAATTGGTTTGTTCTAAAAAAAATGGAAAAACATAGTATTTACACTGAGGTGCAAACAGTACGCTTAGTGTAAATAGCATTTAAAAAAAAACTCTCCTTTTGATCTGCTCTGAAGGAAACAATGGCAGTTGAGTCTATAGCCGTCTGATGTTGCAAACTTCAACCGACAAGCTTCAATCACACTAACTGACTGCAACAACTTCTTACCTTTTTACGTGCTGTTGGTTTACACAATGCTATATCAGTTCTGTCTTCCTCCTGGGTCTGAACTGCTATAAAAAATAATACAGACATGTTGAAAAAACAAAGCTTGCAAACATATATAGAAATGTGTATGAAACGAATAAATATCGGTGCTTCAGATGCATCATTTGAAGTTATTTGTAGTTAATATTTTACTCTCCTGACCTGTTTTTCTACATTTCTTGCAGATGAAGAAGATCACGACTATAACTACAATCATCAGAGATCCAGCAGCAGCAGCAGAGATCAACACTATCAGAGACACTGGAGAGTGTGAAGGAGAGAGTGTGTCCGGTGCTGTAATGATGAAGAAAGAAGTGAACGCATCAGTCTGATCT
Source organism: Siphateles boraxobius (assembly GCF_051911475.1). Classification (NCBI taxonomy): domain Eukaryota; kingdom Metazoa; phylum Chordata; class Actinopteri; order Cypriniformes; family Leuciscidae; genus Siphateles; species Siphateles boraxobius. The sequence continues at coordinate 10,436,383 of NW_027508733.1, read as the reverse complement.
ACAACAGAAGACAGACATCAGGTCAGTAAATACACACATATATCATCAGTGCTGTGTACCTGCACATGTGTGACAGAGTGTGTTGATGTCCAGATGTGTGGTCTGGTTGCTGATGGGATTGTTCAGCACACAGCTGTAGGTGTTTTTATCCTGATATTCCACCTCCAGAGGTAGAGAGAGACTGATGCTGAGATCACACACACTGATGCTGGACAATACACTGATTCCTGCGTACCAGGAGAGAGTCGCATCACACACATTCAACACTGAACACACCAGTGAACAATTTGATGATGATGATGATGATGATGATGATGATGATGATGATGATGATGATGATGATGATGATGATGAACAGTTTCTGGTAATGTTAGGAGAGGGCAGATGAGCTGGAAAATATAAGAGAATAAACATAAATTTAAAAGTTAAATCTAGTCAACAATCTTATTTGCAGTGTAGTGGAATGACAGTCAGTGAGTGTTTCTGTCATCTCTAACTATACACATTTTAAACATGTCAAAATATAAAATAATGGAGAATTCAGAGTTCAGTAAGTTAAACCTAATCAACAGCATTTGTTGCAATCAAAAGCAAATTGTGTTTATTACCAAAAATCATTTTCATTTGTCCTGCAGAAAAGTGAGAATCTGGGTTACAGTGAGACTCTCACAATGGAAGTTAATGGGTTTTCAACAGTACAGCCACAAGACACGAACAACATGAATGTTAATGTCTATTGAGCTCAAAATATTCCTTAACAATTTCCTAATAACAAGAATATTCGAAGGACTAAGAAATTATCTACTCACCATAGACAGAAACATTGAATCTTTTTGATGATCGTTTCGCTCCACTTATCAGTAGTTGATAAACTCCAGTATGTTCAGTTGTGGTGTTTGTGATGGTCAGCGATCCAGTTTGATCGTCCAGCTTCAGTCTGTCTCTGAATCTCCCACCAGGAACATCATCAGATGTGGAGAAGACTCCAGCAGCTTTACTGATTTGAGCTATGAGAGACTTTTCAGCTCCAAATTTCCACAGAATATCCTCATCTTCTTGTATTTCAGTATCAGTGTTTAGAGTAACAGAATCTCCCTCCATCACTGACACTGAATCACCAAACACACCTGAGAACATGAAGAGGTTTAAAGATTAAATCAGTTTGTAATATTTAGCAGCACAAGAGACTGAAAATAAAAGGGCGACATCTTTAATGTATTTCGAAGTTATCGGCTTGTAGAGCAAAATAAACATTTTAAGTTACATGAAAAGTCAATTACAGCCGAGTAATACTTCAAGTTGAATTCTAAGTAGATCTCACACTTATATGTGTTAGATTTGATTTATTTTAGGAGAACAGTAAATGCAAATCCTCTAACTTATTTGAACCGTATAGCAGCAGCTTTATTTCTCTAAAACTGAAAGAAATTAGGTTATCACTTTATTTTAAGGTGACGCAGTTACATGTTACTACATGCGTACTATAGTAATAACAGTGAATTGTGCATAATTATAAGTAACTAACCCTAAACCAAACCCTAACCATAACATATAGTAAGTATAGTAAGTATTTAGTTAGTTTTACTCAGTTTTTATTTGAGTAAGTCTAATGTAACTAGGTCAACTTAAAATAAAGTGTAACCGAAATTAGGCAGTAAAAATATATGTATAACTTACCAATCAGACTCCACCAACACAAAAAGAACAAAACAAACATGTGAAACATTTTCTCCAGTGGTTCAGTCTGATCTAATAAGACTATCTGCTGATAACACTCAATCTGGTGTAAGTCCTCCCCGCCACTGAGTTTGACCATCCTATAGTTCACACATACACACTGCATCTGTGTTATGATATATAACACGGCTCATATATATATATATATATATATATATATATATATATATATATATATATATATATATATATATATATATATATATATATATATATATATAAGCACTGTTTTCAACGGTTACAAATTCTATGTATTTAGTTATACTTAACAGTTGAAAATAATGTTGTGCTGGCATACCAGTTTCAAGTTCGCGTATGATATATCTTTCAAATACCGCCATACTCCAGTGCAAACTGAAACAATTTCCAACAATTCAATGGCCACGAAGAGCACTATTTTGAGAGGGTACCTTTATTAACTCCTTACCCTTCTTACTAATAGTTATAACTTTATAACAACAATAAATAACCCACATAGCTAACTTTCTTTACGGCAAATAACAATTTGAGCCATATGACGAGGACTGAATCATGGAATCCAGTCATGAATGGAATTTACTGTAAAGGCCTGTTCACAAGATCAATATATATAAAAAGTTAAATAACAATAACTAGCTATATCATTCTGTTTATTATAAGCACGTGCTTGTCTGTCGCTTTAAATGCTCAAGCTCGTTATAGCAAGATTGATTCTGATTGGCTGGCAATGTTATTGTTCATCAGCTGGATCGTTCTGAAAATGATTTCACATTTATTGTTTCTCTGTGTCGTTATCGTTATAGCTGTGGTGTGAACTCTGCTATTCCTTAATAAAGGGAATCATCTTTAGAACTATATCTTTATCGTTATCTTTATAGTTATCATCTTTGGTGAAGGGGCCTTAATGTGAATGTGACAGGATTGTAAAAAATAAAAAAAATAAAAAAATTTTTTGGATGAATAAATCAAAAGTAGGGCAGTAGAATGAATCAAATCGCGAAATCGACAACTGTCTTTGAATATTAAACAGAAACAAAGGTCTTCACGACAACCTGTCAAAATAAAAGTTCGGTTTAACTTGAAGAAATTATGACAGTGTACTTCTAGAGTGCCCTTCTTCGTAACAACAACAACAATAATAATAATAATATTTTATTAATACACACATTAACTCAAAGGTCTTCATTACAACCCACCAAAATAAAAGTTTTGTCTAACTTGAAGAAATTATGAAAGAAATATATTAATATTGCACGGTACAGTGTACTTCTTAAAGTAATAATAATAAAAGATTATTTTTAAGAAATATTACAAAGGTATTCATACATGTTTTAATTTAAACAGTAAACTTGTTTTTAATTGATTTAAAAAAATGTTTTTATATTCTATGTACTCCTGACAGTAAAATAAACCACAATAAACATATTTAAGGTCTAGTCATGGAAAGAAAAAATACAGCGATATACTGTGAAACTGCAGAAATGTAAAAAATAATGTGATACAGATTTTTGGTCAAACGACCCAGCACTAGTGAAAAATGGAAAACATATTTTTTTAACGTTAACATTGATGGTTTCAGAAATGTAGTTTCTGAATGTGTTAAATATGAAAAAGTATTTTAAAATGGCGTTATAATTATTCAGTTTTTGCGAAGTGGCAAAAATCCTCTGCCATCATACATTGCCATGCTGAAGTCTGACACTATAGCTCATCTGTTCAAGTCAAACTGAAACAGCTGCGGTCGGGTTTCTTCAGAAACATGGTTTGATCTGCTGGTTGGACAAACAGCTTTTGCATGAGAACGGCCGTTTGTTTGATGTGTGTTTAGTTTGTAGATGAATGTTTTTTTTTTCTGTCCTGCTGTTATGAGCCTCACAGCACACAGTCTGCCTTTCCTCCTACACACAGTAGCTTTACAGTGAAATAAAATTAATTTTACACATGTAAAACAAATCATATTTTAAAAATTCCAGATTGTGTTATTGTGTCATTGGTTATTTATGTCTGGTGCTGAGGAAATGTTAGATGTTAGCTTATATATTAGTGTCAAGGTTCTGTCACTTCGGTCTAGTTTTGGCCTATTCTTGGTTTTGTGACAGAGCCCTGACACTCCTGTATTGTCTTGTCATTGTGTGAGCGCGTGCGTTCGAGCGTTGAAAAGCTTTGTTTCTCCCATCACTAGGGAAAACAGGATTGGCAGCAAGACTTGACACAGAGTTTTCCCGAATTGTTTGTTTTCAGTATTGATTTTATGTTTCACTATAGGGGCATTTTATCATGATAAAAATAATTAAATTGTTACATATTATTATTCTTTTATTAATGTCTAATATTATTATTTATAACGTGTTATGTGTGATATATATATATATATATATATATATGTTTGTGTGTATGTATATATATATATATATATATATATATATATATATATATATATATTTATATATATATATCAGAAGATAAGGACTGCTTTTGCAAATGTTGGATAGCCTAGACAATATCAAGAAGATAACTGGAGATCTCTGCACTATATATCTTTTGAATTGTAACATGAATATTTTTTTATAGTGATACAATGTAATTTAGGGTAGCTGTAGCAATTGTTTCGCGACGACGTTCTGTCAAATTTTTTTTTTTTTTAATGTTAGATATCCCCAATTTAGCATTTTATGTTTTGAGGTTAATTTGTATCTAGTTGGATAATACGCATATTTCACCGACGAAAACAGTACCAAAGGAAAACAAGAATCAGCGTGGTGTTTTGTTACTGAATGAGCATGATTCAACGTTTTGAACGAATCGTTTGAACGAATGACTCACTTAGACTGCCACTTGCCGCCACCTACTGGCGGTTTAGTTTCATGTTTAAAAGTATTGTTGATTTTTTTCTTGTAGCTATATTTAAACATTATAATGTTGCAGTGTATAGACTAAATTATTTCATTTGATTGGTAACAACCCCGTCATTATTATAACTGAATGTATTGATCAAATGTAAGAATTCGACATGAAAGATGATGCATACATTAATAGGTTAAAAATAAAAATCAGCGCCTTTATAAAGGTAAATAACGCCCTGGGGACTGGGGTAAATATAACAAATATGCAGATTTAAGTATGTAAAAGTTGATTGAACACTGATGAGAATATTGCTACAGTATAGGGTAGGCTACATATATTTTACACCCAAAAAAATCATCCCGGAATAAACTACTGTTATTTTACATTTGATTATTCAATATCTGTGCGTGCATACTGTGAGACCTAAAAATCTTAAAGCTCTGTTTATTTAATTGGTTTCATTTAATCTGTTTCATCTTTGTTTCTGTTAGATTTGTTAATGGGTGACAGCACTGGTCTTGCATACCCTCAACAATTCTGCAGTTGCGCCCCTGACTGACTCACTCTAGTCTGATTACTTTCGTTTTAGGAAGGCGTCAACGAACGGATAGGATATTCTTGTTTCACAGAATCTGCATTCGTTTTTCAGAGGAGGCGATGAGCTTTCTCATTTTCATTGTAATGTGTTTTTTACAGCTTGGTAAGTAGCCTATGCATTTTTTTCTGGTGAACAATAAAAACGAATGGCGATTGTGACGGATTTTCGCAGTTCTACTGCTAAGGCCAGCTTTTGGTTTCAATTCAGTTTTCGTTTGGCTATAAATGCACAGTCGATGCGCTGTCATCGACGCAAATAATACCGCATGTTATTCTTCATGATTTGTGAATTCAGGTGACGCGGTCTTCTGTCCTCGGGTCTGAAATCTCTCTGAAGTCTATTCAGAGCTTTACTCTAAATTATTAGCACTTATCCTATTGTTAGAAATGGCTTGTAAATGTGATGTTATACCTCGATTTATTTGGTATCCTGCACATTCTTTGGTACCAAATATTCTTATTACTAATGTTTACTGGTAATTCTTTTCATCCCAGAGCTGACCTTTTTATATTATTAACAATTATTGTAAGTGTTATAATTTGCTTGTAGGCTAAGGCTGTTTTTTTTTAACCAAAATTTCAGGGCCGGCCCGTGGCATAGGCGGACTAGGCAAATGCTAGGGGCACCACTCAATAGGGGCGCCAAAATGAGTGAACGAGTGAATTTTTTTTTTTTTTTTTACTAATACTATTTTAAAAACATTAATTCAAAATACTACAAAATAAAGCAAAAAAAAAAAAAACTCCACAAAAACTTAACTAAGTCCCCCGACTCCGGTCCGGCGCATCAATCTTCCCTCGCCCAGCGAGTGCTTGAAGTGCGTCAGAAACAGAGCTCGCGCGATCAGTTTACTGTTGGTAATTTGTTGTGTAGCGTCGCCCCTCGCTGCATCCAATGTAGACAGCATTTCTTTCGTTTGAGGGCACTTAACACACTCAAGCACCCCGTAGAAACGGGCCTGGCAGCTCGCGCCAGGTCTAGACATGGGGAAAGTTACCTGATTGTGACGGATGGCCAAATTTACATGACATATTTTAGATTAGCATTATAGTCTGCAATAGATACAGTGCCAAACGGAAGAGAAGAGGATAAAAGGGGATAAAGACAGAGGTAATGTAATGAATGAACAATTTATCTAATTGCATAGTAGTAAGATATTTAATTTAATGGCAGTTATTTTTACCTTAAACTTTAAGCTAACAAATGTTCTGGGTTCTCCAGAGGCCCCAGAGCCCAGACAGTGTGATTTGTAACAGTCACGTCAGTTTTTTTAGACGCATTCACTATCACTTTTATTAATTCATGTTTTACTCTACAATTGTGCAGTTTTGAGGGGGATATATGGCATTTTTTAAATTTATTTGCCAAAATTATTAATGATATTTATATAGGCTACAGGTTTATTAAAAGTAGCAACGTTTTATGTGAAATTAACATTAAAGAAGACATTTCGCAGTTTCATTCATGGTGAAAACATGAAACGTGCCATAGTTTAGTGGAAGATTGCTGCCATCAACTGCAAAACAAACACTTTTGCTAGCGCTCAATGAATATGTTTGTGCATGAATGACATTTGGACGATGACATCACAGTTTTATCCAGAGCGGCTATATATACTGAACAAAGTTATAAACGCAACAAAACTGTAAAGCTGTAAATCTGCCTTGAAATAATCTATATTGTAAAAAGCGCTATAAAAATAAATGGGACTTGACTTGAATGCTAGGTGTAATGCTCTTGCTATTTGTGTTTAGGCTGTAATGTGTGTGTGTGTGTGTGTATATATATATATATATATATATATATATATATACATATATAGGATAAATAATCATGAACACAATGACAGGGCGAAATGGGCTGTGATGCATGGGGCACCAGGTAAAATCTTGCCTAGGGCAGCAAATTGGCCAGGGCCGGCCCTGCAAAATTTAATTGGAAACCTGCATGTTCTTTAGTGTATATATATATATATTTTTTTTCTGTTAATTATATTTCAGTGATCTGACATGTTTCAATGACAGTTACTGTACTTTGCATGATCTTTAGTGTGTATTATTTTTCTGTTATTTATATTTCAGTGATCTGACATGTTTCAATGACAGTTAGCCTACTGTACTTTGCACTGTGGAATTAAAACGTCAAATGGAAAATTGTCTGGTTTGATCAATCATTATTCTTGAAAACTGCATGATATATATTTTTATATATATATATATATATATATATATATAATAAGCGGCGACAGATCGCTCGAAAATAGCGTTTGCCTACGACGGGCCGCGGAAGGTTCGCCTTCGGTATAACGGCGGCGGAACGGCGGTTGGCCAGCGGGCCGGCTGCGGAACGAAGGCGGTAGGAAGGCGGCAGTGCGCCGTCAAACGTGTTTGCGATTACGCCATTTTGACGCTTCTACTGCCTCCGGAGCGCCGCCGGCGGTCCGCTGACTCATTGCTATCTGGGCTCTCTCTCTCTCTCTCTCTCTCTCTCTCTCTCTCTGTTGCGTTGCAGCAAGGATGAAGCGGAGAGTGAATCCAATCGCAAGCACTTTAATAACAGAATATCCAGGGTAAACTCAGAACAAGGCACACGGAACAAGGAACTGGGAAAAACTCACATCAAACAACGACCGACAAACACCAACTGAAGAACAAGGGTATAAATACACAGACAAACAAGCTTAACAAGATAACAAGGGGGCGTGGCTAATCAGAAACACCTGGGGAGACTAATCAACCGAATGGGGAACAGCAAAACATGTAAAGACAGGGAAACACATGACAGACAAGAACAAGGAACAAAACACAACACCCACACCGTGACATAGCCCCCCCCCCCCCCCTATGGGCGGCTCCCGACGCCCCTTGAGACAAAAAAACCTAAAACAAAACAAAAAAAACACTAAAGTTCAGGAGGGTGGTGAAGTGGAGGCGGTCTTGGGGGAGGGACGGAGGGCCAGGTTCGTGGAGTGAGGGCGGACCTGGACCGTGGGTGGAGCAGGCTGAGCAGGCGACCCCTCGGGCGGCCAGGGCGGTGAAGACCCCTCGGGCGGCCAGGGCGGTGAAGACCCCTCGGGCGGCCAGGGCGGTGAAGACCCCTCGGGCGGCCAGGGCGGTGAAGACCGCTCGGGCGGCCAGGGCGGTGAAGACCCCTCGGGCGGCCAGGGCGGTGAAGACCCCTCGGGCGGCCAGGGCGGTGAAGACCCCTCGGGCGGCCAGGGCGGTGAAGACCCCTCGGGCGGCAGGGCGGTGAAGACCCCTCGGGCGGCCAGGGCGGTGACTCAGGCGCAGGAACAGCAGACACCGGCTCAGGAACAGCAGACACCGGCTCAGGAACAGCAGACACCGGCTCAGGAACACCGGCTCAGGAACAGCAGACACCGGCTCAGGAACAGCAGACACCGGCTCAGGAACAGCAGACACCGGCTCAGGAACAGCAGACACACACACTGGCTCGGCTCGGGCTCAGGAACAGACAACACACACACTGGCTCGGGCTCAGGAACAGACAACACACACACTGGCTCGGGCTCAGGAACAGACAACACACACACTGGCTCGGGCTCAGAAACAGACAACACACACACTGGCTCGGGCTCAGGAACAGACAACACACACACTGGCTCGGGCTCAGAAACAGACAACACACACACTGGCTCGGGCTCAGGAACAGCAGACACACACACTGGCTCGGGCTCAGGAACAGACAAAACACACACTGGCTCGGGCTCAGGAACAGACAACACACACACTGGCTCGGGCTCAGAAACAGACAACACACACACTGGCTCGGGCTCAGGAACAGCAGACACACACACTGGCTTGGGCTCAGGAACAGACGACACACACACTGGCTCGGGCTCAGAAACAGACAACACACACACTGGCTCGGGCTCAGGAACAGACGACACACACTGGCTCGAGCTCATCTTGTCCGTAGACACTGGTTCGGAAGCGGCCATCTTGTCCGTAGACACTGGCTCGGAGGAAGTGACGTGAACAGTCTCTGGATCAGCAGAAGTGATGTGAACAGTCTCTGGTTCGGCCATCTTGTCCGTAGACACTGGCTCGGAGGAAGTGACGTGAACAGTCTCTGGATCAGCAAAAGTGATGTGAACAGTCTCTGGATCGGCAGACGTGACTTGAACAGTCTCTGGACCGGCAGACGTGACTTGAACAGTCTCTGGATCGGCAGACGTGACTTGAACAGTCTCTCGATCGGCAGACGTGACTTGAACAGTCTCTGGATCGGCAGACGTGACTTGAACAGTCTCTGGATCGGCCGGGACCAGCGGCGAGGACTTTGGGCTGACAGGAAGTACAGGGAGGACTTCCAGGCATTGCGGGACGCGGGAAGTCCTCTTCCTCCTCCGTCTCCGAGAGCGAGAGGGCGCTGAGCTGGACGGAACCAGCGGTGAGGGCGCTGTGCTGGACGGGACCAGCGGTGAGGACGCTGTGCTGGAGGGACCAGCGGTGAGGACGCTGTGCCGGACGGGACCAGCGGTGAAGGCTCTGTGCCGGACGGGACCAGCGGTGAAGGCTCTGTGCCGGACGGGACCAGCGGTGAAGGCTCTGTGCCGGACGGGACCAGCGGTGAAGGCTCTGTGCCGGACGGGACCAGCGGTGAAGGCTCTGTGCTGGACGGGACCAGCGGTGAAGGCTCTGTGCTGGACGGGACCAGCGGTGAAGGCTCTGTGCTGGACGGGACCAGCGGTGAAGGCTCTGTGCTGGACGGGCTTACGTGAAGCTCTGGCCGGACGTGGCTGACGTGAAGCTCTGGCCGGACGTGGCTGACGTGAAGCTCTGGCCGGACGTGGCTGACGTGAAGCTCTGGCCGGACGTGGCTGACGTGAAGCTCTGGCCGGACGTGGCTGACGTGAAGCTCTGGCCGGACGTGGCTGACGTGAAGCTCTGGCTGGACGTGGCTGACGTGAAGCTCAGGCATGTCGTGGTGAAGCTCAGGCATGTCATGGTGAAGCTCAGGCATGTCGTGGTGAACGTGAAGAACAGGTGATGACTTGGCGTGCCACGGGAGGAAGCTCTCCAGACATCTGGAGAGTGCCTCTCTCCAGTCCAGACCGGAGAGATCGGGGAGCTCCCTCGGGTCGACCTCCTTAGCCCCCAGCCAGTAACACATTTTAATCGCCTCATCACCCAGAGAGCAGCAGGCAGCGAGGGGAACAAACCCCCAGGTGTACTGGAACAGATCAAGGCTTTCCAGGGCCAAGGCCGCGATCTGTCCAGCAAACTCCTGGTCTAGCCTGTGTAGATCAGGCGAGATCCGTGCTGCTGGATTCATATTTGCAGGTCGGTCGTTCTGTTGCGTTGCAGCAAGGATGAAGCGGAGAGTGAATCCAATCGCAAGCACTTTAATAACAGAATATCCAGGGTAAACTCAGAACAAGGCACACGGAACAAGGAACTGGGAAAAACTCACATCAAACAACGACCGACAAACACCAACTGAAGAACAAGGGTATAAATACACAGACAAACAAGCTTAACAAGATAACAAGGGGGCGTGGCTAATCAGAAACACCTGGGGAGACTAATCAACAGAATGGGGAACAGCAAAACATGTAAAGACAGGGAAACACATGACAGACAAGAACAAGGAACAAAACACAACACCCACACCGTGACACTCTCTTTCTCTCTCGACTTGCTTTATTTGTGATTTTTTTTCTGTCATTAGCCCTACGGGAAGTCCGCTAGTTCGGAACCGCGCTTTGTTCACTGACTGGACTTCTATTGTTTTAAGATGCTTAGAATTTAGGATAGCATTCGGTCTGTGCGATAAATCAATTTTAAAGCAGCAGTAGGGAGTTTTGAGAAAATGTTGACTTAGCCTGAAAATTTGAACAAGCACAACTTACAGGTCCAACCCCCTTGCTCTCTGCTGCGCTACATCCCTCCCTCCACAGCTCCTCCCCCACAGCGGAGCCTGTCGTGAACGCGCAGGCTAGTAAGCAGGACCACCGATGACGGCGGATTATAAACAGTTATGGAACATTTACTAATAGGGACGAAACATCAACAATATGCATTACATTGACTATGACCTGCCTATACTTTGACTACAAAGTTGGTTCTCAAATCATTATGTATTTTGCAATACATGTAGCAGCTAACTTTCTAACGTTGCACTCTTTCTATAAGTTACAAATAGCTAGTAAGATAACATTAAAGGATTAGTTCACTTTTAAAAAAACTTTTGCTGATAATTTACTCACCCCCATGTCATCCAAGATGTCCATGTCTTTCTTTCTTCAGTCGAAAAGAAATTAAGGTTTTTGATAAAAACATTCCAGGCCTTTTCTCCATATAATGGACTTCAATAGGACACAAACGTTTCAAGGACCAAATGACAGTTTCAGTGCAGCTTCAAAGGGCTTTAAACGATACCAGACGATGAATAAGGGTATTATTTAGCGAAACGATCGGTCATTTCAAAAATAAATAAAAAACTATAAGTTTTATAAGCACAAATGCTCGCCTTGCTCTGTTCTGTGATGCACGTTCGTGATCCTGTTCGAACTCGTTCATCAAAATGAACAAATCTTTTTTCGAGTCATTTCGTTCGTTGAATGAACGAAATGACTCGAAAAAAGATTCGTTCATTTGGATGAACGAGTTCGAACAGAAGAGTCACGAACGACGGTACGCGCTCGCGCAGTGCAAAAGAGGGGTGATCAGCGCGTTCACGAGCGTGATTGACACTGCTAAGACATTCCTCCTGGCTCTGATTGGTTGTTTCTGACCGGGAGCGGTGTATTTCTGCAAATGGCTATAGGACCACAGGGAGGAGCCAGAGGAGCTTGATTTTTTCACAGATTATCTGTCTGATATTCTACTGTCAGGACATAATGACAGTTTTAACAAATATTTGTTTACAAAAGCTACCTACTGGAGCTTTAAGTTTGATCGATTATGAAAAATATTCCCCGATCCTCAGTGGCGGTCTTATGCATCCGGGGGCCCGTTTCAATTACTAATATGGGGTAATACTGCTGCCCATATAAAACATAAACATAATAGAGCAGAAAAAGCAAGGATTCCTGTTAGTTTGCATCAATGGAATATTATTTTATTACGTGCACTTTCAGCTTCAAGAACAGACAGCTCAACATAGATTGATTAGTATATTTTCAGCTGTCTGGGCTGACATAGAATAAACAGCTCATACATCTTACTAAAGCTTTGATGTTGTAGGCTATAGGCTACTATCATAGTACATTGTTGTGAGTTTATTTGTGATGTCATTTCTGTGATTGACTGCTGATTACCAAAATGTTTAGATTGTTTAGAAATTTGCAGAAAATCAAAATTCACTATGCTTGTTCGGTCCTATACTTTCTTAGAAGTGATTTATGATTATCTGTTCTTCTCAAGGTGTCTTTGGTAATGATACAGATGCAGTGTTTGTGATGGAGGGGGATTCAGTCACTCTACACACTGATGTTGAAACAAACCAACAAGAAAAGATTAAATGGTTTTTTAATACCACCCGCATCGCTCAAATCAGTGAATATCTCAGTAAGACCTGTACAGATGTTCAGTGTAATGAAGGCACTGAGAGATTCAGAGACAGACTGAAGCTGGATCATCAGACTGGATCTCTGACCATCACAGACATCACAAACACAGACTCTGGAGAATATCAACTACAGATCATCGGCAGCAGCGCCATCAGTAGAAAGATATTTAGTGTTACTGTCCATGGTGAGTCATTTATCCAATGTTTAAAGACATGCATAATCACAATGTGTTTACATCAGTTACTTTCAGAGCTGTTTATTCTTTTTGCCTGCACAGTTGCATCCCAGACATTTGTGGACTACACTTTTACGTTTTGTTCTGCAAAGTAAATAGGAACTTTGAAGCAGTTTTGTTCATTTTTGAAAACCTAAGTTTTTAAAGGGGTCATTTTATGCCCTTTTATGAAGTCTTGATTTTTTGGGGGGGTGTACTATAATATGATTTCATGCATGATTGTTCAAAATGTGCATTGTTTTTCGCATATTTTACATTATTACAGCTCCCCTCTCCCCAGTCTGTCTCGAACTTGTCATTTTCAATGAAGCCCCTCCTTCCGAAATACGAAATGTACTGTGATTGGTTAGCTGGCCCAGTGTGTTGTGATTGGCAGCGCTCAACGCGTGTTCGGGAAGTGTCCCGGCCCTTCGTAACCGCGAGCTCTGCTCAGATGTAATATTGTATTATTTTCCTAAGAACAGTCTTACAAAAGCAAGAGCGGTAACACTTTATTTTACAGTGTTCTTGTTACATATGTTACATATAATTACCATAGTAATAACAGTAAATGATGCATAATTACATGCAATTAACCCTCAACCAAATCCTAATCCTACCCTAACCCTATAGTAAGTACATGTTAATTAATATTACACTGTACTTAAATATTTAATTACACTGTAACAATGACATCTTAAAAATAAAGTGTAACCGCAAGAGCTTACAGAAGCAACAGTAAACGCTACATCAAAACTGTAATAGTTAGCAGGCTAGCGGAGGCAAAGCTTTGCCTACCATGTTTTTCTTTGTTTGTTTTTTCAGATGTATTGAGGGTCATTTGTGGATATATTAATATATTCATTATATTCATTCAAATAAGTAATTTCACCATGGTTAATAATAACTTAACGGTTGCTTCATGACCAATTGAAAAGTTCTGTGTGCTGCCACTAGGGGGACAATCACAAGGGGACAAATGCAACAATCACATGTAAATGTCAGAGAGAGAGAGTGGAAAGGAGTTTTCAGAATCCCACAGAAGAATCCTCTATCCTATTATAACAGATGTTTATTTGTGTTTTAGATGCTCCTGGTGCAGAGACGGATAAAACAAAGACAAAGTCAGTGAAGGAGGGACAATCTGTCACTTTAGATCTCGGTGTAGTGAAAAACCCCAAAGGTTTGATGACGTGGTATTTCAATGACAGTCGTATAGCTGAAATCAGTGGAGATCAGAGTAAGATCTGTACAGATGAACAGTGTAAAGAGAGATTCAGAGACAGACTGAAGCTGGATCATCAGACTGGATCTCTGACCATCACAAACACCAGAAACACAGACTCTGGAGTTTATCATCTTGAGATCTTCAGCAACAGCAGCATCATCCGGCGCCAGTGCAGCATCAGGATTATCAGTGAAAATGGGACTGGTCCTAGTGAGTAAAATTCAGTCATTCAGTTCATTTTCCTTTGAGCAGGTCTAGAGTTTTTCAATGATTTTGTTTTCATTGTGGCGTGTCTGAAAAAGAGAGCTCTCAATATTAAAATATAATTGAGATCATCTGTATCACTGTGACATGCATGTCAAGTGACACACTTTTGTCACAATTGAAAGTTAGTAACATTACCAATACATAAAAATCGGTTAGTTTTCCCATGAGCACCAGATGGCGCCATTTATCAGTTCACTCAATAGCACACAACTGATGAAGGTGGAAAGGCAAAAGAAGCAATTGTTGTATTACAACATCTTGTATTAATGACTATCTTTTTTTTCATTACAGATTGGATTATGTATTTACTAGGAGCTGTCGGTGTGCTGGTGCTTGCTGGTGTAACTGGTGAGAATCTCTTTCTTTTTTGTGCGTGTGTTTTATGTGTGATGTTTCATTCAATCATTACACACACATCAGTATAATGACTATTTAAGGTAGTGCTCCTTTTTTAGATGTGAAGTTGTTAGGGAAGATGACTGGAATTTTAACTTGACAAGAAGTTTCATGTTTCAAATCACATATAAAAAGTCACATGATGCAGTTATATTTTTGTGTGCCTTTTTATAGAAATCAAATAATTATTCAATAGTTTGTGTTTTAATCACAAAGCATCAGACACTACATTCAAACATGTTGAATTGCTAGTAAATAAGATGATAATGTGATTCAGTTTGAAGATTTATTAAATTGAAGAGCTGAAGAGTATTGTGTGTGTGTGTGTGTGTGTGTGTGTGTGTGTGTGTGTGTGTGTGTGTGTGTGTGTGTGTGTGTGTGAGAGAGTGAGTGTGATGGGTAGATTTAGGGGTCGGGTTAGTGTGTGTGTGTGATATCAATCCTGTTCATTTCCTTTACCTTCTGTCAATCTGTTTTCTTCTTGCAGGTGAAAATTATAGAAAACGTGGTCATAAAAATAACATCTTGTATCCCCCATTAAATAATCAAATGACTTTTGGACAGATGAAGAGTTTTATTTAATGTATGTGTAATTCTGTCACAACCATTTAGCTTATAACCAGTGTCATGTGCAAAGTGATGTAAGCATTTGCAATGTTTGTGCGTCATGGATGGACCCTGGCTATTTTGGATCCTCTTCCCTGTGGAGCTTTGTCACGGACCAAACAGCCCGGCAATGAGAACAACAGAAGTTTTTTTGTTGAAAAATAGGGTTTCTTTTATTTACCCCAAAACACTGAATAATAGAAACCAAAAAGTTAACAACTAGGCCTATAAAAGAGATCAACAAAACATAACTATACTCAAAACAGCATACAACAAAACAGAATATGAACTGGACAAACTGACCTTTCTGAATCAATGAGACACAAGAGAACATATATGGTGGCTTGGCCAAACCAATTTACACATAAGGGGAAAACAAAAAAGGACGACAGATACAACAACTACAAAGTAAAACGAACTAAACCCAAAATCCCCCTCCAACATGGCAGCACATGGTATGGCTTGATTGGCAGGCCACAGGATATCACAGTCCTCCACCCTTGGCCACGCCTTTCTTCCCCCAGGACAGACCTCTCTCCAACATGGTAACAAAGAAACAATGATTAATAGAACATAAAATGTTTACATAACCCTGCAATGTGAAAATGTGTGCACTCCATTTAAACAGTGTATGGCTAAAGCAAATAAATGTATATTATACCTGAAATAAACTATATAATCTGTGTTATGAAATCATGAATTGTTTGGGGTGTGGCTAACTGCAAAAATAACTTAACCTGTGTACTTAACACATGGCTTGTATGCGGTATTACCATTGCTGGCCGTTACCCTGCCTTGCCGGTGGTTCATCCGTGGCTTGGGCCATCACAAGCTTAGTGACATTTTCTTGGATTTAACTAACGGTGGAAGTTATTTTAGTCCTGTTACACATGTTTGTGGACAGCTATTCAATATTAATTTTCTTTAAATTCACGGGTTTCAATATACAGAGTCATGAGTATATATTAATTGTGTATCTATATACAGTCAGTTTTGATTAACTATGTGTTCACTAAAATGGACACCATGCATCCGCAGCTATTCAGCCAACAGATATTTCATATAGGCTCATATTTCAAATTTGATGTGGTGTCCTTGCAGTGATCTGACGGGGTGGCACATCGACCACGACGGGTGGAGCTCATATTGTTAAGGCCAAAGTTTACTTCAAGATTACCTCAAAAAAAATTCCTTTTCCTTTAATTCCTCCCTTGTCTGGCTTATGCTGTTAGTACAGTAGTAGAGTGAGAAAGTTATCCTTCTTGGCCAGGAGAATAATATTTCTTAAAGTCCCCCTGTAGTCTATAATTGTATCCCTTAAAACTAATCTTTGATCACCAAAATTACATATTTAAAAATTTTTTCCTTGGAAAAAAAAACATATTCATGCTTTAAAATAGCTTGAATGTAATTCTACACCCTTGCCTTATTTAGTGTGCACGGTTCTAAAAATATGCAAATATGCCCCGCCTCCACTCACACACAGCAGCTCAGAGATCCACTTGTTGATGATCACACGTTGATCTGATTGGTTTTAGTTTTTCACCACAGGGGGACCTTAATGGTGCATTCCGGACGTGAATAGAGCGTCTAGCGCGAGTGATTTCAATGTTAAGTCAATACAAAGACGCGTTACGTGCTTATAAAATTCCTGCGGTGCGAATGAGGCGTAGAGCGCGGCGCGGTAGACGCGAATTCGCCTCGTTCGCGCGAATTGAGCGTCTGCCGCATTACGCACGAATTATTTATTTAATGCTTTTTGTGCATTCACGCGTTTGACACGAATTCGCGTCTGCCGCCCGAGTTGAAAAATCTGAACTTCTGCGTCAATTCGCGCCGCGTTAACCAATCAGGAGCCAGCTTGCTGCTGTCATGTAGTGAAGTAAATATTTTTTTACTTCACGTAAATTTCGCTTCAAACTTTTGTTTTTTACGCGCGTCAATTTCGCTCTTCACGCGTGAATGGATTCAAGGTGTACACACATATAACTAGATGCGGCAGGCGCGAATTTGACGCTCAATTCGCGTCTGGTGTGAAGGCTTGATAGGAGATTGTACGGTCGGTTCGGTGGAAAATTAATTGTAAAATTAATTCTGCTACAGTTTATTCGGAAACCTATACCTGATCTATACCTTTATAATTAATTATAATAGCCCCTTATATAATACTTTTATATATATTTCCCTTTTGAACTAATTTGCTACACCTACATGCTCTTTTTTCTCCATTTCCATTCTCTTTACACTAACATGCTTTTTCAATTGTCTTTAAACTAATAATATTTGCACCAGTGTAGTACATTTTAAAACTGCAGGAAATAAAAACATTCAGTGCAGCCTTATTGGGACCTTGCAATAAATAATACACTAAAGCTGTCCTTAAAGGGAAGGAAGCCACGGATATATATATATGTATATCAACAAAAATGGTGTTTTGAATATATATATATATATATATATATATATATATATATATATATATATATATTCAAAACACCATTTTTGTTGATGTCCCACACCTGTGGTCTCAATGTTGCAATACATAAAATAAGCTAATTTAATTACAATTTGACATTATTTCAAATAGAATTGTTTAATATACAGATTCATTTACAGCATCTTAAATACTTTGTATTATTTACTTGATCATTTGTATGATTTTTTTTTAACTAATGTGCCTGTCCCACACTTTTGAGTCCTTACCCCAACAATGAAAAAAAGCTTTTATTATGAAATTGTATCGAACACAAACAAGTCTAGTTTCTATGGAAACAGAAATTATCACTTGAGTACATTGCTGACAGACTGGGTCACCACACTACCTCACTCACAAGATACAAAAAAAAAGGTAAACATCTTTGTATTTATTGTCCGTCTGTCCTTACCATTCAGCTTAATAATTGAGTATTTTGAACTACATTTTAAAAATAAATGTATATTAATGTTGAATTCATGTATATTAAGATGCTAAGAGTCAAAACGAATGTGGTAGGCCTTGCTAGCTGCCAATTAGCTAAAATATTAGCAAAAATATATTAGCAAAAATGTCATTTCTGCAACATGTCTTTACCGCAGCAAAATTAGGTGTTGCGGTAAAGACCCTGTGTTGCGGTAGAGACAAATTCAAGGTTTACTGTATATTAAATTACAAATATTCAGTATATTATTAGTACCTAAGTATTTATTAGTATATACTGTTGTTCTCTACAGTAGCCTGTTTTTGATTTCGTGGCAGTTTAACATTGTGTCCTTACCGACACAAGATGTCACTACCGCAGCACTGCTCTATTTTCTTTTTTTTTTTCACATTTTCAGTTGCAACAAAATATTTTTACACTTAAGCTGAGATGATTAACACATTGAAATTGCAACATCTGTCATAAACAGTTAAATATGTTATCTTTTGTGTGTATGGACACTTAAGCTGAGATGATTAACACATTGAAATCGCAACATCTGTCATAAACAGTTAAATATGTTATCTTTTGTGTGTATGGAAACAATAAGGTTACTGTAAATTTTTTACATGGCATAGAAAAAAAACTAGCCTGGGTTTCCCGATGCTGCCTTGCGCGCAGCGCGATTTTATTCACGCTGCTAGGCAGCCTAGATTCCATGGACCAGAAGGGGACCAATCACAGAACGGGGAGGGAGCAGCAAGACGATGACGATGTCTAGGTGACACACCGAAGCAGTTTGTTTATGTATCTATGGATCCAACATGGCAGCAGACGCAAAGTTACCTTTCGATGCAGCCTATAGTCAATAGTCGCTGAACGCCATCGTGTACACATAAATCTCTGACCCATCGTCTTCTTCCTCGTCTAATGTCTGTCGCTCTACTACGTCATCTGGTATAATTGAAACGATTGGCTATGTACAGGTGCATTTGATAGACATTCATAGCACCCAATAAACGGCTCTGGGTATTCGTAAACCACGCCTCAAATACGAGAAAATGAACATGTGGTTCCCAGACCCACGTCAGAGAATGTCTAATATGGGGAGAAAGTTCACTCAGTAAACTTCCGGCTTCTGAAATGGTTGCAGTTCCACTCTGGTTCCATATGAGGGCGCTCACAGGACGAGTGCAGAATGAATGGAGGTCAATGACTCAGGATATATTTTTTTGTCTAGTAATTTTAATGTTGTATTCAAAAGGAGATGCAAAAAAATTACTCATTGCTGGGTGTTTGATTTTTTAGAGTCACTCATTTGCTTTAAAAAGTCTTTTAAAATGTCAATGACGTCGTACACATCGTTCAGTCACTTTGGTGCTTTTTTTCGCTCTGCAGTTTCTTTCAACACAGCTGACACAGGTAAATACACGCACTAGAAGAGTTTTTGTTTTGTTGTTTTAAAAGACCACGCCGAAAATACACACACACATTCTGGTTCTGCTTCGGATGCCACGATGCCATCAAGCGGTATCTCTGGTCAGAGCCGGCCCCAACCCTTTTGGGGGCCCTAAGCAGAATTTGATTTGGGGGCCCCCTCCCATTACGCGGAGTCACCTGTGCTTGAAGATTATTGACACAAATATCACGCAATAATGATACATTATAAATTAATACAGTGAGGTTATGTATTATTAATACAAAATAAATACTTAATAAAAAATAGATAGCCTACTTAAATAAAAAAGTTTTAACTTTTACTTTACTCTTTTACTAACTCTCTGAAACTTCTTAAAACAAACTGTCTCAAAACATGTCAAATAAATTATTTGCTAAAATAATGACAAAACTGAGAAATCAGAAACATAATAAGAGCAAGGGTTCAACAATGACAATTATTGTTGAAAACTGTAAAAAAAAATATTATTTCTCAACTGTCTCAATACAGTGTAACTCAAAATCTTTTTTTTTTTTTTTTGATTATTATTGTATCAGACTTTGTTGGATTGTACATGACAGAATCCAATAAAGTCTGTTACTATAAAACCGGTAATGATGTACTGGCGCTCGTTGTATATGTGTGTATGCAATGTATTTTTCCCCTCGGGGCTTGCCGTAGATAGGAATGGGTCAATTGCTGCACAAAACATACCGTAAATAATCATGCAAACATACTTTTATCTTGCTCTTTTTTTCTCCTCCTCTGTCATTTTCTTCTTTCTATTTTCGACACCAGAGGGATATGTCCTTTTTTGTGACATGGCTTAACATTACCGTGACTATGCACAGTTGCGCACGCGCGAGGTGTCTAGATTATGCGCATGACTTAAACGCTGGCAGACCCAGCAGCAGTTGTAGGCAGGTATATTGATCATGAAATCAGATTTTTCTTGTCTTTAATTATTCATTCATTCATTCATATTAATTCATTCATTTATGTCACTTGTTTAAGTCATCTAAAAAAATTTTGGTGGCCAAGGGGCCCCAAGCAGCCGCTTAGTTCGCTTATGCCTCGGGCTGGCCCTGTCTCTGGTCGTAATCAGTTCTTCACTGACCAATCAGCGTTCATTAGCAGAATGCTAGCGTGTAATGGGCAACAACAAGTCAACCTGTAAGAAATCGAAAGGACATAAGTACTTGTTCATTCAACTTTCGACCTATAACCCATGTTGAACTTGCAAAACCTACAATAAAATCTGAGATTTCTCAATGGCAGTCGGGTGAAAGAGACAAATTTATCCGTCTAGCTCCATAGACTCCCATTCATTTTGCACTCAGGTCGATCGCCCCCCAGTGGAACTCTGGTGTAACTACAACCAAAATTCGGTACAATACGCTTATTTCATGCAGCAGTTATTTTGAAATCGAAAGCGAGGCTCCGGTGGGAAGAAAACCGGAAGTGTCGCCTTTAATCATAGGAGAGTCGCGAATGCGATGGCGTATTTAATGTAGAAATTAGTTATTCTAAAAATTTACACACATTTCTTTCATACTTTAGACTATATACAGTGAAATTCATTTATAAATATATATTTTTTTAGAAAGTAAAAAAAAAGAAGCAGGAACGAACTATAGGCCTATACATATCCTATATTGGATATTAACATCCAATAGTGTAAATCGCGGCAGCAGCTTCAGGTTGGTAGTCCAAGGCATTGTTGTTTATCTTTACTTCCGGGGTTCTTCCCACCGGAGCCTCGCTTTCGATTTCAAAATAACGGCTGCGTGAAATAAGCAAGGGGGTAATCCATCAGCCGGAAGTTGAAGCCTCGCGGGAGCCGCCATTGTAGCAGAACTTCACCTGCTGTTAGCATTCCATTGACTCCCATTCATTTTGGCGTCACTTTGACAGCGAATAACTTTACATCTGAGGCGTCCAAAGACTTGATTTGTCCATTATTTATTTCTAAATAAACACGAAAATGTATAAAAGGCTCCATTACTTTGTATCTTACGTTATGGCCCCGTAGAAGCCGTTTTTGTTAAAAACAGGCTAACGATTGCGTCATAACCACGCGACTTTATGTCGCACAATAGAGACATTACCGTATAGACAGGAGGAGAAGCTCGCAGGCAATCGGGGGGACGTTCCGTCAAGGGGGAAGCCCATAGATAATGAGTCCATAAAAGCAACGGGACAAAATATTTCAACAACGTTTTTGGGGAATTGGAAATAATTCGGTATGTGGCAAGTGAATACATATGAAGTGATTAACGTTGGCAATTTTCACGCACAGCTACTAGAAGATTTACGTCTGTCAGACAGGTTGCTCACGTCATCAAGCTTAGTTTGAGTCGGTTTGAGTCTGCGCGTCAGGAACGGAAGTGCTCAAAAATCGCTAAAAATGGGCTTCAACTGTCTCAACTGAGTTCCAATGAGATGGCTCTGTCCACTTCTTATACTGTCTATGGAAATAAGCGTATAGGGTGAACAGGCTTTCCGTGTACGGGCTTTGCCCACGTCTCAATGAGTCGAGCCAGGCTAGAAAAAAACATGAAATTCCCTATTTTGTATATAATTTTTTACATTGTTGGTAGTTGTTGAATGCATCAACAGATGCTTGACAAATGCATTCACAACCTTGCAACTATTGAACTTTAATACATAAAGTAATACATAATTTCCATTCAACTTTTTTGCAACAATAGAATAATGACAAACAAATGTAAAAAAGAATTTGCACACGGGGCACTCTCCCACTTGTCCCGACCCGTATGTGGGAAATTATTTTTCCAGTTCAACTGTGAAGCTGCACTTACGCTTCGGCATTTTGCGTGCAATGCTGCTCTGCTGTGTCAGCTCTGCTCCGCGTGTGTGCACACAAGGCAGCCTCTCAGAAATTACGTCACGCAACATAGTAGCCTACCGTATTGTGTGCAAAGGCAAGCGCCAGTCAATGTAAAGTACACGCTTAATGGTCCAATGAAAAACAGTGAAAAGCAAACATTTTCATGAATTTATTTAAAAAAAATAAAATAAAAATAAAAAAAAACGGATACCCCAGACAGTAGCCTACGTAAAAAGTGGACATGTCCGGGCAAAGGAGGACGTTTGGTCACCCTAACAGTACAAAAGCATGTCGCAAGATCGAAGTGATTGATTCGTGTGCCGCACACGGAGACGATCAAGTGCAGATATAATGGGTTTAATGAATGAACTATGGATAGCCTAGCCTATACAACTTAACTAAGCAGTCGTTATATTGTTGTCGTTTAAACTTACCCAAGGACATGCACATAGCTATAGCCTAGGAGATTCTGCTTGTTCCTGCATGCGATTGATTACAAAGTCAGTCATGTGTTTTTATATTGTACAATTCATTCACTCATTGCACAGTGATCTTGTCTATACTATATTCGAATTCCTGTATTGTCTTGGGGGTTTTTTTGTAATGCTGTCTTGTGTTTTCCTCTAAACATCCTCAAAAATAAATGTATAGGCAAATTTTGCCATGGTGCGGACTCTTTCTTTTCAAGAAATTTTCTAAATATTTAAATTATTAATTCCTTTAGTTCCTTTAGTTGATTTTTAAAACTAATATTATTAGTGACTCTAATTTAACAAAAGTTTCAAAAGCCAAATACAGAAGTGATGCAAGCAAGCGTACTAGACATTATCATGCATGGAGTCATTATTGCTTGCATGCAAGTAAACTGTGAGTTTCACATTTGCATTATCCCTTCCACTGCACAATGTTTTCACACCTCTAACATGACCTCTCAAATGCACATCAACCACATGTTTATTAATAGGCACTCTTATGCACATACTTTTTGTTTAAGCAACAGATCAAACCACATGTATTTAATGGAATCAGACCACAGGTTTCAGACTCTCAAACTGAGCTGGTACTCCCGAGTCCCATTTGTAAAGTTTCAGCCCGATCTCACGGCAATTCGTACGAATTTTACGAGGTGGCTAATTCGTACGAATTCATACGACCTCACTCGTACAAATTATTACGATTTTTGCTAAATCGTATACATTTTACGAGTTGCCCAATTCGTATGAATTTGTACGAATGACCTACCCCTGACCTCGCCCCTAAACCTACCCATCACGTGGGTTTAGACAAATCGTACAAATTCGTACGAGTGAGGTCGTACGAATTCATACGAATTAGCCACTTTTTAATCACTTACAAATTCGTACGAATTGGTCGTGAGATAGCGTTGAAAGTTTAGTGCTTTTTGTGTGCTTTTCCATTATTTGTGTTCAGATACGTGGATTCTCAACAAACCCAAAACTTGTCCACAACTTGTAAAGATCAGTGTTCGCATACTGAAAACAAATGCTCAGAGGTGCTCACTATGACTTATAGACTACTCTTGTGCAGACAGACGAATAGTGCACGTTATTCTCCTCTGTAGCTGTCTGTAAAAAAAACAAACAAAAAAAACATTAAACAACATACAAAAAGAAAAATAATAAATGTTTCAATTGAAAGGAATTGAATAGCCTAATTAATATTGTGAATGGACACTTCAGATTAAGATGCATAAACAAAATCAGAAGTGTGATTTACTAAGCTAAAACAAACACAGTTACTAGTATTGTTATTAAAGGAAAGAACTGCACCAAATGCCCCAAATACAGTTTGATTGGACACACAAATTATTGACATCAACATCCTCTTCCAGTTTAAACGCCTATTTATTTTGCTAACTATGCATGATATGGTTACTTGAGTTGTATTCTAGTTTTTGTCCTCCCCTGCTGTCTGCTATCAGAACAGACCTACTACCTATTTTTTGGGTCACATCCCATAAGCTGAGAAACAATGATCTACTCAACCCATCAGAGCAGAAGACTAAAATCTCATCTTAATTGTTAGTGTGTGTCAGATCACCATATAAAGCACATACACCGGCACTCATGCACACAATAAGAAACAGAAATAAAAATGAACTTGCCCGTTTACGTGCATTTCGTTTGTAGAATGTTGGATCAGCGTAATTGATCTCTTCATCATGAGTCTGCACTGCTTCATCATCATCATCATCATCATCGTCAACAACTATATAACAAAAAAATAGGTATAAAAAACAAAACTGAAATGTAACTACATATTTGTCTTCAAAATGTTAAAGTGTAGATTGATGTGATTAATGTCAGATAAAATTGCCAAAACTGTCTCTCAACTTGTCACTGAGGTAGTTCCCTAAACAGGTTATATGGGTATGTCGCGCCATCTAGTGTCTTATAAGTGTAATTCACAGAAATGGTCAAACTCAGTACTATTCACTAAATATGTATAATTCTTTCTTATAAGCAGTAAGTAACTCTTGCCTTCTTGATCAGTTTTTCTGTGTTTCCTGCAAATCCAGAAGATCCAAAATCCAGCGACAATCATCATAGATCCAGCAGAGATCAACACTATCAGAGACACTGAGACTGGAGGAACTGAAGAAGAAGATAAGAGAGACAGTAATTAGGAATTAGGAGTGAGGAATGCCGGGCCGAGAACGTTACGAGCACCTCCCGATAATATTTGAACATGTTTTAAAAATTCGGGGAGTCGGCCCAATTTTCACCAGCTTATGGCTGTCCACTATTGCCAAACCATACACAACCACGTCACGGGCTATATCGATGGGGCTATAACTGGCAGCAACCATACAGTGTGGGCATACTCTCTCTCTCTCTCTCTCTCTCTCTCTCTCTCTCTCTCTCTCTCTCTCTCTCTCTCTCTCGTTTATGTTAAAAAAGGAATGGCTACTGTTCTCTGCTTTTCAACAAATCATTAGCATACACATTTCTGTCATTTTTCTATATCTGAAGCTATAGTTGCTTGCAACATTGAAAGCTCCGGTCTCTGTGTTTAGCGCGAAAGCTCACGTGATTGCCGCCGGCTCGGGATAAAATTCGTGCCGTGTACCAGCTGTTTTGATGCGATTATCAAGTTAACTGACTCGTAACGTGTGCAATAACTCACAACCTTCCGAGTGTCCGAAGTTCGCATTCACTTATAGGATGTAGATCAGACTGATGCACCGTGTACGCCCGCATTTAAGTGAATGCATCAGTCTGATCAACAACAGAAGACAGAGATCAGCTCAGTAAATACACACATATATCATCAGTGCTGTGGTACCTGCACATGTGTGACAGAGTGTGTTGATGTCCAGATGTGTGGTCTGGTTGCTGATGGGATTGTTCAGCACACAGCTGTAGGTGTTTTTATCCTGATATTCCACCTCCAGAGGTAGAGAGAGACTGATGCTGAGATCACACACACTGATGCTGGACAATACACTGATTCCTGCGTACCAGGAGAGAGTCACATCACTCACATTACACACTGATGAACACACCAGTGAACAATTTGATGATGATGAAGAACATTGTGAAAAATTACTGCTGATGACAGGAACAGGCAGATGAGCTGGAAAACATGAGAGAATAACAAGGAATAAGCATAAATCTAAGAAAGTGTGTTTGTCATCCCACACTGAAATAATTTTATAAATTAGTTGCAGTAACAACAGGAATATATGAATGTTTTATACATACAGTATGACATCTACTCACCATAGACAGAAACACTGAATGTTTTTGATGTCAGTTTCGGTCCACTTATCTCTAGTTTATAAACTCCAGTATGTTCAGTTGTGGTGTTTGTGATGATCAGAGATCCAGTTTGATCGTCCAGCTTCAGTCTGTCTCTGAATCTCCCATCAGGAACATCAGATGTGGAAGAAATGTTAGTGTCCCTATTGATTTTAGCTATGAGAGACGTATCAGCTCCAAAATACCACATTATGTCTTCATCTCCATGTATTTCAGTAGCAGTAGCAGTTTGTAAAGTGACAGAATCTCCCTCCATCACTGACTGTACTTCATTTGTCTCAGAACCGAACACACCTGTAGAACACGAAAAGATTTTAATCCCAGATTAAGATTCTTTTTTTGTTTGTTTATAAAGTCTGAAATCTAAGGCGAATTGAAGAACAGTAAAGACTTAAAAGATTAAAGTTCACATATATGAACACAGATAATGTGATCTTTTATTTTTAAAGTTATCAACTATAGAGTAATTCTGCTAGACATTTTTAATAATTTCATAGTTGTGGCACATTGCCGAAAGCTTGAATACAAAGTCAATCAGTTTGATTTGATTTATTTGGGAAGAAAAGCAAATGCAAATCCCTAATTTGAACAGCAGAAATTGATAGTGTTCTGAAACAGAAAGAAATTAAGCGATACATATTAAAAAAACATTTAACTTACCAAGATGCCTCCTGCAGAGACAAAAGAAAAGAAAGATGTGAAACATTTCAGTGTCTGATGTAATGAAACCGTATCCGCTGGAAACAGTCAAGCTGTGTGAATCCTCCCACGACACAGTTTAACCCTCATAATGCACACACACATGCTCTGCATATTTATATGATTACATATAAACGTTCATCTGGCTCTTGTTGAGACTTTAAATGTAATTATATTGAAAAAGATTCTTCTTTTTTTACCATTTATCATTGATTCATATTGAAAGGTAGACTGACATGTACAAGTACAAGAGTGCAATATTGTGGAAAAAAATTTGAGGTAAAATAAAAGTTATGGATTTTAAAATGGTCCACAACAATCATTTAGTTGTAGTGAATGATAAAACAGGTAAAATAATCTCCCATCTCTCATTGCCGGTTGTACCGAGGTGAGACACTAACATGTGAGTCAAACTGAAACCTGGGTGTGATGATCTCTTCAGAATCAAGCTGTGATCTGCTGGATGGACAAAGGTCTTGTGCAAGAGTGTGAAGAGCTTCTTCCTGCTTTATGAACCTCAGATGATCCCCTCTCAGAACAGCTTGAAGTAAAAGATAATCCATCAAAACCTGTCAAATAATCAAACCGAATTGAGAAACTTGACAGACTGACATCAGATCAGCACTCAATACGACTCCAGTAAACTGAACCACACAAGTGCTGCTGTAATCTTTTCTTTGAGTCTACTTTAAACAGAAATGTCCATTTACTCTCATCCATGAGAAACATTAAAAACACAATAATTATTGTAACCATTCAAAGCTTTCGAACAGTTTTTGGTCTTATGGTAAGTAAAGGTAAATAGTAAATACTTGTTTCTATTTGGTTAAAAAAAGCCTTTTGAGTTTTACAAAGTATTTAGTTGATTTCCTTTTACCTGATTGCAGCTTTATTCTGATTTATATTATTATCTCTCATTATTATTATTTTTTCTTTATTGTATTGTATTTGTACCCTACAATTGTACTATTGTATAATGGCATAAATGTTTTATACTTGCATTTGTACGAACTACGAAAGTGTATTTCATGTTGCTTGAATAATAATAATGATAATAATAATAAATATAGTCTACCTTATATACTAATGCTCACAAATTTGTGTTTTTATAGCAGTAAAAATTGGTTTATATTTATTTTACAAATATTACACTGAATCCACTTCCTTTGTGATAAAGCAAGCCAAAGGAAGTAGTCACAGCTCCATGAATTAAATATATATTTATTACTATAGGTTTTTATTGTTATTATTTTTGAGTGTGTGTTTATGAATGAGTGAGTAAATCTGTGTATTAGTGGAGAAGAGAGAGTTAGGAAAATAGACTGTAAACCTATTATCTGATCACACTCTGGAGCAGAAGCTGGCAGTAATGCACCAATAAGCTGGATGCCAACCATAGGAAAAACAAGGAAACTGGATTGCATGAAACAGTAGAGCATATAATAATGAAGGACTAGGAACAAAGTAAAAGAAGAAGGTGCACACAGCATGACTTTAGAGTATTTATTGAGTAAACATCAAATGAATAAACATATTAGAATAGCTCTGATAATATTTTTTAAGAAACAGGAAATTATTGGCCTATATGCTCCACACTCCAATAGGTGGAGGTAATGCACCACAAAAGTTGGTTTGCCACCCGCTTATAACATACGAAGTTTTGTCCTCTTTTTCTCCTCCCCCCTTCTCTTCTCACGCCGCCATTTGCAAGTGCTCCGCATCTGTAAGACGAGGCAAAGCCTCTATGGGCAAAGCCGAAGAAAATTTAACACATAGCCTACTGTTTTTTATACACGTTTCGGAGCTTCAGCGTCGAACCTCACATCACTGGCGAGACCGACACAAGCTTTGTCGTGTTGTTAATGTTTTCGACGCTGCTTCTTCAAATCACTAACTTTACGAGGCTAACGTTAACTTATACTTTCGCTTTCGGATACAAATGGCATTGACATAAACGTTCTGCAGAATCTGGATTCCCGCAAAAGTGGAGAACATAATGCTCGGCATTTTTCTCACACTGTGTTTTTTCTTCCTGCATGGTAAGTCATTTTTTTCATAAGACAAGTGTTATCTATTATTAGATTATGAGGTTGCATACTAGGAGAAGGCCTTGGCGTCGCCATTAACAAATTATCCACTCACACGTTATTAGTCCTGTTTTAAATGGTGAATATATTTATGTAGAGCTTCAATTAGTATGTTATTTATTGTTATGAGCCAGTTTGATTTGGGAGAGGGAGGAAGATTGAACCTCCCAAATATGGGTTGTCAACTGTCCCGAAGCCGGTGAAGCAGTCGATTCTGTTCCCTTCCAGGATTAGTGATGGCCGGTTCGTGAACGAATCGTTCTTTTGAACCGGTTCTTTTTAGTGAACCGGTCGAACCAGTACACTAAATCGGACTGAATCGTTCGCGTCTTGCGTCAGTGCTGATCCACAAGTTACTAAAGTTACTCACTTTCAGACATGCCTGACAGTCCCTCGGACTCGAAATAAACCAATATCCCGGAGTATATTTTACTCCAGTAAATCCAATAGTTCACTGAACTGAGACGTGCTGAGGAGAGAAGTGATGAGCACGAGCAGCTGATACTGCGCATGCGCATACTACCGAACCGAACGCGCAGGTACAGCGCCTGCAGCACATTTTTCGAAATCGAATTACCAGTACAGTGAACCGAAAACGGTTTCTTTTGGACGCGTCCGACACGCTGAGAACCGATGAGCTGGACATACTGAGCATGCGTGTAATTATTTTCCTCGGACGAAATACATGCTAGGCTACTTTATTATTTTGTTGCAAACCAAAAAGGGTTACAAAATAAAAAATGTTGGAAATGTTTATGACTTAATTACTGTATTATCACTGTATGAGTTTATGATACAACTGGTGGAGCGAAAGTATTAAATTGTTTATTTAAAAAAATAGGCTATATATATTGTCTTAAATGACTGTGCATTGTTTTAGTTGAAGATGCTGTTGAAGGCTAAATGAAGAGTGTTTTATGATCTCAATAAGGGATTTTGGACAAAAATAACTGAGTTACAGTAGGCTGTTTTAACATGATGAAATTCCTGTACTGTAATTAATGACACATTCACAAATTTAGTTTGTATTAAATAAACTGTTTTAATACAACTGTCAAAGTGTTTCAAACAATACACCATTAAAGTTTAACAAAGAATAATTGTTGAAAACTAGTGCACTTGCACTGTATTTAACTCAGGCAATGCCTGTTATTATCTTGCAATATTGAACACAGATTTAATTAGGCTATCTAACATTCAGAAATATGAATGTTGTTTATAAAGCATTACAGCAAAATAATTAACATGAATGCACAACTCCTACATTTTAAAGGTTTGAAACAATTAATGTTTTGTAAAACTGCAATTCTTTCGCCAAAAATACACCATCAAATGTTCTCAAGGCAAACACTCCACGTGCGTTGTCAAAAACGCCCCAAAGAACAGAGGGGCGGGGTGAGCAAAGCTCATTATCATTTAAAGGCATATGCACTGAAACGGCGTGCTGAAAACAAATCTGTTTTTGAGCAGGTAAAATTAGTGTTTTCTTAAAATACTAATGAGAATTTTTAATAAAAGTATATTACAAAGTTTTCATTTAGACCCTAAAGATTCATATTAACTTGTACAAAAATGCCATTATATGACCCCTTTAAAGTACAGCGAGAGCGGTTCAAAAGCATATGGAGCCACCAGCTCTCTATCTCGCACGCGCGCGCGATCACCGCCGTTTTGCTACAGCGATTCTCAAGAATTGTTGCAGTTTCGAAACCGAAAACTGTTTCTTTCGGACATGTCCGACATCTGAGAGAGAACCGATGATCCTCGCGCGATGAAAGAATTTACGTCATTACGTCACTCTAAATGACGTCATTACGCAGACCTGCCAACCTGTACGCATTTTGCGTAGCGGATACGCATTTTGACCTCAAAGTACGGTGGTACGATTTGTCACTCTAAACTACGCAAAAACCTGGTGACGCTTCTGTGCACGCGCAGTCCTCAAATCAAGCAACAGCAAAAGAAGCGGAGTTCGACCAATCATAGCGCTGGGTTCATTCCCCAAATAGCAAGCGGGGATGATTGACAGATGCGTAAAGCCTATCATTAAAAAGAGAGTGAAAAAATCAGCAGCAATAAAGAATCCCACTCGATTCCTCTTCCGCGTCTGACTGAGTTCATCAGCAAGGACACTAGTCACGGTACTTCTGACTCCTGAAGGTAAACAGGTTGGGGTGAATGTGGAAAGTTGAAATATTGTTTTTAGTTAATTTAATCTGGATTCGATGATCATACGGGAGTGATCGCATGGATTAAAATATACGGAATATGACGGAATAATACTCCGTCATTCAAGGTCACTCAGTTATGAGGAAAATATCATTCAGCAATGCAAATTATAAAATGCTTAAGTATTGATGAACAATAAATCTAAATAAAATTAAAATCGCTATGGCTTAGTGATTATGAAAGTTCTGTAATTTGTGGATTACTGATAAACGTGAGTCTGGAGAAACAGGCGTTTATTTATTAATTCTCAGTGTTGAGAAACGTAGTCTGCATGTGTTACGTTATTGTGTTAATAATAACTAAAGTACCTAATTATGTTACATAATTATTTTGTATGAAAACTAGCGTATTAGTTACTTATGGATTAAAAAGTACTGTTGTATCAGTGCTGCGCGAGCTCTCTCACAAACAGACCACGCGCACAGAGAGAGAAGATAGTGTTTTTTCTGTCAAAATGTCAGAAAGCATTTTGTATTATCCATCCGTATTTTTAAAATTTGTTAATAGACAGACGGTTTACTGTTAACACAGCCCCATATTTCGGATTCATCTAAACTTAAAATTTATATTATTTTTAGAATAAGTGATTCGTTTTGCTAATATTGGTCATGTGACAGGACTCCTGTCTATTCATTGTCAACTATTTTCTATAAATATGTTTGTATTGGCTAATGTTTATTCAGCTAATGCGTGTCCTGTTTAAAATGTGCAATGTTCAAATGCAAAGACAGCACGTCTCAAATAAAAGTCCTTTTTTCTGTGATTTAGTATCATATTTGGATATTGGAGTAATAAATTAAGTAGCCTATCTTAAATGTACACATCTATTTTTGTTGTTTTTTTACTGTTTTCTAGGGGTTTCTTGATTTTAGACTAGTTGACCAGCATACATTATATGCAGTGC
This sequence comes from Siphateles boraxobius, assembly GCF_051911475.1. NCBI lineage: Eukaryota > Metazoa > Chordata > Actinopteri > Cypriniformes > Leuciscidae > Siphateles > Siphateles boraxobius. The sequence continues at coordinate 10,404,090 of NW_027508733.1, read as the reverse complement.
AATATTAATCATGAATAAAAAATGTTTTTGAGCAGTATTGAAATTTTGGACTTTCACTGCAATAGCTAAACTGCTAGCTAAGGCCCCATCCACACTACTTCGTTTTCGTTTAAAAACGGAGACCTTTTGCTACGTTTGCACCTCCCGTCCACACTAAAACGGGAAAAACGAAGACCCAAAACGGAGAAGTTTAGAAACGCTGCAGCTCCGTTTTTCGTTTTGAATCTCTGGAGGGCGTTTTAGTGTAGACGGGACAAAACGGAGGAGTTTAGAAACGATGACGTAGAAGGTCACGCTCGGCTCTATGATTGGGTGTCATCACTAGGGTTGTAACGGTATACCGGTATGGCGGTTTATCGCGATATTGACTTGTACGATTATCATATCGTGAACATTTGCTTATCCACGGTTTTGGAAAAAAAATTAAAGCAGATCTCAAATGCGCTTATGCAACTTATTTCCACTTGACTACTCCACCTATACATGTGCACTGGAGAAAATGTCTGAGACTGAGGCTGCGAATTCTTCGAAAAAAAAAAGTTAAAAGCTGCAGTGTGGGAATACTTTGGGTATCCGAAAAACGAACGTGGGTTTTTCCTTGAAGATTGATATCCAGTTGTGTCCAGAAATATGGACGAAGAGTGGCTGCAAAATGAGGAAATATGTCAAATATGTTCTCCCATATTCGCGAACACCTTCCCTCCCTGCAGATAAAGTTCCATTTATAACTTAAGTCCATATTATTTACGTGTTGCTGAGGGAATTTACAATATAACGCAGATGTCACGTAAAATGCGCGATTTGATAGATGGATGAATAAATCTAAAATATAGCTGTGCAATAAATAAAATCGCTATATGAGTGTGTCTATTAAACAGCGCAAAAAACTGTAAATCTATATTCTGCTTGTTCAGCGTGTCTGTGTGAATGAGCAGCACCGTTTCACCTAGTATATACTCAAGTATATGTGACGCTCATGGTGTTTAAAGCGTCTGCCGTCTCACTCACTATATAAGGACGTGAACACATGAACATATCCAGAGCTGCTCTGAGAGAACTAAATGAGCATTTCATAATTTTGTTGAAAATAATCATTGTCAAATACACTCTGACTGAAACTCATAGGATTTTAGTACAACCTGTCAAAATAAAAATTATCTTAAATAATAATTAATAAATTAAGATTTTTTTTAATTCAATTGATCAAACATGTTTGTTCAAATGGGAGATCTGCAGCTTTATTTTTTCTTTCTTATTTTTTCAAAAGGTAGATTAAAAAAGTTTGTTTTAATAAACCATATGTTCAACCAAAAAACCCTATCAGTTTTCATTAATTTAAGGTTCATTGCAGCTGATAATAATAATCATTGTTTAATACCGTAAACCGTGAAACCGTGATATTTTCTGAGACTATTATCATACCGTGAAAATCTCATACCGTTACAACCCTAGTCATCACCCATGACGTATCCTTCCCTGATTCGTCAGCCACCCATCACATGTCCCGTCACCGGAAGAAAACAAACAAAAACATCCTGGACTACGTAGCTGATGTTAGTGAGTGCAACATGGATAACGAATTACAAGCGTTACTGACTTTGATGTCTTTGTTAGCAGCTGTTGTGCAAGCAAATTCTGCATTTTACAATGCTATAACTGCCTACATGCGCCGGAGGCAAACTATTATTCGAGCGATCTATGACAATTCCCGTGTGCAGCGGCGGTATCAACTCATCAAATCTGAGGAATAGTCCATCCGTTTCCTGTTTACACCGGTACGCGCATGCACAGTGTTGGAGAATGGTCACGTGATCCGAGTTTTCAGTCGTTTTAATGTGGACGGAGATCAATTCTAATACGCAGCTAAAACGCTGGTGTGGACGGAGATCGTTTTCGTTTTAATTCTCCGTTTTTAAACGAAAACGCAGTAGTGTGGACGGGGCCTAAATTTTAAAACTTTAGAAGTCAAAACTAGAATTATGAAGATAGGCATGTGTTTGAGTGTGTCTTGCATTATCTCCAAAAATGAAATGCACCCCAAGCCCATTCCCCCCCCCTTGCTACTCAAAAAAAAATTTCAAGGTTGGCAGGTCTGCATTACGTGATGACGTAAACGAACCGTTGAACGAGTTTTTTGAACCGGTTCATTGAAACGAACTGTCCGAAAGAACAGGTTCGCGGAAAAGAACCGAACTTCCCATCACTATCCAGAATTTCTGTTCCCTTCTGGAATTCCTGTTCCCCTTTTACGCAATCATACTACAAGTCATGCGTAGTTGCCGAGTTACCATACGTACCATCAGAACTGAATAAGAACCGATAAGAACAAGAAGCACAACTGGATGTACGGGAAGTCAAAAGGTTAAAGTCGTCATGAAACGGAAGTCGAGATTGTCCTTGTTTCCTTATTGTGACGGTGGATTTCTCACCACCGTTACCCTCCCATGAAGCATTTTTAATTGAGGGGAGAGGGAAGGATAACGCATTTGATTAAAGATTATAAGGGTACATGAATTAAAAAAAAAAAAAAGTGCACAGATAAATTATCTATAATAAACACTACAATATTACATATACAAATATGAATGGTAACATTTGATTTCATGACGACTGTAAAAAAAGTATTGTATTTTTTCCGAAACTTGAAAGTGAGTTTTTCCCATCTGTCAATTCTATCCATCTTCTTTCTTTTCAAATTTAAAACATATTACCGATTTCAATATAATGTTGCAAACAAACAAACTCCAAAAACAATGGTTTCATAATTTAGTTATTTATTGCAAGAAACATTTATCTTCTGTGGATGGATTGCCCACACACTTTACGTGGAACCATTGCCCAACAAATGGAAATTGAAACAAATAAATAAGAGTAACAATTTAAAAAAGGGTTTTAAAGCAATGGTCAATTCATTAGGCTATTACTTATGCTACACCAACCAAAAATGCTCAGCCATAGTTACCCAAAGAATATCTGCAGAGTCATGAAATGTTTTTGCCTGTCCTTCAGAGTCATCAAAAGTTTCTCTCTTTCCACTAAAGTGGCACAGGTATTTATTTATTTTTATTTCATACAGGGAACATAAAAGGTGTCACCTGAAAATGTGTTTCCCTTGTGACAATAATATGAGGAACTCTTTTCTCATGTGTATTTTGGTGACATTGAACATATTGTTAATACATTCTGTACACTGTTTACAAAGTTTTATATCATAAGCCTGTCATCTCTGACGTTTTGCAATCTTTATAAAAAATAATAAGACAATAATATGAGTTTGGACGTCAACACGGACAGATTAGGCAACTTGTATGGGAATATATTCAGACATAATACAAAAAATAGGAACAAGTGCAAGATTAATTCAATCAATTCACAGAAATTGCACAATATATATTATATTGCAATCCCCACCATTGATGACAAGTGATGGTAATTGTTGCTTTCTAATAAAACCATAAATAAAATAGAAACAATTAATGTAATACAAACACATTCGCATATTTTAAATCATACATCTAAAATCAGATAACAAATTAAATAAACATGTAGGATCAAGTAAACTAAACAAACTTGAATTCAATGTAGGCCTATTCAAAATATCAACCAAGCAAAAGAAACTTATTATCAGCAACTCAACAATTCCTCAAAGGACATGTCTGGATCAAAGAGAGGTTGCTGCTTATATCGAAACTCAGAGATTGGCCACAGGTATACTGCCGTACAAAGCCAAAACGCAGTAACTACATATTTGGTCAAAACTGAGTTTAGATTGGAAATGGGCTTTGTAACATCTCCTACATCTTGTGACAAAATCTCCTGGTTCAACTGCATCCCGTTTCAGAGAAATCACTATGTCAAATTTACAGTAACTACAAAATCCAAGCTAGTAACAAGGCAAACCGCAGTAAGTGAAGCTACTGCGTTCTGCCTTTGTTTACTCGGCTTTGACGCGGTAGCTAGTACCAAGGCAAACCGCAGCAGTAAGTGAAGCTACAGCGTTCTGCCTTTGTTTACCCGGCTTTGACGCGGTAGATACTGCGGTCTGCGTCTGTTGCCACATTCAAATCTACCAATCTGTCCGCCTCGCGCACAGCATCCTTATCACAGAATCTGATAAGGAACGCCATGCGCAAGGTGACACTGTGACACAGACCACCAACAAGCCAACAACATATCATAATTAACCCAGAGAAACATGGCACAATCCCGAGGAAAACATGGTGTCTCTAGCTTTAAAACACAAGTATCCAGACAGTGGTAAGGAACATGGTAAAATATGAAATATTTATATCAAATATATCAAATATCAAATAACACCGTTACCAGCTAGCGAGCCGCTAGCATATGTGACCAGTCACGGAAACTAGGGACACAAGTCGGTTCTGGGGCATTTTGAGTTATTCATAGATTCTGAGAGTGTAATATCCAAGCTTTCCAACGATGTGTAACATGTGGAAATCTGATAATATTTGGAGAAGTTGTGGCCATTTTAAAGTAGGCACTTAAAAAAGCTCAAAGAGGAGAAAACGACCTCTAAAGATTGTGCAGTTCTCACCTGTCTCTGCTGCTGGGGGTGACAATAGGGCTCATTTACATCTCATTTAGATAAGCCATACCCCCTGTAAAGCTCCTCCATGTGCTTTACAGCTTTTTTTACACTTCGAATGAGTGCACTTCTGCCGCACTAGGCGCAAAACAATTGTGCTGCCCCTCTATTTGCAACGTACCAGCAACAACACACAAAGACCAATAATGCCATAGAGCCTGCATATAACACGAAACCAGCAACAACACATAAAGACCAATATGCCATATACATATAACGCAAAACCAGCAACAACACACAAAGACCAATATGCCATATACATACAGTATAACGCAAAACCAGCAACAACACACAAAGACCAATATGCCATATACATATAACGCAAAACCAGCAACAACAAACAAAGACCAATAAGCCATAGGCATACATATAGCGCAAATAGTGCGCAACGCTCGTGTGCCAAAAATGTCAACAATATTAAAGTTTATGTAGGAGGCAAATGCCTGCTGGCATTTTTCTTTAAGCAGTCATTTCTGCAATTTTCCAAATAATCACATTTCACCTCCTCAAATTACTGTTGCAAATCTCTTTATACCACTTTCTTATGTGCGTATACACACACAAATGAAATGTCCGCAAGCACATTATATCATCAGCAGGTTCAGCATCTTAAATAACGACTAAAGAGCAAATGAAGCTTAACTTACATTTCAGAAACACGCACGGCAGGCCTTCATCGCAGCAGCAAAGGTCTTAACTGCATCCTCTATTTCGATTCTCCGTCACATATGAAACAGCCAGCCACCGCTGTCAGCGAGCCGAGCCGCCGTATTGAAGCAGTGAGGGCGCGCGCGCTGCGCCCATACCTCCGGTTCAGTTTCCCGAGCCCACGAAGTGCGGCGAAAACATTTTCGGTGTAACTGCCAGACGGTTCATCTCGTCTGCCACAATCTTTGAGGCATCCATCTTCATTGAATTTTGATATCAGAGAGAGCCGGCCAGAGCACAGCATAATAAGTAGCCATGTGGTTGACTTGGAGGGCGGGGGCAAAAGCGTCGGGTTATTCAGTATGGAAATACACACAGACAATGACACGCCACGCCCCTACTGCATGCTAGAATCTCCGAAAACAAGCCGATTTCAACCTCAAAATGTAAGCTTTTAAATATACCAATACTGCTATCTCAAACATGGAGAGGCTTCTTCGTGATTTCAATTAACAGATTCTCCAAAAAATTGAAAATCACCAATTTTGAAAAAAAACTCTTCTTTCTCATTTTGCTCGAAAGTTGTGCTGCCGACTTGTGTCCCTGGTTTCTGTGACGGGTCACATATAAACCATTTTAGCTTACCTGCTCCCCTTGATGGCAGTAACGTTAACATCTATCCACTCTGGAAACGCTGATATAACTGTTTTGTTTCTTGTTGTCTTCATTTCTTACGCTATTGCAATGTATTTTATTGGGTAATCTCTCAGTTGAAGCTTAAGAGGAAGTTGTAAACATAGAGCTTTTATTTTGATGGGAAAAGGGAAGTGGGAAAAGCGTTGTATTCTGACCGTTGTCAGTGGTTGAATTAAGTGAGACATGCAGAGAGAGGGTGCTTCTCAATATCCCTCCTCGTCTCCTCGCTCCTCTGTCCTCCATCCTATGACACGGAAACCAATCAAGCACAGCCATCTTGAAGGACATCTCAATTCTCTAATTGCACCGCGAGGAGTCGAGGATCGAGGAGTGAGGAGGCTTTCAGAGGAGTCATGAGCGAGGATACACAGGTGTATCCTATGCGGAACTGTTCCATTGACTAAACGTGACGCACGTATACATTCTCCTCCGCCTTCACATCGGTCGCAATCTTTTTAAATTATAGTTTACCTATGCAGTTTATATAAACCACACATCTCACATATTTCAACAGGGTATCTTGCTTTATTATTGTTCATTATGAATTTCTTAAATAAACAAACTTCAACAACATAAGGGCAGATGCTTTGAGCGCTGCTGATGACGCTGTGAAGTGACGCTCGAATGATCAAGTATTCCAATGTATAAAAAAAGCTTTCATTCGATTCCTCCATCCTCATTTTCTTTCCTTGCGTCCTTCCCTCACAACCTACAGGGGGAGGAGCTGAGGCGCTAGGAAAGGAAGCGAGGAAAGGAAACGAGGATGCACAAATAAGAAATGAGAAGCACCCAGAGTGTGTGCGAGAGAGAGAGAGAGAGAGAGAGAGAGAGAGAGAGAGGCGCGGACGCGATCGAACTGTGTCTGTGTGTGTGAGAGAGAGAGAGAGAGAGAGAGAGAGAGAGAGAGAGAGAGAGAGAGAGAGATAGGCGCGGGCGGTGGAAACATAAAAACATACTCCGTCATTTTGTTCATACTGGACATAATTCAAACTGCAAAGTGTTTACTTATATTTTTGTACACTGGCAATAAAACACAACATTGTGCTTTTGTCAAACTATAAACTTGTCAAACTGTAACACACATACACACACACACACACACACAGTTTTAAAAGCAAAACATATTTATCCAACCCCATTTAAAAACAGTCTGTGGGTGCCATCTTTTGGATATTCATTATATTACATTGGTTTTCATTTCTTGTTCTCAAACAGAGCACTAATCTGTTATTTTTAAGTTACACATTCTACATTGATTAAAAAAGAAAATCAAATGTGTTTTTAATGGTAGTTTTATTTTATACGGAATTCAATTATTTATAATTATAATTCAGATGATAATAAAGTTAGGGTTAATTAAAATTAAGGAAAACAAATATATTGATCTGAAATATAGCAAATTAATTTTAAATTCATTCAGGTTCAATTACCAAACATATCTCAAGTTCTTTTTGTCTTTTTATTAATTTAATTAATAAACTAATTATATAAAACTTATTTAAAAAATACAAGGCTTAAGACATGCATTCTCATGCAAACATAATAGCTTAATTTTTCTGTTCTATATTTCTATTATGACTATAAATTTTCAATAAAAATAAAAATCCACAAACCAAAATACCAGCATTTTGATTGTGTGTAAAATTATAAGGATGTTTTGGGGAAAATAATGAGAATGACAATTTAATAATTTAAGATTTATGTGAAAGGGACATTACGACAAAATACTATTCTTGAATACACTGGATGAAGGTTACTACCAAGCATTTTCAACACTCAACCTATAAACATCCATAAACAAAACATAAAACCAATTAAAACAAATGAAAAGGTATAAGGAATAAAAAAAGAAAGTTGGATTAACACATTTCAATTTTAGATACTGCACTCTGCTTTTGTAATAGTGTTTTAGTTGCTTGAGGTTAGACAAAGGCAGAGTGCAGAATCTATATTTTTAGGGTCAAAGGTCATATCAATGGTCTTTTTTTGTGTATAACATTTTCCTTCCTTTAAAGGTATTACATAAAAGTATCAACACTATTGTACCTACAACATGTTTCGCTGGCCTGTATGAAAACTTTGAAGCCATTTTTCTCAGTTTCAGTGTTGGCGTAGTTACTGCACTTTGCCTTTGTAGGGCAGTATAGCCTAATCATTAAAGGGTAAGTTTGGTGTTTTACAATTAAAGCCCTGTTTTAAGATCGTTTCTGATGAAATCGAACGGTTAAGATGAAAATTTGGAGAAATGCTGCTGTCCCGAGAATTTTAGGTTTCTTTGGTAGAAGAACCATCTCCCCCCCCCCCCCCACCTCCACAATGGTTTCATGCAAGGTGCACAGATAGAATCATTCATAAATCGCATTAAACTTTAGTTTACAAAGACTTGAAACTCACCGAGTGGTCTGGTGTGTTCACTGATATGCTCACACAATAATCGCTGCAAAAGATGCTTTCCAACAGGTTTTATCGTAGTTTTTGTCCAACTCCATTGACTTGTATCGTATGTTCTGTGAAGTACGGTATTACTCCGCCGCCGGAAATGGAAATGGGGTTGTTTGAATTCTTTCTGTAGTCTTCCAGTCGCGGTTTCGTAGGCTAAGTTATCTAAACATTGGCAAAGGTGCATTACCGCCACCAACTGGGCTGGAGTGTCTATTATTCAAGCTCTCAACGGAAGAATGTCCGGTTGTGAGGCGTTTGGAAAAATAGGTCCACAGTTGTACAACAAATGGTAAAACACCTGTTGGAAAGCACCTTTTGCAGCGATCTTTGCGTGAGCATATTAGTGAACACCCCAGACCACTCAGTGAGTTTCACGTCTTTGTAAACTAAAGTTTAATGCGTTTTATGAATGATTCTTCCAATGCCCCTATGAAACCATTCTTCCAATGCCCCCATGAAACCATTCTTCCAATGCCCCTATGAAACCATTGTTCGAACCGCACTTGCCCTAACTGCAAATCCCTTTCACTGTCCGGGTTTTGATTCTGGCAAATCAGTTTTAGCGAATTCAAACAACGTGATAATTGTTCATGAGTCCAACATCCATTCATTGCTGCTCAAGAAACATTTCTGATTATTATTAATGTTAAAAATAAAATCTGGATTCTTTGATGAATAGAAATTTCAAAGGGGATTTATCTGAAATAGAAAGCTTTTGTAAAATTAAAAATGTCGTTACTGTCACTTTAATTTAATGCATCTTTGCTGAATAAATGCAGGCTATTTCTTTAATTTCTTTAAGAATTGGAATTCTTACTGACCTTACTTACTAATGTTACAAAAGCTTTCTATTTCAGATAAATGCTATTATTTTGAACGATGGTTTGTGTGTAATGTGACAATTTGTTTTGTATAACATCAGAATTGTACATAAATAGGTTAAGCAAAACAAATGTGTTTATGTCTGAGAACCTTTTATACACAAACTTAACTGCAGAAACTGAAATGACAAACACTGTGTGATGCAGTACAAATATTTTGGGTGTCCTTTATTTTCCTATAAAGAACCACGATTGTCCCGTATTTTCCTTTTCTGAAGTTGGCAACCCTACTCCCACCTGTAAAACCTTCGTGTAAAACGAAAGGTGCAGGGTCGTAGGCCTACGCTTAAAAATAATCATGGTTTTATAATAGTAAAAGTGTAGTAACCATGTTTTTTGCAGGTTGATTACCATTTGTATAACCAGTTATCAAAACAATGGTTAATGTAAAAAAAAACATGGTTAATTTGTGGTTACCATGGTTTAACTACAATAACCATGTTTTTTGGTTTTTACTTTTCATAAGGGCACATAAAGTTTGGAGCCTTAACTGAGTGATATGGAAGTTTAATTATGAATATCTAAAACTTGAACAAGATCATTCTTGAGACTTGTGATTGTCCGATGAGTGAATGTGTAAATCTATGATGTTTGTTTTACTGTTTGCATGTTACATTATGAATACAGACGTATTTCTCACAGTTTGTATGATCTGTAGAATAACATGTTCACAGCACTCTCCTGTTATATTATTTTGTCCCACTATCCCAGACATTTATGATTCATGATTATCTGTTAATTTCTTCTCCAGGTGTTTCTGGTGTTGAGAACCACAGAGTGACAGTGAAGGAGGGAGATTCAGTCACTCTACACACCAATGCTAAGATAAACCAGAAAGACATATTTAAATGGTTTTTTCAAAACTCTCGTATAGCTCAAATCATTGGAAACATCAGTATCTGTACAGATGTTCAGTGTAAAGATGGTGAAGAGAGGTTCAGAAACAGACTGAAGCTGGATCATCAGACTGGATCTCTGACTATCAGTGATTTCCAACATTCAGACTCTGGACTTTATGAACTACAGATCATCAGTAGCATCAACAATACCGACAGCCTTAAGATCTTCAATGTTACTGTTAGTGGTGAGTATAATTCAGTCATTCAATGCATTTTACTTTAAGGAGTGTTGAAATACAGCTGAATATTTTTAAATCATTAAAGTAAAATGAAAAAGTGAGCTTTGTCTCATTATTGAAATATTATGGAGATCATCTCTTTTTCCTTAACATTTTTCACATGAACAATGCATAAAATGGCATTGCTATAATGTCAGTTATTTCACATGTAGAAAACAAAACTGCTATAATTTTTACCCACTATTTTAAAAGTGATTTATGATTATCTGTTAATTTCTTCCTCAGGAGCTGCTGGGGTGTTTGTGTTTGTGATGGGGGGAGATTCAGTCACTCTAAACACTGGTGTTAAAACAAGCCAACAAGACAGAATTAGATGGTATTATAATGACACTCAAATCGCTCAAATCAATGGATATCTGAGTAAGATCTCTACAGATGTTCAGTGTGAAGAGAGATTCAGAGACAGACTGAAGCTGGATCATCAGACTGGATCTCTGACCATCACAAACACCAGAAACACAGATACTGGAGTTTATCAACTAGAGATCATCAGTCACAACATTGAAAAGACCTTCAATCTAGCTGTTCATGGTGAGTCATTTAACACTTAAAAGCAGGTTATATATGTTTATATCACATGTTTGTGGTGTTTATATCAGCAGGGACTCTTAGCAGCATGAAAAACAAAACGTTTCCTCAAATTGTGAATGGACTACCCAAGGGATAATCAATGGTTAGGTGTGCATTACATTATTCTTAATGCGCAATGTGGAGACAAAGAACTACGTGAATTATCCCATTTATTCAGTGAATTATATCCCATTTGCCAGCAAGACAACTTCAAGATTTTATTGATGTTTGCAGCTCAATATTTGACTGGAAGGCTAAAAATGATGGTTATTTTCAATGATGGTTATTCGTTAGGCAATGGCTCGTTAGATCTATCGTTATGCCAGCTTTCAATTAGACACGGAGATAAAGTACTGCGATAAGATTAAGTTTAGTTAGTTATTTGATGCTATAAAAACAGGGTGTAACGTCATGATTGACAGTTGTGTTTGCGAGTGAGTCTACGGGAGCGGGATTGTGGGCGAGACCTTGATACCATGCATGGCTCCACACATCAAAATCATTATTTCACAGACACAGGCTCTAAACTACATGTTCAACAATGACCGTTACTGGGATGTTTTGGCTTAACTTTTTTTTTACAGTGGAAGGAAGTGGAGATGCGCTGTCCATGTTTGTTTGCATGCCTTTACAAACCCATTTGAGCTTCTGTTCACCATACTTTGTGCGTATGAGTGTTGATCAATGATTATATTTGATTAAAAGCCTAAATTAAATCAGTTCATCATATAAAAATAAATAATTATTATTTTCAAATCCACAGACTTTTAAAATGTGTAATTTGTTGTTTTCAGCTAATAGAACCTCCAATCATCTGTTGGTTTGTGTTTCAGGTGTTTCTGCTGCTATAGAAGATGAAGTGAAGAGAAAGTCAGTGAAGGAGGGAGAATCTGTCACTTTAAATCCTGATGTAATAAAAAAAACAAATTATTTGATCACATGGTATTTTAATGACATTGTCATTGCTGAAATCACTGGAGATCAGAGTAAGATCTGTACAGATGATCAGTGTAAAGAGAGATTCAGAGACAGACTAAAGCTGAATCATCAGACTGGATCTCTGACCATCACAATCATCACACACACAGACTCTGGAGAATATAATCTAGAGATCATCATCAGCAGCAACAGCTTCATTATTAGGAGGAATAGGAGCTTCAGTGTTACTGTGACTGGTGAGTGTCATTTAGTCTGCATTTAAATACAGTGCCTTTGGACAGTTTTAACCAACATTATGATAAATGTTATAAACCTGCACAATCCACAAAATCAGTTTTCCTGTGAGCATTCATGTTTCCTGTTGAGCTCAAATTGCTTTGATGTCATTTTAGTTCCCGTTTCTCTAAAACCCACCGTTTATCAGTTAAATCAGTACCACACAACAGATGAATAAAACAGAAAAGTGTAAATGTTGTTCAAACACATCAGTAAAATGTATGTTTATCTTTTTATTATTACGGCTTTAGGTCCAAATTCAGCTGCTCATGCAGGAATAGTAGTTCTGGTGTTTGTTGTTGCTGCTGCTGTTGCTGCTGCTGTCATTTACTATCGCAGAAGTCGCAAGAATCACAGGAGTCAAGCAACAAGAGAAGGTTAGTATTACATACAGCTGATTTAACAAGATGTAAATATGAGTTTGTGTGCAAACGTATGTGATAATGTATTTTCACTCTGATTGGAATTGAGTTTGTCATTATTGTTCAAACAGGCACCAGGACACCGCCAAATCATTATAAAGAGGTAAAATAAAACCCTCTGAAAACTTGCATGCAAACAGACACACAACTTACAGATCTGAACATTTTTATGTAGTTTAATTAAAAATCAGTACATAGAAACTGTTTTACTTTAGAATGAAAAGCAGTGGCATGAATATATATTTTATTTTATTTGATTAAATAATTATATTAATACACACCCATGTGTATATATGAATGTGTATATATATACAATTATACTGCTTGAGGATCAGGGTAAGATAAATGTTCCTATTACCACCAAAGCATATCTTCAGTTGAGGCAGTGCAAAAAACAACTCTTGAATAAAATAAATGATGATAAAATAAAATAATATAAAAAACAAAAAGTGCCACTTTATTTAGAAAGCAAGTCTTATTAGTACTTGCCAATATAGTTCAAGCATTTTAGATGAGGAAGAAAAATTAACGTGTTTGACTTTGGACTACAAAATCAACAGTTCAGTGTTTGAAATCACATGCAAAAGTCACATGATGCAGTTTTATTGTTTGTCATTCATGTGACAAAACACCCAAATTATTCATGAATAGTTTCATATGTGATTACAAAGCATCAGGCATTCAAACATTGTATTACTGTAGTAAGGTAGTACAGATTTGTCATATATTCAGGAAAACCACCCTAAATTAATCAAAAACACAATTCTAAGTCTCTAGATTTTTATGTTTGTGAATCTGTATTTTCTTACAGGAGATTTGCCCTCTAATGGCGAATGCTGCCCATGGGACATCTCCTAACCAGACTGACCCTCTAATGGCGAACGCTGCCCATGGGACATCTCCTAACCAGACTGACCCTCTAATGGCGAACGCGGCCCAGGCGACGTCTTCTAATCAGACTGACCCTCTAATCGGGAACGTTTACAATGAGACGAGTTCTAAACAGAAGGACCCTCTAATGTTGAACGCTGCCCATGGGACGTCTCCTAACCAGACTGAGCCTCTGATGGCGAACGCTGCCCATGGGACATCTCCTAACCAGACATACCCTCTAATGGCAAACGCTGCCCATGGGACATCTCCTAACCAGACTGACCCTCTAATGTCGAACGCTGCCCATGGGACATCTCCTAACCAGACTGACCCTCTAATGGCGAACGCTGCCCAGGCGACGTCTTCTAATCAGACTGACCCTCTAATGGGGAACGTTTACAATGAGACGACTTCTAAACAGAAGGACCCTCTAATGGTGAACGCTGCCCATGGGACGTCTCCTAATCAGACTGACCCTCTAATGGGGAACGTTGACAATGGGACGACTTCTAATCAGAAGGACCCTCTAATGGTGAACGCTGCCCATGGGACGTCTCCTAATCAGACTGACCCTCTAATGGCGAACGCTGCCCATGGGACATCTCCTAACCAGACTGACCCTCTAATGGCGAACGCTGCCCCTGGGACATCTCCTAACCAGACTGACCCTCTAATGGCGAACGCGGCCCAGGCGACGTCTTCTAATCAGACTGACCCTCTAATGGGGAACGTTTACAATGAGACGAGTTCTAAACAGAAGGACCCTCTAATAGTGAACGCTGCCCATGGGACGTCTCCTAATCAGACTGACCCTCTAATGGGGAACGTTGACAATGGGACGACTTCTAATCAGAAGGACCCTCTAATGGTGAACGCTGCCCATGGGACGTCTCCTAATCAGACTGACCCTCTAACGGCGAACGCTGCCCATGGGACATCTCCTAACCAGACTGACCCTCTAATGGCGAACGCTGCCCATGGGACATCTCCTAACCAGACTGACCCTCTAATGGCGAACGCGGCCCAGAAGACGTCTTCTAATCAGACTGACCCTCTAATGGGGAATGTTTACAATGAGACGACTTCTAAACAGAAGGACTCTCTAATGGTGAACGCTGCCCATGGGACGTCTCCTAATCAGACTGACCCTCTAATGGGGAACGTTGACAATGGGACGACTTCTAATCAGAAGGACCCTCTAATGGGGAACGCTGCCAATTGGACGTTTCCTAATCAGACTGAGCCTCTAATGGGGAACGCTGCCCATGGGACATCTCCTAATCAGACTGAGCCTCTAATGGGGAACGCTGCCCATGGGACATCTCCTAATCAGACTGAGCCTCTAATGGGGAACGCTGCCAATGGGACATCTCCTAATCCGACATCTCCTAATCAGACTGAGCCTCTAATGGGGAACGCTGCCAATGGGACATCTCCTAATCAGACATCTCCTAATCAGACTGAGCCTCTAATGGGGAACACTGCACATGGGACGTCTCCTAATCAGACATCTCCTAATCAGACTGAGCCTCTAATGGGGAACGCTGCTGCCAATGGGACATCTCCTAATCAGACTGAACCTCTAATGGGGAACGCTGCCAATGGGACATCTCCTAATCAGACATCTCCTAATCAGACTGAGCCTCTAATGGGGAAGTCATTAATTCCCAAAGAGAACAGGCGGCGAGCTCCGGCAGTGAAGCGCGTCTTGGACTATGAGAGCAACGAGGAGAGCAGCTTGGACTGTGAGAGCAGCGACGAGAGCCTCTAATGGGGAACGCTGCCAGTGGGACGTCTCCTAATCAGACTGAGCCTCTAATGGGGAACGCTGCCAATGAAATGTGTTTTAAATTATCAAGCAGTAAACAAGCAACGAAGTAAGAACCAAAGCAACACATTACCAGCAATGGATCAGCAAGTGCTTGATGTTTTCCAGTATGCACAGGTTTATTAACCCTTAACTGTCACCGTTCCACAGATGGGACGTTTTTGCCATTATATATTTAAAACAATAATATCGTACAATAATAATGGGGGGGGGGGGGGGATCGGTGAAGCAATGTACACCATTGGTGTACATCCTCTTGTAACTGACTGTTTTCTTGAATATTCAAGACAGCCATTATCATCAGAAGAGTATTAGACTACTAGCATAGTCTCAGATGCCCTTGTAATGTAAACTTGCCCTTGTCTGTTTACACCTGGTATTTGGTCGATCTGATCACAACTGGACAACTGTAAATACAGGTGAAAACAGGGTCTAAACCACTTTGAGCTTGTCCACTTTCGACCACTTCCAGAGATAGTTGAAAACGCATTTGACCAGATTACTTTCCTATTGTAAACACTCTTGTGGTCGAATGTGTTCAAACAGCCACAAAAGACAATCTACTCTCCGTCTACTGAACTAATGAGTAAACATTATTGGAAGAGCTCTAGCCAGACGGGATTTAAACTTTGTTGGCTAAAGACACAAGTTTGGTTTGAAGATGAAAAACATACCGAGCACAATGTTCTCTCATCATTCCTGATTTCTAACACACACTCACAGCGTTCGGCTGGTCTTGCATCTGTCAGAGCAGAAACTAAAGCTGATGATCTCCATGTGTTCATGTGTTTATATGTAAATTGCGTGAGCTTATTTTGTCCATTATATCGAAAGATCTGAAAAAAGCCACGCATTCACCCACTCATAGAACCTCCCCTTGAAGAAATCAGGACAGAAGTGGTTGAAAGTGGACAGAAGAGACGGATTAAAACACCAGGTGTAAACTTGAATGTGTCTCCTTCGTCTACTTGTGATACGATCGACCAAAACGCATCTTAATAGCAGGTGTAAACAGCCTAAGACACGAACACTCTTCATGAATTACTCAGTTGAGAATTTGAAAGCAGCTGACAATCAAACAACATGCATGTGCTGGATTGGGTTGAAACTTTGGGATATTGTCAGGAAAAGCATTACTGCACATTTTCCACACAAATGTGTACACATTTGCAAATGACTTTTTGTTTTTTAAATTATAGTCTTCAAATGTTTATTACTTTATTGTGTTCACTGTTGAAATGTGCACAAATGAAACCTTGTTTTTATTTGTATGTTTAAGAGAATCACAATAGAGTTACAATGTCTTACCTGAAATTGTATCAAAGTATTTGTGATAAAAGTTGTTTAGATAATCTTGCATTCATTAGAGGAAGAATATTATAATAGATTATTATCACTGTGTGATATGATTCTCCTCCTCCTGAATGTTTTATTTGGTCAGTCTGGTTTCTCCCTTGGAGAGCTATAAACAGGACTTTAGTAAGTGCCTTTGACAACCATCTTAATCCCCTATTCCAATTTTATTTGATCTTTTATCAGTCTTTTTTTGTACTGATTGTAAATAATATGTAAAAAGCATCAACAGCCTTCAGCAGTGTCGAATATCATCTTTTTTCTGTCAAGTCAATATTTTGTCATGTAAATCTAAAATACTGTTATTCATTGGTCAAACTCCTCACAAAATCCTATACCATGAATTTAACACGATGTACATTAATAAGAACGGGACATTGATGTTTTCATTTCACAAACACTAATGGTTCAGTTTATTTTAGTAAAATCTCAAATTCAAATATTGCAAATGATCTGTGCATGTAAAAAGGTTTTATTTTGTGGGAAAAGACAAAAATCACATGCTTTTCAGTGAGCAGAGTATTTCAGCCAGTAAAAAAAGGTGCCTTGAAGTTGAGCCTATATAAACACTTTTCTCTCCGAAACATGGAAATAAATTGGAAAGAAATTTGAATGTGTATGTGATAAATTGCATTAAAAACATTGTTTCATTTATAATAACTGGATATTATTTATTACTTTGAATCAATTCACTTTGAATTAATTGAATGCATCTTTGCTGAATAAATGCAGGCTATTTATTTAACTTATTTAAAAATTGGAATTGGAATTCTTACTGACCTTACTTACTAATGTTACAAAAGCTTGCTATTTCAGATAAATGCTATTATTTTGAACAATGGTTTGTGTGTAATGTGACCGTTTTCTTTTTTTGTTTTTGTTTTTTGTATGACATCAAAATTCGTTTTAGAATTAAATTAGAAATAAAAAGAGAATTATTTTACTGTTTGCATGTTACATCATGAATACAGACATATTTCTCACAGTCTGTATGATCTGTAGAATAACATTTTCACAGCACTCTCCTGTTATAGTATTTTGTCCCACTATCCCAGACATTTATGATTCATGATTATCTGTTCATTTCTTCTCCAGGTGTTTCTGGTGTTGAGACCGACAGAGTGACAATGATGGAGGGAGATTCAGTCACTCTACACACCAATGCTAAGATAAACCAGAAAGACATAATTCATTTTTTTTTTTTTAAACATTCGTATAGCTCAAATCATTGGAAATCTTAGTATACTAGTATTATTGTCTTTACTGTTTCTGTTTGAGCTTCTGTTTACCATAATTTGAGCGCATATGTGTTAATCAATGAATAGATTTTATTAAAAGCCTAATTAAATATGTTCATCATATAAAATAAAATAATTATTTTAATTTAGTTATTTATTTTATCAAAATATTTCATTATTACTTTTAAAATATGTAGTTTGTTGTTTTCAGCAAAAAGATCCTCCAGCAGCTGTTTGTTTGTTTCAGGTGTTTCTGCTGCTGAGCGAGATAAAGTGAAGACCGTGAATGAGGAAAAACCTGTCACTTTAGATCCTGGTATAATAAAAAAAACAAATGAATTGATCACATGGTATATTTTAATGACATTGTCATCACTGGAGGGAGTAAGATCTGTGAAGATGTTCAGTGTAAAGAGAGATTCAGAGACAGACTGAAGCTGGATCATCAGACTGGATCTCTGACCATCACAAACACAGACACTGGAGAATATAATCTAGAGATCATCATCAGCAGCAACAGGTTCATTATTAGGAGGAATTGGAGCTTCAGTGTTACTGTGACTGGTGAGTCTCATTTAGTCTGTCAGTGCATTTGAAATACAGTGTCTTTAATTGTGGACAGTTTTGACCAACATGAATGTTATAAACCTGCACAATCCACAAAATCAGTTTTCCTGTGAGCATTCATGTTTCCTGTTGAGCTCAAAGTGCTTTGATGTCATTTTAGTTCCAATTTCTCTAAAACCCAACATTTATAATTTAAATCCATACCACACAACTGATGAACATAACGGAAAGGTGTAAATGTTGGTCAAAAACATCAGTAAAATGAATATGTCTATATTTTTATTGTTACAGCTTCAGGTCGAAATTTAGGTGCTCATGTCGGAATAGTAGGTCTGGTGCTCTTTGCTGCTGCTGTCACAGCTATGATTTATTATTGCAAGAATCATAATAATGAGGTAAAATAAAACACTGAAAACTCGCATGCAAACAGACACGCACGCCTTACTGATCTGAACAGTTTTTATGAGGTTTAGTTAAAAATCAGTACATAGAAACTGTTTTACTTTAGAATGCAAATCATTGGCATGAATATATATGTATATCTTATGTGATTAAATAATTATATTAACACTCACACACAGGGAAGGGGAAGTAACACACCAGATTGCCAAAAGTCAGTCATTTTATATAACACCCAAAATCTCCATGAGTAGTTTCATATTATTTGAATCAAAAAGTATCAGACATTGAAACGTTGTACTACTGTAGTACTGTATTATGTCACATATTCAGGAGAAGTAAACCACCCCAGATTCCTCAAACACAATTCCAAGTCTAATTTTTATTCTGTTTGAGTGACTTAATCATCAATCCTGGGGCCTGTTTCAGAAAGGAGGTTAAGTGAAAACTCTGAGTATGTTAACCCTGAAATGAGGGAAACTCTGGGTTTTCTGTTTCAGAATGGGAGGTAAGTACAAACCTGAGAAAGCAGAGTAAGTCAAGCCTATTTCTGGAAGAGAGGTAACATATACTAAGAGTCAGTTACAATGGTAACTTACTCTGTGAACCTAACCTGGTCGGGAGCAGGTTTACTTCCGTAAACCCAGAGTTTATTTCAGTCTCCTCCCCTTTTTTAAAGAGGAAGCGGTGTTTAAACACCTCAATCATTCTTTCGGTATTTATTCATTGCTGTTTTTTCCCCCAATTTTTTTAATAAGATGAAGTCTACAGCATATAACTTAACTGGCAACTGAAAATACAGTAGATTAGAGTTACATGTAATTCTAAACAAATTCTACAGAATTAAACTGTGGCATTCACTGAAAATCACTGAACTGTGTTCATCTGTGCACCAGAAGTTGATGGACCTTCCTCCTACTGTTCTTCCACACTCTGGGGACGGGGGAGAGATAAGAATATCCGTTTATACTTCGATATAAACAATAAAGATTGTATAGGCTACTCCACATAAATAATGTGATGAAATGTGAATGTGTAGATTGTTTGATGTGAAGACACATAATATTGACATTTCCTCTGTAGGCCTCTCTGTGGCAGCAGAAACTGTTTCTTCATTCCCATCGTTCTGTTAAGATGAGCATTTGGTTGAGCACATTTTATAATACCATTTGTCATAATTCCTGGTGTATTGAGTTGGCTACTTATGTTGCACCCCTGGGAAAGGGGAAAATAGACATAAATAAATGAGACGACACGATGTTGTCTGTGCATCAAGCTATATTGGCTGTCATTTCTTTCTTTTCCAACACAATATATAACAGAGAATTGGGTGTATACATCAATACATTAGTTCACATTAATACGCAGACGAGATCAGCAATGCATAACAATGTATCACAACAGTCACCATAACTGTAATTTAAATACATTTTTATAACTTCACTTTTATAACTGTGTATTTATATGAGCACTAAACCAGTATTTTTAACATTCAGTCCTTTATCAACTTTTCTACAACTTCTTTGGCACTAAAATAAAATGAAACACTATTTCAGCAGTCACTTATCAATAAACAGATTAACCATGAAATACAGAAAAATAACATGGACTATGTTCCACATAACATTTGCTCCTAACCATTTCAGTTAATAAATGGTATATTTTTACGTTACAGTTAGGCAAGGACATAAGATGCATTCACTTTAACCCACCGTTTCCTCGTGGTTAGCATGTCAAACACACGATAATTAAACCATCAACCCTCACATTTGCATCTCCATCTCCTCTGTATCTCCATCTCCTCTGCATCTCTAATCTCCTCTGCATCTCCATCTCCTCTGCATCTCCATCTCCTCTGCATCTCCATCTCCTCTGCATCTCCATCTCCTCTTCATCTTCATCTCCTCTTCATCTTCATCTCCTCTCCATCTCCTCTGCATCTCCATCTCCTCTGCATCTCCATCTCCTCTGCATCTTCATCTCCTCTGCATCTCCATCTCCTCTGTATCTCTAATCTCCTCTGCATCTCCATCTCCTCTTCATCTTCATCTCCTCTTCATCTTCATCTCCTCTCCATCTCCTCTGCATCTCCATCTCCTCTGCATCTCCATCTCCTCTGCATCTTCATCTCCTCTGCATCTCCATCTCCTCTGTATCTCTTATCTCCTCTGCATCTCCATCTCCTCTGCATCTCCATCTCCTCTGCATCTCCTCTGCATCTCCATCTCCTCTGCATCTCCATCTCCTCTTCATCTTCATCTCCTCTCCATCTCCTCTGCATCTCCATCTCCTCTGCATCTCCATCTCCTCTGCATCTCCATCTCCTCTTCATCTTCATCTCCTCTGCATCTCCATCTCCTCTGCATCTCAATCTCCTCTGCATCTCCATCTCCTCTGTATCTCTAATCTCATCTGCATCTCCATCTCCTCTGTATCTCTAATCTCCTCTGCATCTCCATCTCCTCTGCATCTCCATCTCCTCTGCATCTCCATCTCCTCTGCATCTTCATCTCCATCTCCTCTGCATCTTCATCTCCATCTCCTCTGCATCTTCATCTCCATCTCCTCTGCATCTTCATCTCCATCTCCTCTGCATCTTCATCTCCATCTCCTCTGCATCTTCATCTCCATCTCCTCTGCATCTTCATCTCCATCTCCTCTGCATCTTCATCTCCATCTCCTCTGCATCTTCATCTCCATCTCCTCTGCATCTCCATCTCCATCTCCTCTGCATCTCCATCTCCTCTGCATCTTCATCTCCATCCTCTCTGCATCTTCATCTCCATCTCCTCTGCATCTTCATCTCCATCTCCTCTGCATCTTCATCTCCATCTCCTCTGCATCTCTATCTCCATCTCCTCTGCATCTTCATCTCCATCTCCTCTGCATCTTCATCTCCATCTCCTCTGCATCTCTATCTCCATCTCCTCTGCATCTCCATCTCCTCTGCATCTTCATCTCCTCTGCATCTCCATCTCCTCTGCATCTTCATCTCCTCTGCATCTCCATCTCCTCTGGATCTCCATCTCCTCTGCATCTCCATCTCCTCTGCATCTCCATCTCCTCTGCATCTCCATCTCCTCTGCATCTCCATCTCCATCTCCTCTGCATCTCCATCTCCTCTGCATCTTCATCTCCATCTCCTCTGCATCTTCATCTCCATCTCCTCTGCATCTCCTCTGCATCTCCATCTCCTCTGCATCTTCATCTCCATCTCCTCTGCATCTTCATCTCCATCTCCTCTGCATCTTCATCTCCATCTCCTCTGCATCTTCATCTCCATCTCCTCTGCATCTTCATCTCCATCTCCTCTGCATCTTCATCTCCATCTCCTCTGCATCTTCATCTCCATCTCCTCTGCATCTTCATCTCCATCTCCTCTGCATCTCCATCTCCTCTGCATCTCCATCTCCATCTCCTCTGCATCTCCATCTCCTCTGCATCTTCATCTCCATCCTCTCTGCATCTTCATCTCCATCTCCTCTGCATCTTCATCTCCATCTCCTCTGCATCTTCATCTCCATCTCCTCTGCATCTCTATCTCCATCTCCTCTGCATCTTCATCTCCATCTCCTCTGCATCTCTATCTCCATCTCCTCTGCATCTCCATCTCCTCTGCATCTTCATCTCCTCTGCATCTCCATCTCCTCTGCATCTCCATCTCCTCTGCATCTCCATCTCCTCTGCATCTTCTTCTCCTCTCCATCTCCATCTCCTCTGCATCTCCATCTCCGCAAGCCTTCTTTCTGTTGGCTGAGTAGAAGTCAAATGAGAATGAACATTTAATTGTGTTAATTAGACCTATGTCAAAAATATGCTGCTGCACTGCAAGACACTTGATGCTATTTAGTTATTTAATATGTCAAATGTTTGTAAAGTCAGGTAGCCTACATCCATGATATGCTCAAGCCTTACCTGACTGAATTATGTTTTTATATTTCATTTTCAGCTGCTGCCATGTTCTTTTAATGCCTGCAGGATTGCACCTACATGCAAATTAAAATTAGGTTGAATAATACTGTTCTTCCAGTTTTACCTCTGATATTATAACAGTTGGGTAAGTTACTCTAAAATAGTTATTAATTACTAACTAGAATCAGAATCAGAATCAGAAAGAGCTTTATTGCCAAGTGTGCTTGCACACACAAGGAATTTGTTTTGGTACTGAGGCTTCCAGTGGACATATACAAATACAACATGAAACATAATACTACAAATTATAAGAATAAAAAATAAAAATATAAATATATGAGAATAAAACTATCACAGTTGGGTTTAGTCAGAATAGACATTTTCAGATTTACAGATTATGAACCTATTTACAGTGTTTTGAATATTATAAATAAATAAATCTACATATAAGTATCACCTGAGTTGTGGGATATTGCACTAAACAGTGGGAGTATTGCACTTACAGGCATATGCCTTGGGAGGAGTGTTAACTGTTCAGGAGGGAAATGGCCTGTGGGAAGAAACTGTTCCTGTGCCGAGATGTTCTTGTGGCCAGTGATCTGAGTCTCCGTCTTGACGGTAACAGTTCAAACAGGTGGTGTCCAGGGTGAGTGGAGTCTGTGATGATTTTACCTGCTCTCTTCCTCACTCTGGAAGAGTACAGGTCCTGGAGGTTTGGCAGGGGGGCACCAATAATCCTCTCCGCAGTCCGGACTGTCCGTTGTAGTCTCCTGATGTCTGATTTGGTAGCTGAACCAAACCAGACAGTGATGGAAGCGCACAAGACAGACTCAATGACGGCTGAGTAGAACTGAATCAGCAGATCCTGTGGCAGGTTGAACTTCCTCAGCTGGCGAAGGAAGTACAGTCTCTGCTGGGCCTTTTTCACAGTGGAGTCAATGTGATTGTCCCACTTCAGGTCCTGAGAGATGATAGTGCCCAGGAACCTGAATGACTCCACTGCTTCCACAGTGCTGTTCATGATGGTGAGTGGGAGGAGTGCTGAGCTGTTCCTCCTGAAGTCCACGATCATCTCCACTGTTTTGAGCGTGTTCAGCTCAAGGTTGTTATAACTGCACCAGGCAGCCAGCTGTTCAACCTCCAGTCTGTAAGCAGACTCGTCACCGTTTCGGATGAGACCGATGACAGTGGTGTCGTCTGCAAATTTCAGGAGCTTGACAGTGGGGTCTTTAGAAGTGCAGTCATTAGTGTACAGGGAGAAGAGCAGTGGGGAGAGAACGCACCCTTGGGGAGCACCAGTGCTGATTGTGAGTGTCTTGGATGTGTGTTTCCCCAGTCTCACTCGCTGCTGCCGGTCCGTAGAGGAGGCTGGTGATCCACTGACAGATCGAGGATGGTATGGAGAGCTGGGTCAGTTTGGCTGTGAGAAGACCAGGCATGATGGTATTGAAGGCCGAACTGAAGTCCACAAAGAGGATCCTTGCATAAGTCCCTGGTCTGTCGAGATGTTGCAGGATATAATGCAGTCCCATGTTGACTGCATCATCCACAGACCTGTTTGCTCTGTAAGCAAACTGAAAGGGATCCAGCAGGGGTCCAGTGATGTCCTTCAGGTGGGCCAGCACCAGTCTTTCAAACGACTTCATGACCACAGACGTGAGAGCGACAGGTCTGTAGTCATTAAGTCCAGTGATTTTGGGTTTTTTGGGGACAGGATTGATAGTGGAGCGTTTGAAGCAGCAGGGAACTTCACACTGCTCCAATGATCTGTTGAAGATCTGCGTGAAGACCGGGGCCAGTTGGTCAGCGCAGGCTTTTAAACAAGCAGATGAGATGCCGTCTGGGCCTGAGGCTTTCCTAGTCTTCTGTTTTTTGAAGACTCGGCTCACGTCCTCCACACAGACCTTAAGCTCAGGTTGGATGGCAGGAGGGGGGAGTGATAATTGGAGAACAGGAGGTGATGCTGAATGTGTGAAGTGCAGATCAGACCGGGTGTGTGGTGTGAACTACACTACATTTCTGAACTTCTGAACTACATTAGTGAACTACACTACACTACACTACACTACATTTCTAGTGTAGTGTGAACTAGAAATGACATCTTCAACAGTGTAATTAGATTAATGTAATAATTACTATCTCTAGAAAGTATTGGTCTACTTATTACTAATTACTTTATAAAATCCCATATCAGAGAGAAGGTTACATTAAAAATATACCTTAGATTACTTGGTAATTACACCCAACAATGTATAACAGTGATTAAAATGTAAACTTACGAATTGACTCGAGCAACTATTTTCTCCCAAACTAACTCCCTCGATCGCCGCTGCTGCCCTGTTGCTTAAAAAAAACATATTTTTGTCTGGCGCTGTTACCATGGTGACTAATAATATCTGCGCTCCATTGATAATGGCTTTTTATAGTTGGGGTGCACGCGCTTAACTCAGAGTCAGTCAACTTGGAGTTGATTGAACTTACTAATTTCAGCTGTTCTGAAACCAAAAACTCAGAGTTTCCCATCTCAAGGTTAGTCAACTCAGAGTTCAAGTTTTAACTCAGAGTTGGTTGAACCTCCTTATTGAAACGGGCCCCTGTTCATTTACTTTTCCTTCTGTGAATCTGTTTTCTCTTACAGGTGAATAGTGAACAATACTCAGTCGTTTGTCAGAATATGGATTCTTCCATATCCATCATACTGAGGCTGCCATTGGAACATCACAGTAACATTAATTATTATTTTGGTACATTTATTTAATTGGACACTGAATAGAAGATGGGTAATGAGAGAAGAAGAGGATGAAACTCACTGATATAGTCATTTAGTCTATGGCAAGTAGTGCGGGGCCAAGAATCTCATGGGCCCTGTCCCAAATGGCACACTTCATACACACTTTAAATCCGTGTGGCCCTGCCACTTTACTTTCATTTTGTGTTTGCTGATTGCTGTTGAATGTTCGCCGGTTCCTGCCTCTTCCTTCCCTGAACTACTAACCTCATTACATTGTTGCCAAAACCTGGGAGGAAGGAGGGACACACCGCTGTGCCCTCGCTCATGAGGGGATTGCAGTGCTGAGGAGATCAGTGGCTGCCTGAGCTGGTGGTGCTGGAGCAATTGAACAACAGGTGGGATGGAGAACTCACTGCTGTGCTCCTGGGTCGAGGTTGATTGAGGACCGAGCGGCTGTGTGTCAAGTCAAGTCATCTTTATTTATATAGCGCTTTTTACAATACAGATTGTATCAAAGCAGCTTCACAGTGATAACATGAAAATAATATGTTATGTACACAATAATATGTGTCCAGGAAATGGACCTAGATTTTTCTCTCGTCTTTGTCTCTCCTCATGCTTCTGTCTCCTTTTCTCTCGCTTGGTATGTAAAAGGAGGAGTGACGACAGTGAAGGATGAGCAGTCGGCCGTGAGAGACTGCCGATTTAATTTATGATTAAAGAGTGTGAACGTTCGCCTGTTCCTGTTTACTTTTTCCCTGAACCTTTAACTTGTTTTACATAGCCTTACTTTTTTCAAAAAAAGGCAATTAAACAGGAACCAAGCATTAAAGTAAGAACAGGGTTTAGATCAACCCTTAGTTCAATTAGGACATTTAAGTAGCTTTTATAAAGGTGCCTTAGGAAAAAACAAACATTACTGGTGTTTATCATGAGACAAAACAATGGGGCTGATATATTTTAAGATATTTCAATGCAAGTTGCTTTCAGTTAAACTAGTCCAAACATATATTTTAGTCTGGGACTAGGTTATTCTGTGAAACCAGGGGCAAGTGTTTGATGTTTTTCGGTGTGTAGATGTTTATTAAAGCTGCTCAAGAGATCCAAAGACAAGAACGGTGTGATCTTTTTGTTTTTATTGTCATTTGCACTGATCTGGTTTAGCATCTGTTATTTTGTCCCATCAGTGAACATCCTCTTGTAACTGACTGATTTACCCTTCCAAGACGGCCATTATCATCAAGAAGTGTATTTGACTAGAAGTAGTTGCAGATGGCCTTGTACTGTAAGACACAAGTGCTCTTCACAAAAGCACAGTTGAGGATTTGAAAGCAGCTGTCAATCAAACAGCATGCAGGTGCTGAATTGAGTTTGCACTACCGATACTGTAGGTGCCTATCATTTTTGTATTGACATCTTGCTCTTACTACATATCGTGTTTTGTATTGTGCTCTTCAGATTCTAATGCTTACCTAGACCTTTCAAGCAGCGTTTAAAGGTGTCCTATTATGCCCTTTTGGGGTGTACTAGAATGTTTTCATGCTTGATTGATATTACGGTTTAGATAATGTTGCATTTCATTTGAGGAGGAGGCATATTATAATAGAATATTACCACTGTGTGATGGAGATGATTCTCCTCCGCTTGAATGTGTTGTGGCAAAAATTCATCTCAAACAAACATCACTGCGTAAGAGACACTCAGAGTCAAATTATATAAAATAGAAGTATTTATTCTTGCAAGAATAGGAGCAGTCTAATACACAGTTGTTACCCTGTGCAGAAGAGTGACACACCCCCAGACAGACTGAACTAGCTTTTATCTTAGTTTCAAGGCCTTCTTCCCCCCAGAGCCTTCCTCCCAGTAGTTTTCCATAGACGTCACTAGTTGGCCCACTAAGCTCCCCTGCACCAAATGGCCTTCTGACATCTAGGTCAGAGGTCCTTGTTCGTCTGTTCTCTGGAGTGTCTCCCCCTTCTGCCTCCCCAGGTACATAAACAGAATCTTCTCTCACTACAAGTGAGAGACACACATGTGACATTATTTGAATCATCTATATTTTACTAAAGATCAATGAATATCATTAAAATTGCCACCACAACTCCTCACTTTTTATCATTCTGATTACCCATAATCACAATAATAAACAATAAGACAAATTTTAAGTCATATCATCACACTTATACTCTTCATCTCTGATTTTTGCATAAATGATCACTCTCCTTGAACCTGTGAAGAAAAGTTTAGAATGAAGAGGCATAAGGCTGTTTTTGTGGGGGAAAGGCCCCGTAATATTTTAGCTAGCAAGTAAACATTTTACGGCGCCGGGCTAAGCGAGAAATCACTGTTCCTGCGCTCCAGTAAACAGACCCTCAGTCACGCCAGTAAGGAAAAAGGTAGTTATAACATAGTAAGGAAACCAACAGAAAAAGTATAATAAAAAATCCCTCAGTTTCAACCCCTGTCCTTGTACGCCATCTCGTAACACGGATGACTGCTGCTTGTAACCTTCTTTAAATCTTTTGCCCTTAATCTTTCTCAGAAAATAAACAAATAGAAGAAAAACAAACAGAACATACATTTAACACATATCTCACTGTAGCTCCCGCTACCTGTATCGTCACATAATTTTGTTCATCCTTGGGATAGACTGTCATTTTCACCAATTGAACAGACAGCATGTTTCACCTGTCACTCATACAATCGTATTCCCCCATGAATAACAAAATTATTAGAATAACAATCCTAACTCCCATCATTAAGCCTTTTCCATTAATCTAAGCCCATCTCCATATTTCACCTCGGTTTTCCTAACCATATTTTGTTCACTTCTAATTCAATTTAGTAAGCTCTATTTAATGCCATATTTAACAAAATCTAACCAGAGAAGTCTTATAATTTTAATCCATTCTTCTAACCAATGCAGTTGTTCAATATTAACTCTAATATTTCCATTACGGACACAATCAATATATTTTCTACATTTACAATCAAATCAATACCTAGTTTGATTCAATCAAACAAAATCATCACAAAAACAGATTCTTCTGTTAAACTTAAACTATCAGTTGTGTTGATCATCTCGTTCGCCCCACGGACGTTCCGTGTTCTTTTACCTTTAACTTTTAATTCAAACATGCTGTGGTTCTACTTAATAAGCTTCAACAATTATCCCTATAATTTACATTAATTAATAGATCTTCTCTTCCCAAAAACATTTTCCTTAAATATTTCCTAATGAATAAGTAACCAATCAAATCTTTTGATCTAGTGTATATCAATACTAAGCCCTATTTTGATTTAATCGACTCAAATCCTCAAAATAATCACAAAACCACATTCTTAAACCATTAGTTGGTTCACATCCTCCTCCAGGCGTGTTGATCATCTCGTTCGCCCCATGGACTATGGGATGGTTGTGGCCTGTTGGTGTAGGTGAGAGGCTTGGACCCAGGTGTCACACTCTCCAACCATTTTCTGATCCTTATAAGGTTTTCCCTTAAATCACGACCGCACCCCCACTGGAGTGAACTGTCACCTGTGAATGGAGACCTTAAGTATTTTGTTAGTGACCGCTTGACCGCTCCCCTTTGGTGTGACCTGTGGAATCAACAACCTGAAACATTATCTCCGGATAATTTCTTGCTCACTTAATAGCACTCGGGGTCCTTTTACCCTGAAAAACCCTCAACCCCTGTCCTCATGTCCACACAATATTTATACATTTGGAACAGAATTAGTTCTGTTTGATCCAATCCTTCCTGACATTCTGTAAAAGGAAAATTTTAAGTTATGCGCTGCGCAGGTGTAGCACCTTTCTGCCACACTAATAACCCAGGCCAGGACAGTTAGCCAAATTCATCCATAACCATTATTTTATTGGGCACATTTTGCCCTGTCTCCCAATCCTGCATGCTCTCTGTAAAGAGAAACAGATTTCGAGGTTATTGTCAGATAGTAAAGTACGGAGTTTCTTTTGTCTACTGTTCTCCCGTGGCCTTCGATGCCCTGGCGTTTCCTGTTGAAACAATCTTTGTTATTGGTGTGTGCGGCACACTCACAGACATCCATTTTGTTAGGCAGAAAAAATGGCTTCTTTCAGGGCTTTTATCAAATTACCCCTAGTGTTCTCCCAACATTTATTCAGCAAATGTGAACCCCTTAATAAACCATATTTGGCAATTGTTATACCATCTCCCTCTTGATGCACGACACAACTCGAGCATCAATTTAACATAACATTTAACATAGTGTTTTTTATAAAGTTTGCCATCAACACTAACCCAAACGTTGTCCTTCAGACAAATTTCCTCCAGACATCTTTCTCTGCCTCTGAAACAAAAATATTACATTCTTCACTTAAAGCTACAATCTCATCTTCTTATCGAAGTATTTGAAAGGCAACGGCCCTCAGTCTCACAGCGTATTCTGCTTTTCAGGCCTGTTGTTTGGTCTCTCAAGTCAGCCATCTACAAACATTTCCAAAGTCATCAATTTTCCCTATCAGGTCAGGTCGTGCTGTGCAGACTTGGTAAATGTCAGTCAATCATTTCTCCCCCTTTGTTCACAATAATCATAAATGTGAGGGGCTCTCTTGATAATTTCATGTTGACTTAGCCAATATGTCACTTTGTTGTTTCCCTCAAATCTACAACATTTTCATTTATCTCAGCCCATGCCAGATGGTGATCTACAACTACACAATTCCAATTTACTGATCTTCAAATCTACATTATGTATGACAAAAGTATTACTACCAGACAGAGCTTGATGGCCAATCAACTTAAAGCTTGTCCCATGTTCTTTATTGTCTCTTCATCAGAATGATCAGTTTCTTTAAAATTTGTCATTTGCCTTAACCCATCTGTAATGATAAACTCATTCCAGAGGTTAATGACGCAATATACACACCATTCAGGCGGAATATTAGTGCCCCAAACTAATACATACAAGACATAAAGTGCTGTCACCATCACACACACACACTCATACTAGACACACATATGTTAACTGCTCATTCTCAATGTTCACTTTTCTTTATATTATTGCTAAAATATTAAAATTTTAAATAAGATTTTAAACTTCCCATTTTCCTGTAGCTTCTACCTAATTTTACATGGTATCTTAACCACTTTCAAAGCACGTCTGTTCATTATTCATTTGATTTTTAGACAAGTCAGCTGGGTTGTTTTGTTTCATTATCATTATTTTGCTTCAGCTTGCTCTAGCAGGCAGATAACAGAAAGACAGACACAGTTACCATCCCTTCCTCCAACTCAGGCAGTCTCTCTCACTATAACAAATAATTTTTCCACCAGCCTCCTAAGGCTGTAACTTAGACAAAATTTGTATCAATTACAATAACCTTTGATCATTCACCTTTGTCATCCAGACTTTCCTTAAATCAAAAGCTGTCTTCATCTTTAGCCACCACCATGTCTAACGACCTTCAAGAGTTAAAACTATGTCATAGACCTATTAGTTCAAAATCAACACTATGATTTTCCTTGCCCATAAGGCAAACCAGTACATAAAAAGTTTTGCTACTGTCTCCACAACAACTAATGGGAATCACTTCATGGCCTCAGCTGGCTCTTGAAAGCCCACTCCTGTTAGCCCTTTATCTATAATCTCCATCAGGGTGTTTTCCCCTGGCATATTTGCAGACGCTTGTCACATAAAAAAAAAAACAAGCCATACAACTAATGCGGTTTCTTCTGGCGAGTGGTATATATAGAGGAGCTTTGCTTTATTGGGGAGACATGCCGTGACTCGTCACCGCGTCATCTCCCCTTAACGGCATAAGGACGCTGCTGGCCTCACAGCTCCTGCTCAACCCTCATACCTGTCTCACATAACACACCTCCATTCAGGAGATGCCCAATGACTTTACGTGATCCACTCTGGCTTAAGTTGCCCCCTGTCTGGCCAAAGAAGGTCTTACCCGTCATCGAGATGGTCACTCGTGCCCACTGGTGACCGCTCTTTCCAATCACACAATCAGTTCTCTTCAACAGACCTCAGCTGTTTTCTGGAGCTTAGGAAAGGCACGTTCAAGAGTCACCAGGGCCATTCGGATTGCCTAATAGTGTTCACACAGGGAGACAGGTCAATAACAACAGTATTTAATCACTTAAATCCATTAACTATCTTAAAAGCAGAAACCTAGCTGCTTAGATTATACTCAGTGAATTTAGATCACAACCGTACATTCAGTGTACTTCATCTGTAGCCGGAGCCATCGGTCCCGAATGGTGGAGACTAAATGAGACAAAGAAGTTACTGGTCCTAAAATAAGCTAATCAAAATGTCATCTCTATCTGTATTATTATTTTAAATACTTCTTTAAAGTCATTCAGTTTTATTTTTAAAACATCTCTGTGTCTATGATCTTCAACTGAAACACTTTGCTTTACTTATTATCACAGATACCAGCTTTTAGCTGACTCATTGAATGAGAGAGACTCTGAGACTCTATTGGATGGTACCCTGCTCTCTCATATACTTCTAACATCAAACTTTTATCTACCATCTTTTAACTCTATCCCAGCTTAAGGCATCTTTGCCAGAAATTACATACGGTTTCAAATAAACATATTATTTATATTTGTCTTTTGCCCACCTCAGGGAATTTAGACATTACAAATTTCCACTCAGATTGAGTCTCTGTCGCACTGGCAGTTTCAGGCACAGCACACATCAGATTTAGATAAGCGAACTGTTTCATTACAATAGCAGACTTATCTTTTGGAAGCAAAACATCAGCTTCTAGTTCTTTCATGGTCAACTTTTCAAGCTGTTTGTTTAATCAGATGCCTTTCAACACATTTTACATTTAGCAACTGTTAATTCAGTAGCCTACTGCTTCTGCTTATTTGTTCTTACATAAAAATAATTATTCTAGTTCTCAATAACGTTTCACATTTCTCAATCTCAATTTTAATTGTCAAGTTCTCAACCATAGTTTAATATTTGACTTAAGTTTTCTCTTGGAGTTTATCAATCTCCAATTAGGATTCACACTAATTTTGACAAGGCTATTCTGCATCTTTTGCAGTTATTATAAATCATCTTTGAGATCTGTCTCTCTATATTACCTTTACATATTTTGCAACTCACATTTGTTGGAGTCACAAAAGGATTCACTTTAAGACTTCAATCTTTTGACCTTGTTTTTTTATCTCTTATTTCTCAGACCAAAAATTGTCACTGTCGTCATTTAAACACTGATCTATTTTCAACCTCACATTATTATCAGAAATGTGTCACGTGTTAAATGGTCCTGCTGACCACAATCAAGACACTCTCTGTCATCTGGTTGGTTCGTGTGTCAGCCTCAACTACAGCATCAGACACCTTGCAGTTTGATCACTGTGAGCTTCCAAAGAGCTTCAACTTAACTGCACACCCTTGAAGCAGTGTGTGTCCCATTCAGGAATGTAAACAGACCCACTGATAAGCAGTTCTCTGTATTCATTTGACCATCCACCAATGGCGGATTCAATCACAATAGCCAACTCATACTCTTCATCATTATTATTGGCAGAACATAATTTCATGAGCAGCACAGAGAATGCTCAAAATATTCGAATTTGTTTTCTGTCTTTACCTTACTAATTTGGTATTATCATCAACAACACTAATTACAAGTACTGTTGCTGTTATCCCAGCTTATCTTTTACAAAACATCATCTGCAAATCTCTTCAAAATGAGATCTTCAGAGCAGAGCTGTTTACAGCATTTGCTCTCTTCTGTCTCACTATTTATTTATTTATTTATTTTCCCGGACTGTTCAGTTACTCTTCATAAAGTGTAACAATTTGTACATCATTATTTTCATTACAACTGGTTTGAAGCCTTTTCCCTTCCATCACATGGTTAGTCTGCAGATTCAACTTAATATTATCATTATTGTCTCAGTCTTATCTCTACTGTTTCTCCAAAACAGATTATATTACTCAGTCCGTAAATTACACAGACAACCATTATAGCTACTTGCTTCAATACCCTTATTTTCTTAACATTAATAAAATAAAGCAGATATATCATCATTTCAATCATTATTTTATCAAAATCTAGAATTGTTCCCCATTCTGCTTAAAACATTCTTCATATCATGTTAATCCCTGTCAATCATACAATGCCTTATTTTATTCTAAAACTTTTCATATCATTTAAACAGTTAATTTGACTTCCATAAATTCTGTCAGACCATGTCTATTTTCATCACATATAGTTTTCTACTATATTTCTCCTTTCTTTTCCCTACATGCCAGTTCCTTCATTATCCTCTCCTTTCTTTTCTCAAACATGCCAGTTCCTTCATTATCTAACCAGTACATGATTGTTTGCACAATCCCCACACACACATGTCTCACACACCACCTTTTTGTTTTTTTCACTTCCCTCTTCCACCAAGTCTCACTTACAGTTCCCTCTATTTCACACAGACAGCCTTATTGCTTCTTCCTACTTCAATATCTAAAACATACATTTCCCCCCATACTTTCCTAGTTCTACAGAAAACCGGTGTATCAAATTTGGCATGCTTACTCTGAGATTTTCCCATACTGGCTGTTTTCTGTTCCCTGTGGATTTCTCTTCAACGCGCGTTTTCTCTAATCTGTTTAGGCGTCCCCAACAGACCCGATTCTTTCTTTTAACCCAAATCGGTCGGGTTGCACTATTAGTGCCCTCCTAATTAAGGTTTACCAAAAACTCTTCTGGTTCCCCCTAATTAGCCTCAGTACCTAAAAACAATTTGCTCCGTCGTGGAACAACTAATTTTCAGGGTACCTATCTGTTTGAAATCTCTTGATCTGTTACAGTTCTCACTTAATCCCAGATTATTTATCTGCTTGAAATTTCTTGTTCTGTTACAGACCTCAATTAATCTCAGATCATTTTCCCTCGTATCTGTTTGAAATTTCTTGATCTATATAGATCTCAATTAATCTCAGATTACATACCACAGAAACAGCCTTCAGCCAATATGGTTCAATTTCACTCTTCTCCCCAATTAAACTGAATTTAATTAACTTACCCAAAAGAAAATAAATTGAACTGTCTCTTACCAGAGATGCTTCTGTTGCCACCGGGTTCTTTCAATTGATTCCAGTGGAGTTTCTCCTGGCCCTGATAGCGGTCGGCCCCTCTCTCTGAAATTTACGAGGTAGAGCTGGAACTGCTCAGTCCAGGTGGCCAAACACCGTCCGCTCTCAGGTCCAGAAGGCACTTCCAAGGAATCCCACTATTCTGACACCAATCTGTTGTGGCAAAAATTCATCTCAAACAAACATCACTGCGTAAGAGACACTCAGAGTCAAATTATATAAAATAGAAGTATTTATTCTTGCAAGAATAGGAGCAGTCTAATACACAGTTGTTACCCTGTGCAGAAGAGTGACACACCCCCAGACAGACTGAACTAGCTTTTATCTTAGTTTCAAGGCCTTCTTCCCCCCAGAGCCTTCCTCCCAGTAGTTTTCCATAGACGTCACTAGTTGGCCCACTAAGCTCCCCTGCACCAAATGGCCTTCTGACATCTAGGTCAGAGGTCCTTGTTCGTCTGTTCTCTGGAGTGTCTCCCCCTTCTGCCTCCCCAGGTACATAAACAGAATCTTCTCTCACTGCAAGTGAGAGACACACATGTGACATTATTTGAATCATCTATATTTTACTAAAGATCAATGAATATCATTAAAATTGCCACCACAAATGTTTTATTTGTTCAGTCTGGTTTCTCCCCTTAGAGCTGCAAACAGGTGTTTCGTGTATACTGTATATTAAAACACTTAACATGAAGTAAGGAGTGATATTTAGTTTTAGGCAGAGTAGACAGGTTTATGTTGATCTTGATGTTTCTTGTTTAGATAAGATCATCTGCTTGCAGCTAGTTGACATTTTTTTGCATTTGACAACAATCTTAGTCCCCTATTTCAATTTTTTGTATTAGTCTTTTGTCCTCATAAATATCCGCAATAGGATTCAGAAGTGTCTAATGTATTATCATCTATTTTTGTCATGCAAATATTTTGTCAAGTCAAAGCTTAAAATTGTCATTTGCCAAACTCCTCACAAAATCTTCTTCACAATCATAACGGTTCAGTTTATTTTAGTAAGAAAAAAGCTGGAAATTATTTGTAAAGATTGTTATTGTTGTTCAAGTGACAAATGGCATTACATTTTTTTCTTTTCTTTTTTTCTTTAACTCATAACTGGATTTTTTTTAATGGTGAAATCCTAGTTGGGACACAAGATGGCGTAATGCAGTATTCATGCTACTTGTACTGTAAACATCCACTCACCAGCCACTTTACTTGGTACACCTTGCTAGTACCGGGTGTTTCAGCCAGAGATGCTCACAAGTCTCTGAGCTAGAGTCCAAGTCAAGTCTCAAGTCTTTGAGCTAGAGTCCAAGTCAAGTCTCAAGTCTTTGAGCTAAAGTCCAAGTCAAGTCTCAAGTCTTTGAGCTAAAGTCCAAGTCAAGTCTCAAGTCTCTTGTGGTTATAATAAGTGTTGCATCACGTACAGCGACCCATCCAGGCTGCTTAGAACACTGCATAGCTATTAAGGAATTCAAAGCATGTAATATGTAATTATGACTCCTTTATCTAATAGCATACAATATCCGCTTTGATTTAGGTATATAATCAGTGTAAACAGGCTATTTCAACATGACAAAAACACCAAGAATACTTTACTTTTAAGTTAATATCTGTATCTGTAAAAATTGAGGTTCTGAAGAAAAAGGACTCTCATGTCTGTTGCTGAATTATAATGAAAGGCCTTGGCTCCTATTGTGCTGGCTCTGGAGCCATTAGACCAAATATAGAAAATGTTATAGCCTACCTCACAGCACTAAAATTGACATAGTGCAAAACATCACAGTAGCTAAATGCAAAACACTATTGCAACCAAATGATGTGAAATACATGGTTCATATATTTGTGGCGGCCCGCCACACATTGATTTTCGATTTATTTTTTTATTTTTACTAAGCCTATTTAAAATCGTATTTGATTGCAGAGCGCCGTAGCGCATTCGCGCAGCACTACCTCTCGCACGTCTCTCTCTCTCTCTCTCGTACACCCACCTCTTGCGCTCTGGAACACCATGAGGTGCACGCGCGCAGATACCCCATATTTTGCATTGAGCGCTTCTTTTGTTTGGCCCGTCTTGTTTGAAGTTTTTAAACCCAAAGCTGACGATGAATGGCACAGCAACGGCCGGTGCAGTCGACATGTTTGTTTGTTGTCCTCTCATGTGTGGCCGCGCGCGCGCACGTAGTACGTGTCATGTAGGCAGGTTTTAGGTAACGGGTCAGAGGGAGGGGAATAACAGCGTGCTCATCAGACGTTTCCTAAAATAAACATTGTTCACGAGTCCCGCAGCTCGAGTCCGAGTCGAGTCTGAAGTCTTTCGAGGACGAGTCTCAAGTCGAGTCTGAAGTCACTGTGTGTGCGACTCTCAAACTCGAGTCCCCATCTCTGGTTTCAGCCAGCTCGGTTTAAGCCGTGTGATGGAAATTTTTATTTTTTCATTGATTATAGTAGATTTAACAAAGGAATACCATATGTGCTCATTATCTGTATCCTGAGTATGAGAACAGAGAGCCTTGTTTTCTGTTAATGTTTACACAGCTGTAAAGGCATGAGTAAAGACAATCAGAAGATGGTTGGGCCTCTGTTCTCAGAGGTGAGAAAACCCCTGGGGTGAGGAGGTCTTAAGAGTAGCCATAAAGTTCCTTATCTAAACAACAATTGACAAGAGATAGCTTTGAAAAGAACACTATAAGACTGCCAGCCGAATCTTCCTCTTTGTCTCACTCACCCTGCAGCTGGACTGTGTGGTCGACTGGGTCCTATTCTTGGAAGAATAAATACTTTTTAAAAGGCAATTCGCATCAGAGTGTCTCTTACGCAGGGATAATTGTTTATTAGAATTTTTGCCACAACAGCCGCAACATAAAAGTAGAGGGCAGATCGAGTCTTCATGGAACACTGAAACAGTTGAAGCAAATGTGCAGTATTGTGTCGAGGCTTCGAAATCTGACACCCGTCTGGTGATCTCTGCTGGACAGAACAGTGTAAATGCAACAAAAACCTGGGCCAACCATGCATTAAAAAAAAACCTTTTACAAATCTATTGCAATTTTTTTTTTATTGAAAGTAAAATCTTTCAAATGTAATTATCTAATAAGATTGTCAAGTGTCTATGTTCTTTTATCAAATGTCAGGGTTGGTTTTGTTTGTTATAATGGCTCAGCTAACAATCCAATAAGAGACTATTAACTACCATTATTCATTTTAATTATACTGTCTAATTAAAATGTCTAAAAATGTATAAAACTGATTAGAGATCAGGTAAAACCCAAAGACACTTGTTCATTGATTCATGGGATAACAGAGATCATCGCCCCCAGTGGTGAACGATTGACATTTAGAAGTGTTTCGAAACAGTTATGAAGTAATGAAGCCTCCCCAGACAGCAACATAGTGTTGACCCAGATCCGGCCCACATCTAAAGATTCGTAAAGGTTTCGAAGCTTCATGAAGCAGTGTTTTGAAATTGCCATCACTACTCACTGCTGTGTGTGCGCACTTGGATGGGTGACATGCAGCACAAATTCCGAGTATGGGACACCATTCTTGGCTACACGTCACTTTTTTCACTTTTATAACATATAAAGCAATGTTTTTGTTTTGAACTTTGATTTTTTTATTCTCTTCTGACACATTGTAGATGTGCATTCAAGGATTTTTGAATGAAAATGGAAAATTTTCTATATTATGTATTTCTATAATAAAATGCATGCATGTGATACATCTCGCAACAAATGTGGAAGTAAAATTGCTAAACATAAAAAATAAACCTACAACCATATTATCGTTGAAAGCACGTTTTAGGTAAATTCATCTTTTGAATTCATCTCATAATGTGAAAAGAAATCTGATGAAACCTGAGATGATCTAAATGTAATGCTGCAATCAACAATTTTAATTTCATTTCCACATTTCATTTAATCGCAACAGCCATAACAGATTTAGTTGAATTGTGCAGGGGCATTTTTTTGCCCCCTTACCTCTGGGGGGCATATTTGCCCCAAGCCCCCTAATTTCCAACCCTGATCTAATCTATGAAATGGGAGAATCTTAGGGATAGAAATGCAAGGGAGGTTATATATTTACAATACAGAAGTATAAGGTGCAAACAAACACACATTTGATGTGGGATATTATTTAAAAAACAGGGTAGCTTTGCAGCTGTCCATTGTCAACACAAAATGTGAAAGCTGAGACTTTGTTTGATACCAGAAATAATCTGCTTTGTCTTGTCGGTGTCCTTTTTGTTCTGCAATTTTTTTTTTTTTTTTGTAGAAGTTGGAAATTGCATAATGCCCACTTTGTGAATGCATCACTCACTTGAGGCCAAATGGGTTTGGTCAGTATGAATTGGTTTGTGATTCAGTCTGAATGATTCAGACAGCTCAAAAATCGTTTAGACTCAAATATGAAATTCAGTGATGTGTCAATGATTTACCAACTTTTTTATTATTGAGTCTTTGGCTGCTCTACTAAGATATTTATTGTTTAACGAAATGCCAAAGGGTCAGGGTTTGTCTGATTAACATGGTCTGTTAGCCTCTGCTAGCCTAGACCATTCTAAAAAATCATCTTTCTACATTGATGATCATTTATTTATAGTATTATAGTAGATGTTTTACTAGTGACGCATTTACCCACAAAGACAAAACATCTCAGGTTACAAATGTAATCATGGTTCCCTGAGAAGGGGAACGAGACGTTGCGTCCTAGGACACTTTGTGGAACGCCTCCAGAATGACCGGTGTCTGAAGCATGTGTATAAACGCGACAACAATTGGCCGGCGACAGCCTATGATGTCAGAAACCGTGTGACCAGAGTATAAAAGGGCACCTGTAGTACACTTCAACAACTTATTTTGTTTGAAGGAGAAGTGGGCAGGCATACCCGAAGCATGGCAACAATAAGCAGTGTCTCGTTCCCCTTCTCAGAGAACCATGGTTACATTCGTAACTCCAGACGTTCCCTTTCTAATGGGAACACGCACTGCATCCTAGGACATTTTGGGGAACAAATACACCTCCGCCATGCTGAAGAAATGAATGCCGTAACAGCTGACAAATGGTCAATGACTCCACAGAGCTTAGTCCGCTGCCGCAATTTCCCGCCCTAGATGGTACGCACCAGTGGCTGTCGTGACTCTATTCCCTAGAGCCAAAAACCTTGGCTACATGCCCAGCGGGCAGAGCTCAGGGCCTGGTATTTTTGTGAATACCTTCAAGGGAATATGACCAAAAAACGTTTGGATAAGAAATAACCAAGGATAAGAAATATATCCTGCCTGTCACTTCAGGAGACACTATACCCCTGACGAGTGGAGGTCTCAGGAAAAGTACTCTCTGAGGAGACCTAACAACACTCTAAAAAAATATCATCAAGGAGACTCGCAGAGATCCAACGACCTATCGAAGGGGAGCTCTACGAATGGAGGTCACAGCAAGACGACTCACTAAAATGAGATGAGGCCTAACTACGTTTTACGCTAAGGGCTGCTTACCAAGGAGGCTCACAAAGAGACAACTCAATACTGCTATCCAAGAGGAGGATCCAATAATACTGAACACAGATCAATAAAAAACATCACACATTCATATATACACATTATATACAGCAACAACAGAAGAATAGAGCTAATGGAGGCACAAATACCAGTGATCCCATATTTTTGACATGTACCTCACAGAGCTACGACTTGGATCTACTATCTGAACAATAAGCTCATTCATGGATCGGTCCAGCCTGTTCATAAACTTGAAAGTTAGATTTCTCACCAAGGCCATGAAAGTAGTTAAACCCAGCCTACAGAACAGCTGGCTTGCCCTGGTACTTCTTGGTTTCTTCAAGAGAATCCTGAGACAGTCATTATAGGCTACTTTTAGCTTAAGCAGGCTCTCCTTCTTATATCTAACCCAGAGAGGAGATGTGTAAAAAGATGAGCAGTAAGTTCGAAACAGGTTGATTTTGACATCTGTAGTGCAGTGGTGGAATTTTCTAGCCAGCATGTTGGCTTGGACATATAGCACTCTCCTTTGTCTGCTCATATCAGCATCATCCTCCAGTGTATCTGTTAGGATGTGCCCCAGATATTTTGTGGTATTAGCTACTCCCAGCTATTCTCCAGATAGATAGAAAGAAGGCAATTTAATAGATTATAGTCTATTAATAGTCTATAGTCTTATAGACGGCAAGCTGTAGTCTCGCGCTGCCGTCCCGTGCTGTAGCCGGAAAAGGTAAACAATGTCCAGGTGGGAGGAGCGTTGATCATGTGCGACGAGTTAAGATCAGAGTTGCTTACAAGTGAAGAAGAAATGGTTCGTGTTTGTGCCTTTCCGAATTGTGGCAAAAGAATGCGAAAATATAAGAGCTTAAATTTTCATCGTCTTCCTTTTCATGACCTCGAGATTCTGCAGTTGTGGCTAGTTGTACTTCAACTTGATGTGCAAACTCCCGTAGAAGTACTACGCGCTAAATATTACTGCATTTGCAGCGAATACAATTACAATACAATTACAATTCAAGTCGAAGAAGCTAGTGAAATAATTAAAGCTTTGTAAATAAGACTACAAAAACATTCATGCACATCTCTCCTCATGCCGTGTGTGCCCAAATGGAAGGATAAATAAAGTTTACATTACCTCCACAGTGGTTGCACCCGTCTTCGTACATGGAATGGCATTTTTCTTCAAACGGCCCCGCTGTGTTGTGTAGTCATCCTTGTCAAAGTGTTCGCTGCAAATGCGGTAATCTTTAGAGCGTAGTACTTCTACGGGAGTTTGCACATCAAGTTGAAGTTTAACTAGCCACAACTGCAGAATCTCGAGGTCATGAAAAGGAAGACGATGAAAATTTAAGCTCTTATATTTTCGCATTCTGTTGCCACAATTCGGAAAGGCACAAACACGAACCATTTCTTCTTCACTTGTAAGCAGCTCTGATCTTAACTCGTCGCACATGATCAACGCTCCTGCCACCTGGACATTGTTTACCTTTTCCGGCTACAGCATGGGACTGCAGGGCGAGACTACAGCTTGCCGTCTATAAGACTATTTAGGTGAGTTGAAACAATGGCTAAGTTGCTAAACGCATCTTGTTCACATGTAGGGTCCCTGTTCATGTTGGACAGACATTTTAATTGCATTTTGTGTCTGTTAAGAGGCTCAAAAACGCTCTTTATGTCCATGCCCCCATAGCTGCCGTTTTAGCTGAGGGGGAGCTCTGGGCATTCGCGGTCGCAGCTCCGCGTAGCAAGCACCAATCCGGTTCGTTTTTTTTCCTATAGTCAGTACTCACAAAGGTCTAACGATCAAGATTAACTTAAAAAATGCCCGGAGTTCTCCTTTAAGACCTTTTTGTAAAACACAAGTTCATTATTTTGTAGTAAAAAAAAAAATTCTGTAGAGCAGAAGTCAAACGGTGAGAGCTGTAATGGAAAAAGCCCTTCAACCA
Organism: Siphateles boraxobius; assembly: GCF_051911475.1. Taxonomy (NCBI): domain Eukaryota; kingdom Metazoa; phylum Chordata; class Actinopteri; order Cypriniformes; family Leuciscidae; genus Siphateles; species Siphateles boraxobius. Next base: position 10,362,019 of record NW_027508733.1, on the reverse strand, counting down.
CTCTTTACTCAACCACACTCTTTACTCAACCTCACTTCTGACACCTCACACACAAAAACTGACATCAAACACAAACCTACAGCAGCAGACACATTCTCACGCACAAGCTATTTGTCCAACAGATCAAGCAATATCTGTTTAGATGTAAATACATGAATAAAGCAGGGTCTCCACTCCTTTAGATGAGTATTTTACATCTATGTTTTGCACTTTTTTCATGAGATTCATAACCATGATCTCTTTAATATGGAGCCCATAAAGAGACAAGGTGATGGAAGGAAAAATATATTTTGTAAAAACAAATTATAGTATTGCGGTAGAACACAATGTTTCTCTGGGAAATGCAACACTGTTTAAATGGAATTCCCCCCTAACCCCCCACCCACCCCTCCCATCGCCATGTCCTTTTAGGGGCTCTGTACTTTAAGATGAAACATAAAAGCTGTCTTGTACTTATACAATAATTAAGATTGATCATCTTCTCATGGTGAGAGGTGCATAATCCACGTGATCCTCCTCTTTCACTTTCTAGAAAAAATAAATAAAAAACAACACATAACAAAATATATGATAATAATACAAATTGTGGCAGGTTCAATCTGAAGATTGACTGAGATGTAATGTGATATAGGCCTATAGTTTTTTTTTATAACATTGATCTCCACTGTTATATGAAAAAATATTCCCTCCTACGGCCAAGCTAACATAAACCAGCTTGAGGAAACTTTTTCTTTTTAGTTAAACAGCTGATAGGATATTATCCTATATGATAGGATAATGAAAATAAAAAATAAAATATATTTAGCATACTATCGTGCGCTTTTTCTAGCTAAGAATTATCTGACACAAGAACTTTGAACAAATAATGTTTTGATACAAATTAAATCAACTTAGTTGTATTGTACAACCATTAATTGTTTAGTGTTTCTTTTCCTGTATGTACTTACATTATTTCAACAAATTATTAAAAAAATTGGAGATCCTGCAGTGTTTCTCAGTTGCTGAAATGTAGTCCAGTTCATATGACTAATTGCTTGCTTAAATTTAATCTGTGTATTTGTATGTCTTATTCATTGTCTTACCGATTTCTGTGAATTTCTTTTGTAGAACACTGGATCAGCGTAAGTGATCTCTTCTGCAGGAGTCTCAACTGTGTTTCAACAATAAAAGATACATTAAAACAACAAAACTCACCTTGATCTGTTGCTTTGCAACCTATAATTATCAGGGCTGCCAAAGTTAAAACATTAACACACACATTGAATTAAATGTTTTACGATGCAGTTTTTAAAAATGGCGTCAACACATTTTATTTAACATTGGGCTTATAACTTTTTCACACACAAAACATTCCGAATAGAGTTTGTGTTTACCATTAAATCTTGAGAGACATTCTTTAATTTATAAACTAAACCCAGGCAGGATGCCTTTAACAAAAATAAAGTTATTTGCATTTTTTGCTATGTGAAATTTAACAAGTCATCATAGATTTTAATTTGAGCACCACCTGCATCTTTACACATGTAAGATTATGTTTATAAAATGGAGACCGCATTTTTATTGTTTAATACATGCAGATTTTTATATCTGATTGTGCATTTCCAGTGTTTTGAATAAAAAGGAACTACGAGAATTCATAAAAAGGAATTATGAGAATAATTGTGTGACAATAATTGATTAAATGATAATTGAGGCTTCTTAATCGATCAAAAATATTTAGAGCATATTTAAAAAGTATTATTTGTTATAATACTTCTTTGTAACACTTGCCTCCTCTGTCAATTTCTCTACACTTCTTGCAGATCCAGAAGATCCCAACGGCTGCAACGATCAACAGAGATCCAGCAGCAGAAGAGATCAACACTATATAAAACAATGGTAGGGCCTGATCTGTAATGGACAAAATGAGCCATTACTGAGAGTGAATATCAGCACTACAGTATGTAACTTGATAGAGCAGCTTTGTTAATCAATGTTAATATCAACACTAACATACCTGCACATGTGTGACAGAGTGTGTTGATGTCCAGATGTGTGGTCTGGTTGCTGATGGGATTGTTCAGCACACAGCTGTAGGTGTTTTTATCCTGATATTCCACCTCCAGAGGTAGAGAGAGACTGATGCTGAGATCACACACACTGATGCTGGACAATACACTCATTCCTGCGTACCAGGAGAGAGTCACATCACTCACATTCAACACTGAACACACCAGTGAACATGATGATGATGATGATGATGATGGTGATGAAGAACATTGTGAAGAGTTACGGATGATGACAGGAACAGGCAGACGAGCTGAAAAACATAAGAGAATAAAGAGAAATATGGATAAATCTAAACAAAAATCTTGTTTTGAGTGAGACTATATGCATGACATACCTATTATTCAAATCAGGTAAATGATTATAAGGCTGCATAAATTAGGTCAGCCAGAACCGGGAACACTTTCTATAACACCTGATGTACTCGTTACATTACAAAAAAGAATGGCATCTACGCTAATTTTAGCCTTTCTGTTTATTCCGAGGTTAACTGTAATCAGCCGCAACCGGGCCGTATCCAGAACAGATGGTGGACTTGCGCCAGGACACGAGCACAACGCATCCCTGAAGTGCCAGCCTCATTAACACTGTGAAGGCCTCATGCACCTCAACAAACTCGTCTCCATACCGCCGTGATGACTGGATGGAACTGGATAAATTTTGTGAAAGTTCTGATCCCATCTGACTTCTGACCTAATGCTACCTAAATCATAATCATACACTGTTCGTTCGTTGGCCAGAGGAGGACTGGCCCCCGACTGAGCCTGGATTCTCCCAATGTTTTTTCTCCATTCTGTCACTGATGGAGTTTTGGTTCCTTGCCACTGTCGCCTTTTTCGCTTTCTCGCCATTGGCTTTTGGCTTGCTTAGTTGGGGACATTTATTTCTTTATTTAACAATATTATCACAACATTATGTTCCTGTTATCTCTGTAAAGCTGCTTTGAAACAATCTGTATTGTAAAAAGTGCTATATAAATAAAGGTGACTTGACTATAGCAGGGAGTGTGTCTGTCTTCTCAAACTATGAAATTATTAAGTATTTCAATATGTAAATAGTGATCTCTACTCACCATAGACAGAAACATTGGATGCTTTTGATGATCGTTTCGCTTCACTTATCTGTAGTTCATAATCTCCAGTATGTTCAGTTGTGGTGTTTGTGATGGTCAGCGATCCAGTTTGATTGTCCAGCTTCAGTCTGTCTCTGAATCTCCCACCAGGACCATCATATGTGGAGAAGACTCCAGCAGCTTTACTGATTTGAGCTATGAGAGACTTTTCAGTTCCAAATTTCCACAGTATGTTGTCGTCTTCATGTATTTCAGTAAGATCAGTGTTTAGAGTGACAGAATCTCCCTCCATCACTGACACTGAATCAGCAAACACACCTGAGAACATGAAGAGGTTTTGTCACTGATTAAGGCTCTTACAACGCCTGAACTCATTTGCTAATCTTTAAATATGAATTGAAGAACAGCAGCAGAGATGCTAGACAAAATGAAAGGTGACATTTTAACAATCAGACATGTGTGAATCAATATATTTATTTTCAATGTGTTTTAAAATTATCTTCTGTCGCAAAATAAATGTAAAGTTACATGATAAATGCAGATGAAAACAATCTGATTTGAACTTTAACCGTAGCTTATTACTCTGAAATGCAAATAAATGACAGCACACAAATATATGAATAACTTACCAATGAGACGACAGCAGCACAAACAGAGCAAAACAAGTGTGTGAAACATGTTCAGTTGTTCAGTGAAAACTCAAACTGATTAAAACAAGCGTAACAGAACGGTTAATCTTGCATGTGAATCCTCCCCTGACAGAGTTTGACCCTCCTATAGTGCACATGCACAACCACTCTGTACACTTGTTATATATGCTTATTATAAGACTATATGTAACAAAAACTACGTTTTTATAAATTTTTTGATAATCTTTGAAATGTAGTTGATTGACGATGTTAAATATTTAAAAGTAAAAGGATACTGAGTGAAAATTGGATGAAAATATATGATGAACATTGTACAGTGAAATGGAGCGTAACTCTAATTTTAAAATGGCTGTGTATATTTATTCAGCTCTCCTTTTTAGTGTATGGAAAAAGTTAAAACCGTGTCTGATCTCACATACCGGTTTACTGAAGTTTGTCTTCTGAGTCAAACTGAAAGATGCTGCGGTTGGTGATCTTCAGAGATGTGGTTTGATCTGTTGATGGACCAACTTGTTTGTGAGAGAGAATGGCTATATAGAGCATGCATGTTTATATGTGAAGAGCTTCTTCCTGTCCTGCTATTAACGACTTTGTATGAGTCTCTAATCTACAGAAACAATAGGCCTAAGCCATGATGAGAAATGGTGTCTGACACAGACAGAGAAAAGCTATAGCAAAACAATTATCATATTTTAAAAGTGTAGATTGTAAACATTTTTCATAAAAGAAATTAAAACTTTTATATCAAGTAAGTTAGAAAAAAAACTGCTTTATTACAGGTGAAATTTTGTCAACAGTTGCAGGGGTGCCCAATCCTGATCCTCTAGATCGACCTTCCTGCAGAGTTCAGATCCAATCCTGATCAAACACTCTGTAATTATCAAGTGCTCCTGAAGATCCTATGGTGCATATTAATCAGCTCCCTAGGTCATGAATCTGTATAGTGTGTACATGAATTTGGGCATGAAGGACCCTGACTCATTACACATTGAGTCAAACTGATGACTATTACAGCAACATCATTGTACAACATCATTACTGTTATTTATAAACAACAGCGGAACTCATATCTTTGTTATATATGTGGCGTAACAGGGGGGTTGCTCTCTCATATACAGAGCTACAGCAAGTAACGACTACGCCACCTCAGCATTGAACCAGCTGGGGAAACACCAATTAAGGGGACACAAGTTTGATCTCCTTCCCACAATCACGGAACACTGAGGCGTGGATGCGTACAAAATTAGATCTTTATTAAGTGATCATAAAAAATTTAAAAGACCACTGGTACATTTAAACATTAGTGGTGGCAAACAAGGCCACTGATTTATGAGCAAATTGGTCAAAGGAAACAGAAAGAAAGGCTCTCGTCAATGAGCTGGGGTGCACCAGTAGTTGGGCAGACTAAGCAGTGGGCTTCGAATCAGCCCGCACTGAGTGACCTGTGCACCAAATCTACACACATACAGACGGAAACAATGAAGCAGGCACAAGTCGGGGACAACACTCAGATGGACAGTGAAGCAGGGACGAGATGGCGATCCGGTGGAAAACAGGTGATGACGTGCTCGAGTGAATCCCAGGGAAAGTGAACATCCAGATGACACGACGAACAGACTCCAGACGGGGAACAGCAGACGAGGAACAGCAGGCGAGGAACAGCAGACGAGGCACGAGCACAGGAAACACACCGGGGAACAACCACAACGATCTGACAACAAGGGAGAGAATTGCTGGGTATATAAAGGGAACTGGAATGGAAGACAGCTGGTGACACTTAATCAGCACAATGAGTAACCACACCCACACAATACACTCACGCAGACACATCAGCGTGAGAGAGCCGATTCAAAAACCGTGACAGTACCCCTCCTCCTAAGAACGCCTCCTGGCGTTCTCAGACTCCCTTACCTGTCGATTGTAATCATCGATAAGGGAGTGATCCAGGATGTCTCTAGCCGGTACCCAACTTCTCTCCTCCGGACCGTAACCCTCCCAGTCCACCAAGTACTGAAATCCTCGTCCCCTCCGTCTCGAGTCCAGAATGCGGTTAACCGAATATGTGGGTTCCCCATCTACGAGTCGCGGCGGGGGGGGAACCGGGGCAGGCGGATTAATGTGAGAATGAAACACGGGTTTGATTTTAGACACATGGAAGGCGGGGTGAATTCTCCTGTACGCAGGAGGGAGTTTGAGTCGGACTGTCACCGGACTAATAATCTTGGTGACAGGAAACGGGCCAATAAATTTAGGAGCTAACTTGTTAGACACGGAGCGGAGAGGAATATTCTTGGTAGAAAGCCACACCTTTTGACCCACGACGTAAACGGGAGGCTTTGACCGGTGGCGATCGGCCTTGGCCTTCATGCGCCTCCCTGCTTGGAGTAGAGTCTCACGGGCTCTAGTCCAAGTACGGTGGCACCTCTGGACGAATGCGTGAGCGGAGGGGACCGCGACCTCGGATTCCAGACTCGGAAAAATTGGTGGCTGGTAACCTAAACTACACTTAAATGGCGAGAGGCCCGTGGATGACACTGGTAATGAATTGTGGGCGTACTCCACCATAGAAAGCTGTTGGCTCCAGGACGACGGATTCTTGGCAACCAAACATCGCAACATTCTCTCGAGGTCCTGATTGGCTCGCTCAGACTGGCCATTACTCTGGGGATGATAGCCCGAGGACAGACTGACCGTGGCCCCCAGCAATTTACAAAATTCCTGCCAAAATCTGGATACGAATTGGGAACCCCTGTCAGAGACCACGTCCATCGGGAGGCCATGTAACCGAAAAACGTGATCTATGACAGTGACCGCTGTCTCCTTGGCTGAAGGTAATTTGGGCAAGGGAATGAAATGTGCCGCCTTCGAGAACCGGTCCACTACGGTTAAAACAACCGTCATGCCATTGGAAGGCGGGAGGGCGGTGACAAAATCTAGAGCGATGTGGGACCAGGGTCTCGAAGGGACAGACAGCGGTCGAAGTAACCCGTCTGGGGGTTGGTTAGATGTCTTACTAGTGGCACAGACTGAGCAAGCCAAAACAAAATCGTGAATGTCGCGAGCCATCAATGGCCACCAAAATCGTTGTTTAACTAGAAATCTGGTGCGAGTCACTCCTGGATGACAAGCCACGTTGGAGCAATGACCCCATCTAATAACGTCGGACCGTAACCCCTCCGGAACAAATAATCGGCTCGGTGGACAACCAGGCGGAGGCGTTACCCCTTCTAAGGCTGTCTTGACCTTCGACTCGACCTCCCATACCAGAGTGGAGATGACAACTTTCTCAGGTAAAATACACTCGGGAGTCACCGGGCGTTCGGATGGATCAAAAATACGAGATAAAGAGTCGGGTTTGATGTTCTTGGACCCGGGGCGGTACGAGAGAACAAAATCAAAACGACCGAAAAAAAAAGCCCACCGAGCCTGCCTGGAGTTGAGTCTTTTAGCAGATCTGATATATTCAAGATTCTTATGGTCGGTCCAAACGATAAAGGGAACCCCCGAACCCTCTAACCAATGACGCCACTCCTCCAACGCTAGTTTGACTGCCAACAACTCTCTATTACCAATGTCATAATTACGTTCGGCAGACGATAGTCGATGAGAAAGAAACGCGCAGGGATGCATCTTGTCGTCTGAGGAAGCGCGTTGTGAAAGCACTGCTCCTACTCCCACCTCTGACGCGTCGACCTCCACCACGAACTGACGTGTGGGATCAGGGGTGACAAGAATGGGAGCCGAAACGAAGCGACTCTTGAGGTTGTTGAACACTGCCTCGGTAGTGTTCGACCACCTGAACGTCGTTCGGGGGGAGGTCAAGGCAGTCAGAGGTGCGACTAGTTGGCTGTAATTACGAATGAAACGTCGGTAAAAATTGGCGAATCCCAGAAACCGCTGTAGGGCCTTACGGGAATCTGGACTTGGCCAATCTACCACAGCCTTAACCTTGTCAGGATCCATGCGCACTCCCTCAGAAGAGATGATGTACCCTAAGAATGGAACAGACTGTGCATGAAACGAGCATTTCTCCGCCTTGACAAAAAGCCCATTCTCTAACAACCTCTGGAGCACTCGCCTGACGTGTTGAACGTGTTCCTGGAGAGACGAAGAAAAAATCAATATGTCATCCAGGTAAACATATATGAACTGGAAGGTTGGATGAACCCAGAGGCCAGAGAATCAGAAATATATTTCTCCATGGCCTCCCTCTCGGGAACAGAAAGAGAGTAAAGTTTGCCCTTAGGCGGAGATTTACCTGGCAGTAGATCTATCGCACAGTCATAGGAACGATGCGGAGGAAGAGAAGCAGCGCGAGACTTACTGAACACCTCCTTCAGGTCTTGGTACTCCGCGGGCACGTTAGACAAATCCGCTGCCTCACTCTGAAACATAGAACCAGACACAGAAGGACAGGCAGACACTAAACAAGACTCATGACAGTGGTTACTCCATGTGGAAACAGTGTTAGTGCACCAATCGATCCGGGGGTTGTGCCTGGAAAGCCACGGGTGTCCCAAAACCACTGGTGCAAGTGGTGAGTCCATGAGAAAAAATGAAATGAGTTCTGTGTGATTTCCAGAAGTGATTAGGGTAATGTCTTCAGTAGCATGTGTAATAAGAGGAAGTTCTTGACCATTGAGTGCGTTGACTGTAATCTGGTGCGAAAGAGGAGTGACGGGAATCTGAAGCTTAAGTGCAAGTTTGAAGTCCATGAAATTACCCTCCGCTCCCGAATCCAGTAGTGCGTTGGTGCAGTGCGTCGACTGTCGCCATCTCAGTCTTACCGGGAGGAGGGTTGATGATGGTGATGAGGTCTTCTCGGCGGAGATCCCACCCGATAGTAGCCTCATACTTACTACCGGGCTTGCTCTTTTACCGGGCAGGAGTGGATGAAGTGACCTGCCCGGCCACAGTAGAGACAGAGTCCCTGGGATCTCCGCCTCTCCCTCTCCTCCCGGGAAAGCCGAGCTCTCCCCACCTGCATGGGTTCGTGGTCGAATGCGGGGCTGACCGCGCTCGCGCCACCGGGCTGGTGGTCTTCCGGGCTGGACTGGAAACGGCTGGGGCGCGTCAGTCTGGTCACACGATTCAGGCGAGAGTCCACTCTCAGCGCAAGTTCCACCAGTCCATTCAGTGTCTCGGGTAAGTCCATCGCGTATATCTCCCTCTGAACGCGGTCAGCCAACCCATGCAGGAACATATCCCACTGCGCCTCCTCGTTCCAACGGCACTCTGCGGCCAGGGTGCGGAACCGAATAGAGTAGTCCGCCACCGAGCCTTCTCCCTGTCGCAGTTCGGCGAGTAATCTGGCCGCCTCCTTACCCGCCACTGCACGGTCGAAAACCCTCTTCATCTCCTCGGAGAGTGCCTGGAACGAGGTGCAGCAGTCGTCTCCGTTCTCCCACACCGCCGTTCCCCAAAGTGCTGCTCTCCCTGACAGCAGGGTTAGCACGAAGGCTACTTTGGTCTGTTCGCTCTGGAAAGTGCGTGGCTGTAAGGCAAAATGCATAGAACATCTTGTGAGGAATGCTCTGCAATACTCCGGTTCACCGGAATATCCCTCTGGTGTGGGTAGGCGTGGCTCTGGTCTCTCAACTGCTGCAGGCATCGGTGGGGGGGGGGAACGGACGGTGTGGGGGGCGCAGTGGGAGTCTGTAAAAGTTGTACCTGTTGGGTGAGCTCGGACACCTGCTTCACGAGTGCTTGCACCGCACGACCTGTGCCCGAGATATTCTCTGCTTGTTGGTCCATACGTGAGATACTGTGAGCGATGAAATCGTTGAGCTGTGATGAACTTGCTGCATCCATGGTTGGTCAGATCGTTCTGTGAGGGAATAAACAGCAGGATGCAGCATGCAAGTAAAACTCAGTTTAATGGATTATACAGACGGAAACAATGAAGCAGGCACAAGTCGGGGACAACACTCAGATGGACAGTGAAGCAGGGACGAGATGGCGATCCGGTGGAAAACAGGTGATGACGTGCTCGAGTGAATCCCAGGGAAAGTGAACATCCAGATGACACGACGAACAGACTCCAGACGGGGAACAGCAGACGAGGAACAGCAGGCGAGGAACAGCAGACGAGGCACGAGCACAGGAAACACACCGGGGAACAACCACAACGATCTGACAACAAGGGAGAGAATTGCTGGGTATATAAAGGGAACTGGAATGGAAGACAGCTGGTGACACTTAATCAGCACAATGAGTAACCACACCCACACAATACACTCACGCAGACACATCAGCGTGAGAGAGCAGATTCAAAAACCGTGACAATATGTGCAAAATTTATATGTAAAAAATGTAGGCTATATGTAGTGGCTTCGAAAACTGACTTGTTGGCTCGCTGTAGGCAATGACTCTGCAGGCAGCGTTTGCGCACAAAGTTTCCTCACGAAACTGATTTTGGACAGACTTCTGAGGCAGCTTAACGGTTTAATGATCTACAGCAAAACAGAGAGAGCTTTGGCAAAAACTAAGCAAATAAGTAATTACTACAATAGTAATTTCTCACTAGAAATGACATCAGAAGTGAAAAACGTTGGTCAAAAATGTACATTTACACACAAACTGACCAACAACTGCAATTTTCAGACGCAATCTTTGTTTTTCTAGCTCAACTGTCACAGGATGGAAAGCATCTATGCTGCCTTCAAAAATCTATCAGATGAAGGTATTTCAGGAGACAGGAAGTGCAACTAACATTGGATTCGGATGTGCCTTGATGCCTTCCTACCTTCTAATGTGTCCTCAGAAGGCAGCATTTATCAGTTTTCTGTTAAAGACTCAGTGAGTATCAATGCTTCTGGTTTTTATGGTGCATTGTGGGACTTTTTGAGGAGCGAACGTTTCAGTGCACTTGAAAGGATTTTGCGACTGAGACAGTCCTTAAGATGGCCGACTCCCTGATCGGTGCCCTGACTATAGTGGCTACTGAAGTAGGGAGACGCACCTATCATTAGCTGGCTCAGGTGAGTTGATCAGGGTTGGATCTGAACTTTGCAGGAAAGTAGATCTCCAGGAACAGGATTGGGCACCCCCCAGTGGTAAAACATAATACACTGAGCATAAATGGGCAAAGACCGGTAGAGAAACTGTCTTAAAGGAACTCCAGCACTGAAGCAAAACTAGCCCACAAACTCCTAGAACTCCCGGGAGCAGAGCGATCGGATGGAACGCTTACATTCCTCTGCCACATTTGCACTATGGCGTCCAGTCCTAAAAGAGCTGGATGATTGGGGAAGAAACCACAGTGGGAAAAGAGTAGTCTCTTGCGCCAGAAACAGGTCTACTTGTGCTCGACCGAACTCTCTCTCCATATTCTAACCACTGACTCGGGGTGGAGTCTCCATTTCCCGGGCCTCAGCCCCTGCCTCGACAGGACACCTGCTCCCACATTTGGGTGCTCAGGGATAAATCAGTGCTCTCTTGCCATGAGACCACATGAGGATCAGGCGGGAGTGGAAAGTACTCAAGGGAAGCTGTTCAGTGTATACAGCAACCACCTCGAGGGCTGACCATGTGCTCCACTGCCAAGCAGAGCACACATTCAGATCGTGTATCCTCGCCAAAACTATACTGTGGCCCAGGAAGAACACACATACGTAAAGCTTTGAAAACATGAAAACTTGATCTTTGACTCAATATTTAAAAATAATTGAGATAATCTCTGTCCTCTTCACATGCACTGCAAGTAACACAATTAGGCATACATTTAGTCAGTTTTACTGTGCAGTGCTGCTGTTCCTCAAAAACCCACATTTATCAGTAAAATCAATATCATACAAACTGATGATTAAAGAAGGAAGGTGTAAATATCAGTCAAAAGATATCAATAAAACTGATTATCAATCGATCTAGTAATAATGACTAAGGCCCGTTCACACCAAGGACGATAACGATAAAGATAAAGATAGTTCTAAATATCATTCTCAATATTAAAGTATATAGTAGAGTTCACACCATTTTTGTGTAACATTATGAAACCAGACTCCACTAACATTACTTATTTCCTTTCAGCAGGTATCTTAAAGAATTCAAAAGAAGAAAAAGGCTGATGTACCAAAAATCTACTCTCAGTTTATTATCACAAATGGCATGGTTACAATTGTTAAATGTTGGCAAATATTACTATCCAGCGGCACACAAATGGCCCACAGCACTGCCCCGCTATCACACAGAAACGTAGTGCCACGAACACCTCAATCTCAGTTAGCACAGCACCACAAATAGAACCAACTCTGTACACAGCAAGCTCTGAACTGGATAGTGCATATGAAACCACACCAACTCTACACCAAAAGCTAGCTTTGGGCAAGTGCTGCACAGTATTATAGTACCGTTTACAATACCATTTGCCAGACAAAACAAACAGACCAACAACCATCCCTTCAAAAGAAAGAAAGAAAAGAACAAACAAAACAAATAAACAGCATGTACAATAAACCTTGGAGGTACCATATAATTCTTAAAATTACAAAAAGGGGGAGAAAGCGGCAATTACACCCCAGAGCACTCCGTTTCTTGCGCTAAGGGTCCCCGCTCGGCTACTAGGTTTCCGTTTGTGACCAACGAGACGTTCCTGTTTACCACGACGGACAGGAATATGTTGCCAGTGCAAATGAAAAGCTCTCGTTGCTCCCGCTCACCGCGTCCCCACGTCTCGACTGAGAACAAAGGGCAATGAGCCTGACGGATAAATAAATTACTCTCGTCCCACTTTTAAATGCCGCACTTGACGCGCGCTGACTAGGCCAACTAAACAAACAACTCATCAACACGGTGCGCTGCTTTTATCTACTTCCTAGTTCCAAACACCCCCATAACACCTGCGTGGAAACTATGCAGGGAAGTTAGCCTGCAACAAACTCCCTCTATAGGAAGGGAGTAGATATCAATAGCCTACTTGATCTGGTCACATTTGGAATTACTTTCAGAACGATTTTATCTAGAACGATAAAAAAATTGACAGCCAACTTAGAATCCATCCTGCTGTAATGAGCTCGAGCATTTAAAGCAAACGAAAAGCATGTACATTGAATAAACAGAACGTTATTGTCCGCTGTTTGGACGCTAAGATATTTATCTTTATAGTAATCTTTATTGGTGTGAACTGCCTTATGTCTTTTTCTTATATCCAGGTCTGTCTTCAGGTGGTAGGCTATAGGAAGAATATCTATGTGTTGCTGTTCTTCCAGTTACTGTAACTGGTGTGATTTACTATCACTGCAGCCCCTCTACACAAAACACTAGCACTACAGAATAGCAAGTATGCGTACATACTGCTGATTTAATATAAATGGAATATAAGAGGTTTGTTGTTCAAATACTTTGGGGTGTCACAGTAGCACTCTTCTTAGAGATGTGAATTTCTTTTTTGGACACTATATGTAACGATCACCAGTGAGAGTGCCCGTCTTTACCACCAGAGGGCAATCCACTCCAGACTATTGTCATTCCCTCATGAAACTATTTCCCATAACTCACTGCCCGGACTCATCCCTAATTGCATCCACCTTTGTCTCATTACCTTGTCAGTCTCAGCCTATTTAAACCATGTACACTCATTCAATCCTACTGAAGTCTTTTATGTGCAACTCTGCATTTCTAGGACTTTACACTAGTGATGGGCAGATCGAGGCTTCGTGAAGCAATGAAACAGTTGAACCAAATGGTCCATATTGTTTCGAGGCTTCGAATCAATCCGACACCCGTCTCAACGGTGACACCTAGTGGTCACTTGCAGGTGTTGATCTGAAACAACCTTGACGAGCCATGACAATTTGTTGTTTTTTTATTATTGTACTTTTCTAATATGTGAATCTTGTAACCTATAGGCTCCTCCCTGTGCATAATGGTATTTTGGTCCTTATTTTGGTTATTTTATTATAAAATGAATATTAATAAAATAAATCAAGCCACAATGTCTCACTTTTTTACATATTTTTATTCAAAAATATAATTTTTTCTGCTGTGGAAGGACTTCGCCTACTTCTTTTTTTACAGATAATTTCTCCAGCCTTTGAAAAAATCCTCTCACAAGGGACAATTGTTGCTGGCATGCAAAGATATTTTTTAGCCAGGACATACAAATGAGGAAAGATTACTGCTCTCTCTTTCAAGTAAATTAGTGGATCATGAGTTCTGGGCAAATACGCATCGTTGATGTATTTTTTCACTTCCACTGTGGCATCAGCTGTAGCATTGTGTATCATCTGGGTTTGATGGATACGAGTGTCAAAAGTTCCCATAAAATGCCCTGTGTTTCTACTGTTGTTGATGGTGATGGTGATGGTGATGATGTTGATGGTGATGGATACATCTATGCATACCTTGCTTAGATGGCCCAGCAGTGTCAGTAGCAGGCCTAGGTACAAGGGGAATGCCATCCTCTGCACCCTGCAAAATGGCAGGATGAGTGCTCCTCAAATGGTGCATCATGGATGATGTATTGTTGCAGTAGGCGAGCTGCCGATCACAATTCACACATCTCACTTTATTTGGGGTTTCTAAATGGAAATGCTCCCACACCACAGATGTACGGCATCTCTTCTGGGGAGCCTCCATTTTATTTATCTATCCAAATCTATCTAGATATGTATCTCTAATCTATCTATGTAATTAGACATATGTATCTACAATCTATCATTTAGATATGTATATATAATATGTATCTATAATATATGTATTTAGATATGTATCTATAATCTATGTATCTATAATCTAGCTATGTATTTATATATGTAGGCTATCTTTAATCTATCTATCTATCTATCTATCTATCTATCTATCTATCTATCTATCTATCTATCTATCTATCTATCTATCTATCTATCTATCTATCTATCTATCTATTAATCTAGCTGTCTATATGTATTTATATCTATGTATCTATTAATGTGTCACTATGTATACTCTGTGTCTCTAGCCTATGAGTCAATGTGTTGTGTAAATTTAAATGTAAGCCTAAATATAACTAAACAAATCGCACTATAAATGTCACTATATCACCAAAAATCCGCTATCTCAAAATCAAACTCCTCTCACAAAAACCCACGAGGTCAATATGCGTTGATTTCACTTTTATACAGATGTGCGATTGTGTGGTCTGTTTCCGACCGTGTCAATCAAACGCTGATTCGGCGGATCATACCTAATGAAACATTTAGTGAAACACTTCGAGGCTTCGTTTGGCCATAGTCCCGTGACATGGGTGTTTTGAATCACGCTTCGAATCAGTGTTTCGAAACATCTACGCTTCGGGATCTCGCAAAGCTTCGGAACGACTGTTTCGCGTCAGCCATCCCTACTTTACACTGGTTTTTGATATCTGCCTGTTTTCTGGTCCCTGTCTCACACTCTGGATTTGTTTGTTTGATTGGACTGATTTATTGTGCTCTTACCTTTTGCCTTTTCTTTTACTACAATTGTGGATTACCCTTTCATTAAAAATACTGCATTTGGATCCTAAACTAGCTAGGATGCAATTGATTGATAATTGGGCACTTCTGGAAAAGTTTTTGATTTTTGGCAGGGTGTTAGGTATAGGCCTAAGGTTTTCAAAAATCCATGGATACAAGTTGGGGTGGTCCCCCTAGTGGCAGTTATCCATAAAATCAAAAATTGTCCCCCACCGAAAAGAGAAAAGGTTATATCTCAGCTTCCTTTAGTCTTAAATTGTTGTATAATGTAATTTTTTCTTCTTTGTTTGATACAAGGAATCCAATTCTGATATATGCTTCTTATTTTAAGTCCATTTCCATGTTAAATCTATTATCATATGTAAGGAACTCAGCTTTTTTTGAAATATTAATAATCAATAATATCTTGTTATTATTAATTATAAATATTTGGGTCAGTTAATTGGATTAACTTGATGTGGCTGAATTAATATTACAATCAATTAATCAGTTCTTCCAACGAACTCCTTTGATTATTAATTTATTCTAATAAAGGGTATCTTCCATGGCCACCGAAGAATAATTATTTCTTCGCCTGTACAGTACATTGAGCCAGTAGCAAAAACCGTGATCGTAAAGTGACTTGTATTGCAAACAAAACAGAACCAAATACATATTATGTACAAGTTTTATTAACTAAATATAGATATTTATATGAATATAAATAAACTAAACAACACACACACATGAATACATAAATAGGTTAGTGATAGGATGAAATTGGAAACCGGAAGAGGGTCTATGAGAAGAACCATCAGAATTTCATTTTCACATTTCATTGAATTGAATACTTGCATTTGTAATGGGAACAATTCTTGAAGTTGTTGAAAATTGGAGTCGTTGATGGTTACGGCAGTGTCAAGTGGAAGTTGGTTGAGCGTTCTCTTTCTCCAGGAACGCATGACTGGTTTGGTGAAGGCCTGGGACTCTGTTGAGGCCACGCCGAGCACCCAGGAGAAGTGAGGAAGTCGGAAGGATGGGTGATTGGAGTCGTTGTTGGTTGGAGTCTTTGTTCCTAAACTCTTGAGATTGTCCTTGGTTCTTTGTGAGAGAGTCATCTCTCTTCTGTCTTCTGGAGCGGTGGTCGTTCCACGGCTGGTGATGTGGACAGTAGCCAAGTCCAGGTCTCTGCAGCAGGTGTTGAGGCAGCAGGTGTTGGGACATTCTGAAGTTCATTAGTTTTGGGGCAGGTGTTTCCTTGTGGTTGCAGGAAGTGGTTAGGCCTCTATGTAGCATAGAGAGGTTTTCAAGCTGACATGGTGCTGGTGGCCGGAGGTCAGAATGTGGTTGTTAGCCTCTCAGTCACGAGAGGTCTGAAGGATTGAAGTGTTGTTCTGTCCTTATGGTGGTGCCGACGCAAGCTTGCCTAAGCTGGGGTGGGCAAGGAGTCGGAAGCTTGTACCTTACAGGACTCATCGGGTGAGTCCTGTGCAGGGAGCTATTTTGCGTGTGTCAGCGGCTCCAGTAAATCTGAGGCAGGTGCGTCCAGCTGTCCTTGCGGAGCCTCAGATTGACACCTGTGTGAAGGGTATGGAAGAGGATGCTGTCGTTGACAGCCGTGGTCTTCCTGTGGTGTTTGCAGGTTGAGGGTGCTGTCCTCCATGGCTTCTCCAAGGGGCTTGGCTGGTACCTGGGTTGTTGCCATGGTGACAGTTCTGTGCTGGTCCTGGGCATGCTCAGTCCAGCTGCATTGAATCTGGTTCGAACCTCAGTGTCTAGCTGGTCTGTAAGGCTTTGGGCACAGGTCCGCTCCTTGTGGGACGCTGTGATCTATTATGTGAGGTTGTTTACCTTCTGTTTTATAGCCATAAGGTGGGGTAAGGAGATGAGAATCTTGATCACCCCGGTGTGGCTGTAACTCTGGCTTGGGTCATGGGTCGGATGTCAGCAGCCATGGGTGGAACAGTGTTCCTCGCGATGGCTTGTCAGTCTTTTCGTTCTCCTAACCGGTTAAGGTCAGGTTAAGCAGAGGATCTGCAACATTTTGGCACACCTGTGGTGAGAGACTAATGCATGACCCTAGAAAGTTCAGAGCCATGGTTTAATGGGTTCGCTAGATATGTAGCATAAAGCTAGGTATTTCATGTGTAGCTAGCTAGTGAAGTGTGTATTGTATCCTTATCATCTTAGCTGTGAATGTTAGGAGGCTAAGACTTGTGTGGTTCCGAGAGTATTTCCTGGAAAGGGCATAGCCGAGATTAAATAAATGACTTAAGATGGTTCTTATGACTAAAATATTTCTCTGGACTTAACTGGTGGTTCACTACGGCTTGACGAAGTGAAGAATAGGAGGAAAAAGGACAGCTTTCCTATTCAAATTATGCTTATTATCAATCCTCAGGACTATAGTTATGCCCTAGTAGTCGTTGAAGTTACTTGTGTTGCAGGGTCATAAAAATTAGTGCACTTGTTGAAAATAAACAAAATCACAAATAAAGGTGTCTCTGGTTCCTTTCTGGGCCCTATGGGAAATGGAACCACATTTGAACAAGAGAAGAAATGGAAATAAATCATATACATGACAGTATAGACAAGTGAATAGCTGACTGCTATTATTATCGAAGTAAAATAAAAATAAAAAGGACTTAAGTAAGTGATCAAAACAGCCGGAATGATCTGAAATTGAGAGTAATCAATAGCACTAGTGACTAACCTTTAGATTTGCCTGGACCAACACTCCATAGTGGGTCACAGCTGTTGCGTGTTTAAGACCACACCGTGTGTGTCCCTCCAAAGGTTTAGTCAACATGCTGATGAAAATTCTCATAACTATAAGAATTCTTCTCTAGCTACACAGCTTACATGTAATTAAACTTGGGTTTAATTGACAGGGCATCTGCAAATTTAGCCTACAGCGCTCAGCAAGGACTATGCCTAAACTAGTGAAGGTGAAATTCAGCAGAGAAGAATTGAAAGTAAGGAAAGAGAAAAATTAGAAACCCTAAATGGGGTTAAAGAAAGTATTTTAGAAAACTTTGCGCTGTATACATAAAAGCTGTAATTAAGGCTTCAAGTAAATGATGCTAACCGCTAACTGTAGAAGTTATTATGTAGCTTAGCCTAAGCTGGATTGATGCTAGGTTAGCTTAGCTTAGCCTAAGCTGGATGGACGCTAGGTTAAGTTAGCTTAGCCACCTAGGCTGGTTTGTTTACAAAATGACGTCACGAGTTAGCACTTCCTGTGACAAGCCGTTGTCATGGGAACCAGTGCATGTCAGAACAATTCAACAGTACCTGAAGAATGTCTACACATTTTACTGAGTTATGAATGTTTAAACGGTTTAAAAGGGGGCGCCTATACTTTAAGTCTTTCAAGAGCTTGATGTTACATTCAGTAAAATGCTAATGTGTTTTGGCATTTGCTAATTTTACTCATGGAACTCTTCTCTTTACTTTACACAACTTATTCTATTTGTTTACAGAGTAAGGAAATAGATTTGCTGTAAGTCAAAGCTTGTCTAAGCCTATATAGTTACGTCCCTCTCATGCATAAATGCTGACTTTTCAGCGAGTGAACAGTTTTGATCACTAGGTAGCTCTCTGCTTGTGGATGCAGCTAAAAATTTAGGTGAATTACATCAATCTAACAATAATTTGTAAGGCCTTTAGATTGTAGAAAGGGGAGCATCACCCAGGTCTACGTATATATAACACTGTCCTGAGCTTTCTTTGTCAGAAACAGGTTTAGCAATACTGCAATTTGGATTTCTTTAACCAAAGCAGGATAGATATCGGTACAGTTTACAAGCTGCTGAGATGAGATTCCTTTGTCAAACAGACTTACGCTTTAATGCTGAACTTACTGATACCAGTTGGAAATCTAAGACTCTTTCACTTACAGTAGAGATGTCAATTCCCGCTATCGTTTTATCTGCATTTAGACAAGCCAGCAACCAGTGATCAAAATGCGTATCGCATGTTGTGTTCCAGTTGGACCGCAATGGTCAAATGCACGCCTGTAGGTTAACAGTAGTTTAAAACTCAGGTGGTTTTCCTACACTATGGCGTCAAGGTATGCCCTATTTGGAGCTAGTGTTTCCTGTAACCCTTCATTGTCATGGAAACTAATGTGTAGCAGTGCCAATTCAACCAGCATGTAGCAAATGTTTGTTTCAAAAGAGTCGTGCATAGTCTGTTGGCAGGTGAGGCTTACACGTCCATTCAAGATTTTCTTTATATCAGTAAAATTCAACTTTTACTAATGCAGAGTCTTGCTGCTCTTTGAGCACACATTTTCATCTACTTTAAAAGTTTTATGTCCTATGTTGACCAGGGACTTTTTTAGCAGAGTCTTGCATTGTTTTCATGCTGTGTGCCTTCTGGCTTTGCAGTTCAGAATCAATGGGGTCTTAGGAACCTTTTCTGGGGAGGCCTTCTGTGTTAGAGGCCTTCTGCATCAGGTCACGCATCGTTGAGTGGGCATTGCGTGGGGGCAGGTGAAAATATGGTGACTAACTGGTTTTGGAGGAAAAGTTTCTTGAAGCTGGTGTCCTCCTCCGTCACAGGTTCGTTGCACGCTCCGAGGTAGCTCGCTTGATGTCTGTGGTAGTAGCACAGGGACTTTCAGGGTTACCCTGGTTGGTGTCTGGGACCGCGCCCAGTCTACATTCAGACTCTTAAGTCTGAGAATCCTGTTGTGATGGCTTGTTCCAGCTGCTGGTAGTTAGACTGGATGTTTTCTGGCTGCCGAGCCAGAAAGCGTCGCAACTCTGGGCTGGATGTGATCCAGGTCAGATAGAGTCTAGCAAGCTCTGGTGTAAATGCAGGGATATGTCTGGCCGTTCGGTTGAGGTCTTTGAGTGTCACTACACGCGTCGTTTCAAGATTCTTCTGAATCAATCCTTTTCCTTCCACGGCTGCAGAAGCTTTAAGGAAATTGTCTGATGACATGTTAAGCAGAGGGGTTTGTCAGGGTATCTGCATCTGTCCTGTGCCTTCTCCCGTTAAGCAGGGTTCGTTCTCTGTGGAGTCCTGTGGCTGGCAGCATTAGTTCATTTACCTCCTGTTTGAGGCCTGCGGGAGCATGGCCAAGGAGAAGATAATGCTGGTCAGCTCTTGGTGGCTCAGGCTGGGTGTCAGACGTCTGCTTTCGTTGTTGCCTAACTGTTCCTTCCTCTGCCGTGACAGGTCGTTGCCTGCCTCGGGCTGAAGGATGTCCATGACACTGCTCTGCCGGGTCTTCAGCTGGTCCTGGTGGCAGGGCCGGGTGTCTGAGGCCTACTGGCACACTTGTGGGAACACGATAGAGAAATGGCAAAGGCAAATGCAAGTTTCTACAGAGGTGGTGAGCTATCTGTGTGGGAGAATGGCTATGTGGAGCAGCTACAATTAAGTGTTGGTGAGCACACACAACAACAAAAAAAAGTTTTGAGTATCTTAGTTGACTGCTTTAAGCAGCATCGACTGATGACTGGGCTCTTACATGTCATAACCTATTACTCACTAATGCTGATGGTTCTTCTCACATGTTGTGCTACGAGAGTAACAGATAGAGAAAAACCAAAATAAAACAATAGGATGAAACCAGAAAAGAAGAGGAAGAAAGGAGTGTTTTACCTATTTAGGTTTAGCTAGGAGACATAGGTAAACAGGAGTCACTTATGGGTTATGCTGTTGTTAGACTAAGCTACCAGGGACACATCAGACATCTCAAGGTCCAAAAGAAGAAGAAGAAACAATGGGAAGTGTTTCCAGTTCTGTCTGGGGCCTACTGTGCGTTTGTGTTTAGCCGTACTTCATGTACTTAGCTTGGTGCTAAGGAGTGAGGATGGGTAAAACACAGACAGGAAGTAGGATATTAATGACCTGTGTAACTCGCTATGGAAACAACAGTCGCTAGATATTGTAATCCTATAGAGAGAGAGAAGATGAGGATAGTGACTAGTGATCTAAAATAAGGTAAAGGTAAAGTTAGAACGTCCTTATAGCTCTAAGAAAACTAAAAGGAAAGGGAAGCGTATCAAGTAATTTAATTAAATTTCAAATTTAGTTAAGCCCTTCTTTTTTTCTTTAGCTGAATATAAGAATTCAGGCTGAAACAAACGTAAATAACTAAATTGAAATAAAATTAAAAAAAATAAAATAAATGTATGTAAACATTGTGTGTTCTCATAGCTCTGGTAACTAGAGGGGAACTTGACTAAGCAAATTGATTTAATTAAATTCCCAATTTAATTAAATTCAATGTAACTGAATAGGACTATTCAGGCTCAACAGGTGTAAATACACAAAATAAAATAGGGGTAGATTTAAGTAAAAATAAAAGAAACACAAATAAAAACCCAAAGTATCTGGGTTTCAATCTGAAAGTGAAACCAAGAGGAAGGGGTCGAGAGAGAGAAAGAGAGAGAGAAGAGGGTGGTTTAACCCTCTTATGAGACGTGCTTCGTGAAGCTCTGACACCAGGGTGAATCATTCGTCTCAAATCATTTGGAGTGTATCACTGCTAAGGTCACGTGATTTTATTAAACTGGGCTTCGTTACGCGTCATAGCTGTTTCGAAATTGTTTTAAATTTCAACGGTTCGTGAACCATTGTGTATCTGGTCTCTATGTGATCTCGTATCACTTTATAGATTCGTACACATTTAATGACGCATTTGATAAAGGGTCTGATTGACTTTCAAGTCAAGCTTTCATAAAACGAGCCCTACGGTTTACTAAGATATTATGCCTTGAAAGACACCTCATATTAAACGATATTAGGTAGCTCGCGGATTGGCATTACCTGATTACACCTTTTGATAAAACCTTTGCGATTGGTTTGTAAAAGGTGTTCCGTTGATTTGAGTTTCCGCTACACTTCCACTGTTTTGACCAGCAGGGGTCGCCAGCGAGGGCGCTTCAAACAAAGAATCATTTGTGACTCAGTTGACTCCTTTGATTCAAAGCCTCGAAGAGCTTTGACTCTCATTACTCGTGTTCTAATCACTCAGTTCAAATCACGCAAAATCTATAGTCTTTGGTTTAAGGTTACACTTTACGCTCTAACGTGTCTAAGTTTTTAGGCGGTGCTAAAACTATCACTCGAGGTAGAGAGTTTTACTTGTAAGTCATGCGTGTAAGTTAGGATTGAGGGAGCTATTGGCTACAACCGTCGCTTGTTTACACGAGGGTCTGTGAGATTGGTGCTGTTGTCAGAAAAACTAGATAAGAACGCCTGCTCGCGTTCCGGACGCAATGCAAACCAACAACACAGATCGTTCGGAGCAGCGATCGAGCTGTGCTGACAGTTTGCACTGAGTCTCTCGCTTAGACACGACGTTGCGTGTGAGTGACTCTTTTTAACAAATCAAAACAGCACCATTCTTTCACAGACAATGGCAAATTACTAGTTAGCTAAGCTAGAATTTATACCACTAATTCGACGCGATTGTTTCATATGAGCGCTTCAGCGGTTTAATATGAATACAATGACGTAACGCATAATAAGGCCTTAATCGGTGATTGAGGAACATCGCTCAGATCACATTCAAAAATGCTGAAAATGGAGATTTCTTCGTCCATATCAGGTTAATTAGTTCTGGTACCATTTATGCGCGCGGTCTGAGCGCATAATCTGAGATTTCTTCGTCAGAGAAGGCTCATGCTCGATTTATATCTGAAATTAGGCTTTCTTCGCTAATATCAGGAGTTTCTTATCGTACGATTTAAATATGCATTATAGCATTTGTGAACTTTCTCCCATTCGTAGGAAGGCATATTCAAGCTATAGTTTTGCTGATTTACCCAGAAACTTGTACGTGCATGTATGAGATGTTAATAAAAACTTATGGGACAACATATGATTGATTACTGTCTGCTTGCATACAATGTTTAATACGATGCCTTAAAATTCTCCACCATATATGTAAGGAACTCAGCTTTTTTGAAATATTAATAATCAATAATATCTTGTTATTATTAATTATAAATATTTGGGTCAGTTAATTGGATTAACTTGATGTGGCTGAATTAATATTACAATCAATTAATCAGTTCTTCCAACGAACTCTTTTGATTATTAATTTATTCTAATAAAGGGTATCTTCCATGGCCACCGAGGAATAATTATTTCTTCGCCTGTACAGTACTTTGAGCCAGTAGCAAAAACCGTGATCGTAAAGTGACTTGTATTGCAAACAAAACAGAACCAAATACATATTATGTACAAGTTTTATTAACTAAATATAGATATTTATATGAATATAAATAAACTAAACAACATACACACATGAATACATAAATAGGTTAGTGATAGGATGAAATTGGAAACCGGAAGAGGGTCTATGAGAAGAACCATCAGAATTTCATTTTCACATTTCATTGAATTGAATACTTGCATTTGTAATGGGAACAATTCTTGAAGTTGTTGAAAATTGGAGTCGTTGATGGTTACGGCAGTGTCAAGTGGAAGTTGGTTGAGCGTTCTCTTTCTCCAGGAACGCATGACTGGTTTGGTGAAGGCCTGGGACTCTGTTGAGGCCACGCCGAGCACCCAGGAGAAGTGAGGAAGTCGGAAGGATGGGTGATTGGAGTCGTTGTTGGTTGGAGTCTTTGTTCCTAAACTCTTGAGATTGTCCTTGGTTCTTTGTGAGAGAGTCATCTCTCTCCTGCCTGAGCCCATATCTGGTTGGAATCGAGGCCTGCTGGGCCCTGGGGCCCCCGTGGAGGGGGAAGGGGGTTCCCCAGTAACACCAGAACAGTGTTCCGGCTGGATGAAAGAACTAAGAGAGGGAGGTCACATGTGGACTGTCTCTAATAAGGCCTGGAGAAGATCCTCCCCTAAGGGTTGAACTCGACCAATCAGAAAGGGGACATGTCTGAGAGGGAAAGTGGCTCTTAGTTGATTTACGGATCTTTGTCCCATAATATGATTATACCTTCATTAATGCTAAAATAGCTATAACACATCCACACTGCATTCTAGAAGAAGGTGATGTACATCAAAGTGTGAGTCATTAAATGAGGATTATTTAGGTAGGAGGCATTATACAGGTGAGGTTACATTGATCGTTAGTTGGTTGTATACCAGGATACATACCATAATATATACCTAATAGTACACGAGACAGTAAACCATTTACACTGTTTCTTTCACAGTTTTATGCATGTTCATTTATAGATCAGTTAGTCTATGATTAACGCAGCAAAGTCTGTTTTAAAGAGGGTTTCTGTTTCATAGTCTCTCTCTTGAGTATGTGGCCACATTCCTCGGAGGTCGTAAAATCTCCTTATCATGCCCTGTAACATGACACTGTTTCTTTCACTTGTGTTTGTTCATTTGGGCTGTGTGAGGAGTTTCATAAACCTTTGTATATAATGAATAAATAGTATGTGTCTGATTGGTCCATACCCTACACATATTAGGCTCAAATAAACCGTCAATTTCTCTGAAAAAATCACAATTGAAATATTACTCAGGGCCCTAGACCCATATTTTACCTCCAATGTATGCTTTTCTTTGTTGATTGGACACACTGTAAAAAAAAATCCTAATTTTACAGAAAATAACTGTGATTTTTTGACGATCATTTTCTTTCATTTTAAATTATACTCAAAACACTGTAAAATTACAAATAATATCTGTAAAATAAAAATTCAGCTGTTATTTTAGGTATTGTGACATTAATGACAAATTACAGTAATTCACATTTTTTATACAGAAAATTGATTGTATTTTTCATACAGTATTTTTTCTGTTTTCTTAAATTACATAAAAATGTATGTAAAATTACAAATATAATCTGTAATTTAACAGAAACAAAACAGTTAAATGATAAAATGGTCAAATGACTGTCAGCTCCCCAAAAAACTGTAAAACATCCTAAATTAAATAAACTGAAAAACACTGTTATTTTACAGGTATTTCCTGAATAATCACGATCATATACCTTCATTGTAAAAAAAAATCGTTAAAAAATGGTCAAATGACTGGCAGCTGCGGCTGCCAAACAAAAACTATAAAATTAAAGTAAAATATGCTAATTTAAATAAACCGAAAAAACACTGTTATTTTACAGGTATTTCCTGCATTATTATGATCAAATACCTTAATTGTAAAAAAATCGTAAAAAAATGGTCAAATGACTGGCTAATTATGCTAATTTAAATAAAGTGTAAAAAACTTTAAAATAAATTTGATGTCACCATGATTGGGATCAGTGTCTGCTTTAGTTGGGCTCATGACCCTTGAGATTTAACTTATGCTTTTCTTTGGCTGCTTTAATTGTGTATTTGATACACGTTTGTTATAAATGCTGAAGAAAATATCATATGATCTCGATCATTAATTGATGATGTTATAGTCATCATATGATGATCTGATTCACTGATATGACAGTCAAATCTCTGTATATGATAACTTAGATTACAGAGTATGTAGGTGGAATTTAGCTTTATACAAAGTATTTAATTAATGTCATAATTTTTCACATGACCCTTGAATATTGTGGTATCAGTATTATAACAACCTGCATTTAAAAAAAAATATATATATACTACACAAAAGTTTTTTAGTTTTTTTTTAGTTTTATAGAGACATCAAGAATCAACATATGAATCTCAACAATGGTGACAACCAAAAAAGTTTTTTTTTTCATTGTCACCATTGTTGTGATTCATACGCTGATTCTTGATGTCTGAGTGAGTCTATATGTTCCTGTCAAATATTTTCTGTATAATGACTTCATAAAATCTGAGTATCACAGCACTGGAGAATGTTTTATAGAAGCTTTGTCATGCAAAATGAATAACTAATATTTAATGACAAAATCAGATATTACACTTCAGATGGTATCAATGGAGCTGGACTCTACATGATGACTATTCTCACTACAAAGTGACCAGCATTATCTGATCTGAGTTTCTCTTAGACTCTTACCATAACAAATATGCATCAGAGACACACAGTTAATGCAGCCAGAGAAACATTAAAGTTCATGACTAAAAGTTCAAGAGCCCAACTAAAGCAAATACTGATCTCCATCATGGTGACATCAAACTTTATTCTTTTCAATAAAGCTTCAACTTCTAAACCTCTGTTAATTCTCAATAATAATGTTAGTATGAAAGAAATAAAGTCTGGATTGTAATAAGTGAAGATGCTGCGATCCTGAAAGATCTGGTAGTGTTTAATGTTCTGTTGGGGTTTAAAGTGTTTCTGTATGGTGTGTT
Source organism: Siphateles boraxobius (assembly GCF_051911475.1). Classification (NCBI taxonomy): domain Eukaryota; kingdom Metazoa; phylum Chordata; class Actinopteri; order Cypriniformes; family Leuciscidae; genus Siphateles; species Siphateles boraxobius. The sequence continues at coordinate 10,335,630 of NW_027508733.1, read as the reverse complement.
TCGTGTGTCACCATTGTGTTGAAGCGTAGAGCCTGAGCTCCAGTCCAGGATGAGCAAATAAACACTGTTGAAATGCTGCATGTTTCTTTATTTAACTGACAGTAACTGTGTAGTTGCTGATGTAGTGACGTATATAGTCAAAGCAAATCATGCATGTAATTAACTGCATGTTTTTCGGTAAATAAATCAGAAAATAAATGTGAAATAACTGTTTTAACTGTGTGTTTCTGTTAAAAAAAGATTAATGAAGATTTCTGTAAAAGTATTTTGCACTTATTTAAATTAAGATATTTTACATTCATTTTATGGTTTTTGTATGGCAGCCGTTGCTGACAGTCATTTGACTGTTTTTTATGGGATTTTTTTACAATGAAGGTGTTTGATCGTAATAATTCAGGAAATAGTTGTAAAATAACAGTGTTTTTCTGTAAAAAAAATTAAGGAAAATTTCTGTAAAAGTTTTTTGCATTTCATTTAAATTACGATATTTTACTTTATTTTTACGGTTTTTGTTTGGCAGCCGCAGCTGCCAGTCATTGACCGTTTTTTTACGATTTTTTTTTTTTACAGTGCAGGTTACTATCACTATAGTGTCAAAAATCACATGTTGTGACCAAAAGGACCATTGTTGAGGCTTGAACTCATTTGTATTAAATGAACATAACTTCAGAACTATGCCACAGTGAAAAGTTATATTAGGCTTTTCACCATGTTAAGGATCAATATTACATTTTAGACAAATAACACAAAATAAACAATACATACTTAAATGTATCATGTATTTATAAAAAATTATTAGTACAGCCTCCCTCACACTTGCACAATGTGGTACAGCGAAGTCCAGCTCGGTGGCACTTACAGTTGCGCTTACAGGCAACCACACAGCCACAGTTGAGGAGGAGTGAGCATCCCTTGCTGACATCTTCCAGATCTGTCCAATCTGTCCACCCAGACTTTGGTTCTGTCATTCCATTCCCAACCTCACTCACTGGGGTCTGGAATCTCTGGAGTTTTAGAGGGGGACTGCTTCCAGACAAAAGCTGCAGTTAGCAGGGCACGCTTCCCATGCTGGAATAAGGCATGCTGGGTTGGGGTGATTGAATCCGGGGACTTGAGGCCATGAGTGAAAAGAGGCTTCCGGGCTTCATTGATGGACTTGACACCGCAGTTCTTACTATACATGAGTACAGTCCAGCGTTCGAGAACTCGCATGTGCACTGATTCCAGTGTGAGGCTGGTTGGGTCTTGGGTGATCACAATGAGGATGATCTTTGCCAATTCCATACACAGCTGATACAGACATGAACATGAAGACATGAAGAGCTTGACGGACATGAAGAGCTTGGTGACAAGAGCTGTATTTGCCTTGGCAGACCCCAACTTGCTGGTGTGGTGGTTACAAAAATATATAAATAATAGATAAATATGTGATGTGATGTAAGACTTGACAAAACAAGAGTTTATTTCTTAGAATGTGTTTCTTAAAGTTTCTTCTTTCTTAAAGAGTTTATTTCTTTGACGATTGATGTTTCCTTGCTCGATCGCTCCATTATTTGATTGCTTTTCCCTTTTGGAGTGTTCGCCTGCTGGGGGAGGGGGCGCGGCGGCGCGCGCGCTGCTAAAACAATACACGGACTTCCATGACTGAAGCAGCAGCAGCTCTGTGTCCTGTGCATTATTAATTATATCTCCCCTCATCAGGTATGGAACACATTGATGCAATTAGAGTATGTTCTTGACATGTCAGAGTTTAGAGAAATGTTAACCACATTGGTTAAAGTGTTTAATAAGTTACTGTTATTACTGAAATGTAAAAATTCGCTTCAAGTGATGTCTGTGTGTCGCGTGTGCTAATACGCATTCCATGCTAGTGATGGAGACCATGCGGTCTCAGAGAGATGGTGCGATAATAATTGTGAATGAGTATTTTGGTTCAATAATGCAATGTTTACAAGTGCCAAATGACTGAAGTCGAGGATGAATGTGTTGTTTGCATTAAAAATGTAATAGAAAGAGTTATTTTTGCAAACACATGAACACACGGGGTTTATTCACGTGAAAAATGTATATTATATGTTATGATTGGATATCATTTTATAGTATATGTTTAATTTGTGGAACTAGTAATCAAGGAAATAATGTATATATGTAATTCTGTTATATATTGTGACTTCTCTTGAAGTGATGTTTTGTCATTTATTGACGTGTGAAATTGTGTTTGAACCATTTTGAATGGCTGAAAAAAACAATACACGGACTTCCATGACTGAAGCAGCAGCAGCTCTGTGTCCTGTGCATTATTAATTATATCTCCCCTCATCAGGCGGTGAGGGTACTACACTGGCACCCTTTTTCAGATCCACGGGTGGCCTGTTCGTGAATGTGAACACCAACACAGCTTGGTGGATTTTTCTATTCTGTCCCTTACAAACTCTATGAACATGGCTTTGCCGATGTTAAGTGCTTCCCTGAGGGAATTGGAGATCTCATGATCAATGACCTCACCAGTGTCTAGGGTGATGAGCTCTGTACCCATTTCTTTGAAGGGATTGACTATTTTATCTTCCTTTGCAAGATCGCATACTTCTTTCAGATGATTGAGGAACTTCTTTTGTTCAGCATCTGAGTACTCTGGATGTTCCGGACTTTCCTTCTCGCTTGAGGCAGAGAAACAGGTAACCTCAAACTCATCAATGGGCCGTAGCACTTCCGGTTTTGAGAGCTCGTTTATCTCCTTCTCCTCCTGCAGGGCATACAAGCACTTTGAACCACTGTCCTCCCTCAAAAACTTAATACTGTGTTCCTGGCTCTGATCAAGTGCCATAAGGGAGAGTTTTTTATCTCCACGTTGGACCACAAACTTATAATTAATAATATTTCATTACATTTATATAGTTCTTTTCTCAGTACTCAAAGCACTTTACAAAGAAGGGGGAATCTCCTCAACCACCACCAATGTGCAGTATCCACCTGGATGATGCGATTGCAGCCATTTTGCGCCAGAACGCCCACCACACACCAGCTTACTGGTGGAGAGGAGACAGGGATGAAGCCAATCTGTATATGGGGATGATTAGGAGGCCATGATGGACAGAGGCCACTGGGCAAATTGGGCCAGGATGCCGTGATTACACCCCTACTCTTTCGAAAGACATCCTGGTATTTTTTGTGACCACAGTGAGTCAGGACCTTCCCCTCCATGAACGCCTCGTGGACTGCAGGATGGGTACCTGGCAGGTTTGCCATGTCCTTCAGGAATACTGGCATCCAGCGGGCATAATTTGTATGCCCAAAGGCAAATAAACATGGGCACAAATCTTCGAGAGCATTCAGGGTCAGTGGCCAATTCCCCACTCGCTGACCACGGATGAGGCGGCAGTTGATCATGAGGTAGTCTCGAACTGTTAGCCAGTAAGGGGTTGTTGGAGCATTATTCCTGAGTCGACTCTCCCACATCTCCATGCTTTAGGCCCATAGCCCTCTTGGCAGTACTCCTCATATGCCTGTATTTTGAGTACATGGAGCCAGACAAGGATAAGCTGGTAGGCATACCGTGTACGTTTGACATGCTTCCCGCTTAGTAGAGATGCTGCAACACCAGTATTGAAGATCTTTGCAAGGGAAAACATCCGGTCCCATCCAGAGCCAGCTAACAGCTTACCTCCACACTCTTGGGACATCATCTCAATATTGAAGGAAGCCCATGAAGCACACAATTTTTGATTCGCCAACCTCGTCAGGGAACTTCCACTGGCATTTTTTCTGTTGCGTATACAGAGGGCAGTCAGCCACTATGACTGGAACCTGACCAGGATTCACGAACTCGGTTGCCTTCATGACCACAAGCATTGAGTGTTTCTACATGGCCATAGATGAGGCCTTCTCATAAAAAACAGGGAAAACACCAACTGTGGCCCTTGGCCTGACATCTTCTTTGCGTTGGCCATGAGAGAAAAATCCAGAGTAGGTCACTGGTGTGTCTTGAAGTATTCCATCTTTTTCTATCAGGACCGTTTGGAGACGGTCTAGCCATGCTTCGTCAGGCACTCCTGCTCGAGTGTTCTCAGTGAAAGTTGGTCTGGCTGTTCCATCTGAAACTGATGAAAGCTTGGTTTCGTACATGATTAACGTACATGTTATACTGTTTACCCTCTGCTTTGCCAGGGAAGTGTTTTATCCTCTATAAAGTTAGGGAAGATTAGCATAAAGTGCTAATATAGTGTACCCTCTGTTTTCAGGCAGGGAAGATTAACATACATGTTAATATTGTTTTATCATCTGCTTTACCAGGGAAGTGGCAAAAAAAAATTCAGGCAGGGAAGATTTTAGCATAAATTGCTAGTAATTTGTGTATCCTTTGCTTTAGGCAGAGAAGGTTAGCTTAACAACAGTAATCTGTGTTAACGAGTGTACCCTCTGTGGATCAGAGAAGTTTTAGTGTCTGTTTGTGTTGGCAACAAAGACAACTCACAACAATGTTTAGAAGGAATGCTAGACTAATCCCCACAACAGAAAAAGAATGGTTGGTTAGGGATATAGCAGTGCCATGGAGCTCAAATCGACCAGACTCATCAATATTATCAACTCCACCAGTAGTGAAAACTCCCCGTTTCATGTTTGATGGAACAACAACTCCATCAACTGCAAACTGCCTTGACATGGCACGGGGCAAGGACCCTCCTGACATCCATGACTCGTTCATAAGGTACTGACATGCCAAGTGCATGGAACTTCTTGATAGTAGTAGTAGTAGTAGTAGTAAAAACTTTATTGTCCCACGGAGGGATATTTGTGTTGGGCCATCACCCATGCTGCCGTCAGTATACAGTTAACATACAACAAATTTACAAACCAGACAATATTAATAATAAAAATGGCATTGATGATGCCTTGCTAGCAAGCTACAAAGAGCTAGCACGCTCAGTAATCAACATGGCGAATTCATACTACTCAGAGGCATGTGGGCAAGTCAGTGTACCCTTAAAATATGTAAAATCACTGTACACTTACTCACATATGGTCCTTGTATCATATCAAGTAGAAAAGGTGTCATTATACAGCAATTTAAGACTAAAGGAAGTTGAGATATAATCTTTTCTCTTTTATGCGGGCACCATTCTGGTTTTTATCGATACCGGCCACTAGAGGGCCACCCCAACTTGTATCCATGGTTTTTTAAAAACCTTAGGCCCATACCTAACACCCTACCAAAAATCAAAAACTTTTCCAGAAGTGCCCAATCTTCATGATTTTTCACGTATTCCTTCCCAGCTAAACCTTCATGTCTCGGAGCAGTACGTTACACTAGAGAGCAGGGGCGTAGCACTAAATGTTGCCCTCTGTCTGATGCCTCTGCTAGAGAGCAATGATGTGCTTGTTACATTTGCCAACATTTCCAGCAGATCATATTGTGTGTGATATTGCAATCATTATGCAAAGCAGTTATCCAATTAAATTTCCCAAAAAGAATAAAACAAGAACAGTACATGACAGACATAGAAGCACAGTGAAGGGTGTGATTAATATTTAATAATGAAAGTTAGGTACATTTCCATACGATGAACTTAAAGTAGTTTTAGTTGAGTTTACAAAATTTCACTCATCAAAATAACACAAAAATATATGATACAAAGAGTGAAAACAAAACATATATATTCTAATAGAAAATAAATGTGGTCAAAAGGTGCGAGTCAGTGGTTAACTCTTACATCAGATCCAGTAGATCCAGTATTTGATCACCACCTTTTTGGGAAATTTTCATTCACAGCATCCGTCTTTTGATTTCTGAAAGTGAAACCCATTCAGGAACCCGCGATGTGGATAGTATTTTGCTTTAAATTCACTCAGAGTTGAAATTAATGGAGACAGAATTTTGCAAGAATCCAGCAAACAGTCAATAAATCCACAGTTCAAAGTCATTCACCAGCACAGATTTCCTACTTGCATAGCATAACTTAGCATAACTTAGCATAACTCAACGTAGCAGTCAAAAAACTGTGTGCACCTTCCCTCCAGCAACATCTGTTACCTGAAGGAAGGTATTCTGTAGCCAATTACCAAGAGAGACCCCTACTGGACACACATATTTATCTGGCTCTTATTGAGACTTTAAATGTACTTATGTTGAAAAAGATTCTACTTTTTTCTCATTTAACATTGATTCATATTGAAAGGTATAGTTGCCTGACTGATATGTACAAGTACAAGAGTGCAATATTGTGTAAATGTACCTAAAAATTTAAGGTAAAATAAAAGTTATGGATTTTAAAATGGTCCACAATCATTTAGTTGTAGTGAATGATAATGTCACGATTAGCCACGCACTCCCTGGGTGATCACGGACTACATTTCCCTTCATGCACCTCCCCGTACTGATTACACTTTACATCATACACCTGCACTGCGCTGATTACACACACACACACCTGCATCTCATTCTCACACACACCTGCATCTCATTCTCTAACACACGCACACGCACACACATAAACTAGAGAATGTTTTAAATTGAGATATTGTATTGTTTACAACTAAATCTGACATAGTCTCACTGTTGTTTTTTTAAGATGGCACACAAAACATCAACAGAGAAGTCCAGACTATTCAGGGAAAGACTAAAATCTGATCCAATTAAATATGCTGAGTTCCTAAGGAAAGACAGAGAAAGATGTGAAAAGAAAAAACAGCAAGGACTTATTAAGTCTGTCAAAGAATTTTTTCATCATAACCTGCCTTTCCTTTGTCATTTCCACAACCACAAATATTTTTTTGGTAAAACATAAAACAAATTAAAAAAAAAATAAAAAGGTTAAGGTAATGATGGTGGTGGTGTTGATTATTAAGCAGTTAAGGGTAAAGTATATATGTGAGTTGAAAAATATTGAAAATGTCAGAAATATGAATGAAAGGTTTCAGTGGCTTAGTGTTCAGCGTTTTTTTGGTGTGTAGGATTACAAATTTTATTTAAATGTTTAATTTAGATTTCCAATACAATAGTATTTTATATTGATAAAGTTTATAAATGATGAGACCAGGAAATAAAGCAAATAAAGAATCCTGCTTAAATAAGTCTCCTGGTTTTCGCTTCTGAGTTTTTCTACACTGAAGAAGGAAGAAGTTTACAACAGATGGTGCCCTGTGACCCGGATGGAAAAAACTGAAACTCAACAAAGAATGAACTTTTGAAACTTCAAAGCTCAAAGATCTCAACAAACCTGACTAAGTCTCCAGACTGAATTTTGAAACATCCAACTAAACAAAGATTGCCAGACTGAATCTTTCCAGCTTCCTCCAGATTGAAAACTCCAAGCTGAACCAAGATTTTCAGGCAGAATCTTTCTATACAACAACAATTTGGTGAGTTTCACTCCATTCAAAGAACCGTTGAAAAACCAGTAAAAAAAATCTGTTATTCCTCTGCGCCATCAGAGAAGAAGTTAACAGACAGCTGTAGGTTTTGTTAACTAAAGTTATCCTCTAAAGTTGCTTTTAGAGATGAAATGTATCCTCTGTTTTTCAGGCAGGGAAGATTAACGTACATGTTATACTGTTTACCCTCTGCTTTGCCAGGGAAGTGTTTTATCCTCTATAAAGTTAGGGAAGATTAGCATAAAGTGCTAATATAGTGTACCCTCTGTTTTCAGGCAGGGAAGATTAACGTACATGTTAATATTGTTTTATCCTCTGCTTTACCAGGGAAGTGGCAAAAGTATTTTTCAGGCCGGGAAGATTTTAGCATAAATTGCTAGTAATTAGTGTATCCTTTGCTTTAGGCAGAGAAGGTTAGCTTAACAACAGTAATCTGTGTTAACAAGTGTACCCTCTGTGGATCAGAGAAGTTTTAGTGTCTGTTTGTGTTGGCAACAAAGACAACTCACAACAATGTTTAGAAGGAATGCTAGACTAATCCCCACAACAGAAAAAGGTGGTCTCGCTACTCCTTTATGGACAGACAGTGAGTTCAGGTCATTGTTAGGGGAGCAGATGGACTCCATAGTGACTGAGTCAGTCAGATTGGATTTGAGAAAGAAATTTGGTATTCACCCAGAAAAAGTATGGTCTATTGAAGAATGCAAGAAGGTGTTGGGTGCATGTATCAGGAAGAGAAACATAAAAGGTATTATTTTCTGTCACATGGAATTTAGCCTATCCATTGCACAAGAACAATCTACGTGTATAGCTAAAATAAAAGAACAAAACAAACAATTTCACACTAAGGTGGTCCATAACAAGGCCTCAACCAAATGTGACTCAGAAGACCAACAGTCAGATGAAACTTATCCTGACTTACAAGCATTCTTTAAAACAGATGAAGACATCCCATCAGTAACTGATAAGCCTGTAGATTCAGTAAAGGTATGTGTCGCAAGAAGATCTCAGGGAATTGAGGGAACTGAAAGTGTTCCTCCCAACTCTTCTGTTGTCCAAAACCAAACTGTGGCCAAAACACTGGGACCTAGAGACATAGAAAGACTATCCCAAAGCTTACCTTCAGTACGCAGAGATTTTTCTGAATTTAGAAGGGCATTGATCAGTAAAATAGGTCTTTACAACATGTCGTTGGCAGAAGTCACACAGCTGATGTCACAAATTCTAACTGAATCTGAATTCAACAGTTTTGAGTCTGCTGTTACTTCTGAACTACAACATACCAGAAAAGATAAACTGAGAGAGGGAGTTCTGAAAGCATTAAAGAACATTGTTGGACCAAACATTGACTTGTCAAAGATCACTAGTTGTGTACAGAAGAAACATGAGAATGTTAGTGAGTACACTCAACGATTTTGTCAGTCAGCAGCAGCATACAGTGGTATAGCTGACACTTCATATAAGGTGCTAGAAGATAATATTCCCCTAGTTCGCACATGGTTTGATGGTCTGTTGTCAGAGCATAGAAAAGCATTGCCTTTCTTAGAAGTCACATGGTCCACTAGAACCCTGCAAAACAACTTGGACAGGTTAGCTATTTGGGAAAGAGATTCTGATTTCAAGGCAAGAGTAAAAATTGCAGCAGCATCCTTTAAGGTCAACACAGAGAATCAACAGAAACGCAAATGTCCTAAGATAGAGGGCAGCAGTTGTTTTTACTGTGGTAAACATGGACATTGGGGAAAAGAGTGTAGGAAAAACAAAAAGAACTTTAAACAAGTTAACAATGTTACTCAGCTCCTACTCAGTCTGCTTGCAACTCTGAAGCAGCCCCTCCAGTGCTTAATTTCCCCAGTAACTTACAACAGAGATAAAATACTTATTTTTGTTTAATAGAACAAAAGGAAAGTGACTGTCTCAGCCTTCCTTTGGGGAACACTAGTTAAGTAGACTCACAACCTTAAATGTTATGCTACACCACAGGCTCTTCATCAGTAATTGTGTTAGGTCAGACTGTAAATGTAAAATGCCTTCATGCAGTGTCCACACTGATGAATGACAACGTGCACCTGTCACAAACCCATCCTCATGTATGATGTCTTCAATGTCTTCAAAAAAATTATGCCAGTAATATTTTAATTTAAAATGTTTCATTTTCTGTAAATGTCCAGGTCCAAAAAGTACCATAGTTGGAGAATCACCCTTATATTTATTTGACAAATATTACTCTGAATCCACTTCCTTTGTGATAAAGCAAGCCAACGGAAGCAGTCACAGCTCCATGAATTAAATATAAGGAAGTAGGGGAAAGGTTTATTATTTTATTACGACAGGTTTTTTTATTTATTTCTGAGTGTGTGTGTATGAATGAGTAAGTAAATACGTGTACTGGAGAAGAGAGAGTTAGGAAAATAGACTGTAAACTATTATCTGATCACACTCCGGAGCAGAAGCTGGCAGTAATGCACCAATAAGCTGGATAACTGCAGGAAAAACAAGAAAACTGAGGATTGTATGAAACCGTAGAGCATGCCTTTCTGAAATGTAGAGCATATAATAATGAAGGACTAGCTAATACTGGAAACAAAAGTAAAAGAAGAAGGTGCAAAAAGCATGACTTTAGAGTATTTATTGAGTGCAAAGGAATATTAGAATTGCTCTGATAATATTTTTAAAGAAGTAGGAAATTATATAGAATATAGATTAAGATTATAAAGTTTTGTATTTTTCTAATCGTTGATACTCCACACTCCAGTAGGTTGAAGTAATGCACCAGCTGCTTATAAACATCACAATAAGAAGAAGCAGTTTGCCTGTTTTTTTCTCCTTTCTTCTCACGCCATTTGCTAATAGAATGCACCTGTAAGACGAGGGCCTCACGAGGCAAAGCCATAACATATGCTGTTTTTCTGTTTGTATTACACACGTTTCGGAGCTTCAGCGTCGAACGTCACATCACTGGCGAAACCGACACAAGCTTTGTCGTGTTGTTAATGTTTTCGACGCTGCTTCTTAAAATGACTATAACTTTACGAGGCTATACTTTCGCTTTCAGTTGAATACAACATTGCATGGACATACACATTCTGCCGAATCTGGACTTAGAAAAGTACTGCGGTAAAGCCAGCCGCCATGCACCTCGAAATGAGCGGTCAAACTAGCCGCCCCTATATTTCGTGGTGCGCGTATACACTAGCTATTACGGTAAGACCGTCAGACCGTCATCTGGATTGAAAACAATTGATCTTCCGGCGAAGGCTATTTCACATTAATTTATTCTTTCTTTCTGTCTGTCTGTCTGTATATAATAATCTATCCATCTATCTATCTATCTATCTATCTATCTGTCTGTCTATCTGTCTGTCTATCTGTCTGTCTATCTATCTGTCTGTCTGTCTGTCTGTCTGTCTGTCTGTCTGTCTATCTATCTATCTATCTATCTATCTATCTATCTGTCTGTCTATCTATCTGTCTGTCGGTCGGTCGGTCGGTCGGTCGGTCTGTCTGTCTGTCTGTCTGTCTGTCTGTCTATCTATCTGTCTGTCTGTCTGTCTGTCGTGTATCTGTCTGTCATTAATTTGGAATATCTACACTGTAAAAAAAAATCGTAAAAAAACGGTCAATGACTGGCAGCTGCGGCTGCCAAACAAAAACCGTAAAAATAAAGTAAAATATCGTAATTTAAATGAAATGCAAAAAACTTTTACAGAAATTTTCCTTAATTTTTTTTACAGAAAAACACTGTTATTTTACAACTATTTCCTGAATTATTACGATCAAACACCTTCATTGTAAAAAAATCCCATAAAAAAACAGTCAAATGACTGTCAGCAACGGCTGCCATACAAAAACCATAAAATGAATGTAAAATATCTTAATTTAAATAAGTGCAAAATTCTTTTACAGAAATCTTCATTAATCTTTTTTAACAGAAACACACAGTTAAAACAGTTATTTCACATTTATTTTCTGATTTATTTACTGAAAAACATGCAGTTAATTACATGCATGATTTGCTTTGACTATACACGTCACTACATCAGCAACTACACAGTTACTGTCAGTTAAATAAAGAAACATGCAGCATTTCAACAGTGTTTATTTGCTCATCCTGGACTGGAGCTCAGGCTCTACGCTTTAACACAATGGTGACACACGAAACACACCATACAGAAACACTTTAAAATCCAACAGAACATTAAACACTACCAGATCTTTCAGGATCGCAGCATCTTCACTTATTACAATCCAGACTTTATTTCTTTCATACTAACATTATTATTGAGAATTAACAGAGGTTTAGAAGTTGAAGCTTTATTGAAAAGAATAAAGTTTGATGTCACCATGATGGAGATCAGTATTTGCTTTAGTTGGGCTCTTGAACTTTTAGTGTTGAACTTTAATGTTTCTCTGGCTGCATTAACTGTGTGTCTCTGATGCATATTTGTTATGGTAAGAGTCTAAGAGAAACTCAGATCAGATAATGCTGGTCACTTTGTAGTGAGAATAGTCATCATGTAGAGTTCAGCTCCATTGATACCATCTGAAGTATAATATCTGATTTTGTCATTAAATATTAGTTATTCATTTTGCATGACAAAGCTTCTATAAAACATTCTCCAGTGCTGTGATACTCAGATTTTATGTAGTCATTATACAGAAAATATTTGACAGGAACATTTAGACTCACTCAGACATCAAGAATCAGCGTATGAATCACAACAATGGTGACAATGAAAAAAAAAAATTTTTTGGTTGTCACCATTGTTGAGATTCATATGTTGATTCTTGATGTCTCTATACAACTAAAAAAAAACGACAAAACTTTTGTGTAGTATATATTTTATTTTTTTTAAATGCAGGTTGTTATAATACTGATACCACAATATTCAAGGGTCATGTGAAAAATTATGACATTAATTAAAGACTTTGTATAAAGCTAAATTCCACCTACATACTCTGTAATCTGAGTTATCATATACAGATATTTGAGTGTCACATCAGTGAATCAGATCATCATATGATGACTATAACATCATCAATTAATGATCGAGATCATATGATATTTTCTTCAGCATTTATAACAAACGTGTATCAAATACACAGTTAAAGCAGCCAAAGAAAAGCATAAGTTAAATCTCAAGGGTCATGAGCCCAACTAAAGCAGACACTGATCCCAATCATGGTGACATCAAATTTATTTTAAAGTTTTTTACACTTTATTTAAATTAGCATATTTTACTTTAATTTTATGGTTTTTGTTTGGCAGCCGCAGGTGCCAGTCATTTGACCCTTTTTTTAAGATTTTTTTACAATTAAGGTATTTGATCATAATAATGCAGGAAATGCCTGTAAAATAACAGTGTTTTTTCGGTTAATTTAAATTAGCATATTTTACTTTAATTTTATGGTTTTTGTTTGACAGCCGCAGCTGCCAGTCATTTGACCATTTTTTTACGATTTTTTTTTCACAATGAAGGTATATGATCGTGATTATTCAGGAAATACCTGTAAAATAACAGTGTTTTTCAGTTTATTTAATTTAGGATGTTTTACAGTTTTTTGGGGAGCTGACAGTCATTTGACCATTTTATCATTTAACTGTTTTGTTTCTGTTAAATTACAGATTATATTTGTAATTTTACATACATTTTTATGTAATTTAAGAAAACAGAAAAAATACTGTATGGAAAATACAATCAATTTTCTGTATAAAAAATGTGAATTACTGTAATTTGTCATTAATGTCACAATACCTAAAATAACAGCTGAATTTTTATTTTACAGATATTATTTGTAATTTTACAGTGTTTTGAGTATAATTTAAAATGAAAGAAAATGATCGTCAAAAAATCACAGTTATTTTCTGTAAAATTAGGATTTTTTTTACAGTGTAGTTTACACTGCCCAATTTCACCTCAGATGGAGAGTACACCTTCTAACCGTGTCACCTGCACAGTTTCAGGACATTCTGATGTTGTATTACAAAATAAAAGCCCTCCAAAATTCATAAATATGCTGTTGTGTCTATACATTCAGAAAATCATTAAAAAAAATCCTAGTTTACACTGCCCAATTTCACCTCAGATGGAGAGTACACCTTCTCACCATGTCACAGGCACAGTTTCAGGACATTCTGATGTTGTATTTAAAAATAAGAGCCCTCCAAAATTCATAAATATGCTGTTTTGGCTTTACATTCAGAAAATAATTTTTTCAAAATCCTAGTTTACACAGTACAATTTCACCTCAGATGGAGAGTACACCTTCTCACCGTGTCACAGGCACAGTTTCAGGACATTCTGATGTTGTATTACAAAATAAAAGCCCTCCAAAATTCATAAATACGCTGTTTTGGCTTTACATTCAGAAAATCATTAAAAAACAAAGCCTAGTTTACAATGCCCAGTTTCACCTCAGATGGAGAGTACACCTTCTCACCGTGTCACCTGCACAGTTTAAGTACATTCTGATGTTGTATTAAAAAATAAGAGCCCTCCAAAATTCATAAATATGCTGTTTTGGCTTTACATTCAGAAAATCATTAAAAAAAAATCATAGTTTACACTGCCCAATTTCACCTCAGAAGGAGTGTACACCTTCTAATCGTGTCACCTTCACAGTTTCAGGACATTCTGATGTTGTATTACAAAATAAAAGCCCTCCAAAATTCATAAATACGCTGTTGTGTCTATACATTCAGAAAATCATCTAAAAAAAATCCTAGTTTACACGGCCCAATTTCACCTCAGATGGAGAGTAAACCTTCTCACCGTGTCACAGGCACAGTTTCAGGACATTCTGGTGTTATATTACAAAATAAGAGTCCTCCAAAATTCATAAATACGCTGTTTTGGCTTTACATTCAGAAAATAATTTTTTAAAAAATCCTAGTTTACACAGACCAATTTCACCTCAGATGGAGAGAACACCTTCTCATCGTGTCACCTGCACAGTTTCAGGACATTTTGATGTTGTATTAAAAGAATAAGAGCCCTCCAAAATTCATAAATACGCTGTTTTGGCTTTACATTCAGAAAATTATTAAAAACAATCCTAGTTTACACTGCCCAATTTCACCTCATATGGAGAGTATACCTTCTCACCGTGTCACCTGCACAGTTTCAGGACATTCTGATGTTTTATTACAAAATAAGAGCCCTCCAAAATTCATAAATATGCTGTTTTGGCTTTACATTTAGAAAATCTTTTTTTTTTTTAAATCCTAGTTTACACTGCACAATTTCACCTCAGATGGAGAGTACACCTTCTCACTGTGTCACCTGCACAGTTTAAGGACATTCTGATGTTGTATTACAAAATAAGAGCCCTCAAAAATTTCATAAATATGCTGTTTTGGCTTTACATTCAGAAAATCACTAAAAAGAAATCCTAGTTTACACTGCCCAATTTCACCTCAGAAGGTGAGTACACCTTCTCACCTTGTCACCTGCACAGTTTCAGGACATTCTGATGTTGTATTACAAAATAAGAGCCCTCCAAAATTCATAAATATGCTGTTTTGGCTTTACATTTAGAAAATCACAACAAAAAAAACTAGTTTACACTGCCCAATTTTACCTCAGATGGAGAGTACACCTTCTCACCGTGTCACCTGCACAGTTTCAGGACACTCTGATGTTGTATTACAAAATAAGAGCCCTCCAAAATTCATAAATACGCGGTTGTGTCTATACATTCAGAAAATCATTAAAACAATTCCTAGTTTACACTGCCCAATTTCACCTCAGATGGAGAGTACACCTTCTTCAATGAAGTAATTTGAATAAAAAAAATCTGTGATGCAGCTTTAGTGGAAATTATACAGTTATAAAAGGAATTTCACAGTGCAGTGAAGAGAGAGTTCAGACCATTTAAGAGTTGCCACTCATAGCCAGGTTGTATACAATTACATTAAAGCCACCACAAAAATGTAGGCTTGTCAGAGTAGTATCACAGCTTAATACAGCTTAAAAGATACAAATCTATATTAAAATCAGATATCTACTACAATAGTACAGTAGTCACACAGATTTATGTAATATGTCTCTCTGCATTAGGGGGTGTCTGTTACATTTAATAACACCTCCATCAGAGGTGAAACAGACCTATGTAAATGTAATAATATTATGTAATATAGTTTTAATGTTTACATTTAAATCAAATGACCACATTACGGCCTATGAAGCCGTGGTGACCAGTGATTTCGAGTCAACATATGGGAGTTGGTAGGCACAACACAGAACAGATTATAGCTGTTTTAAAAAAATACAAGAAGCTGTAAAGATTTCATAACATGTACAGAAAAAAAATCTTATATTTAATTGCTAACACTTTATATTACAGCCCGGAAAGTACTGCGTAATCAAGATGAATTTACAGCATAACTTTAAGTGATTATATGAAGTACTTGCATGTGAGTATAAGCGAACAATATGCAAAGTTTGGGGAATAAAGGGGTAAAAACCAGGAGAATGTTGTTCTCCTGGTTGTTACCCTGTTATTTTCCAAACTTCACATGTTGTTCCCTTAGACTTAAATGTAAGTACTTTATAGGTAAACTTAAATACAGAAAGTTACACTGTAAAATCGCTTTAATTACGCAGTACTTTTCGGGCTGTAATCTAAAGCGTTACCAATAACTCTTTCACCAAAGAATGTTGTTCTTTGCAGCGTTAAGCAGAATGTTAATAAGAGGCAAAACACAGACACAACAGCACAGTAATACTGATGTAATCTGGTCATAAATATACAGTGATATGAAGATGTTAACAAGAATGAAAGGGATGTAAATGGGCTGTTTATTAATGCTACTGTCTTGACACCACACTGTAAAAAAAATCCTAATTTTACAGAAAATAACTGTGATTTTTTGACGATCATTTTCTTTCATTTTAAATTATACTCAAAACACTGTAAAATAACAAATAATATCTGTAAAATAAAAATTCAGCTGTTATTTTAGGTATTGTGACATTAATGACAAATTACAGTAATTCACATTTTTTATACAGAAAATTGATTGTATTTTTCATACAGTATTTTTTCTGTTTTCTTAAATTACATAAAAATGTATGTAAAATTACAAATATAATCTGTAATTTAACAGAAACAAAACAGTTAAATGATAAAATGGTCAAATGACTGTCAGCTCCCCAAAAAATTGTAAAACATCCTAAATTAAATAAACTGAAAAACACTGTTATTTTACAGGTATTTCCTGAATAATCACGATCATATACCTTCATTGTAAAAAAAAAATCGTAAAAAAATGGTCAAATGACTGGCAGCTGCGGCTGCCAAACAAAACCATAAAATTAAAGTAAAATATGCTAATTTAAATAAAGTGTAAAAAAACTTTAAAATAAATTTGATGTCACCATGATTGGGATCAGTGTCTGCTTTAGTTGGGGTCATGACCCTTGAGATTCAACTTATGCTTTTCTTTGGCTGCTTTAACTGTGTATTTGATACACGTTTGTTATAAATGTTGAAGAAAATATCATATGATCTCGATCATTAATTGATGATGTTATAGTCATCATATGATGATCTGATTCACTGATATGACAGTCAAATCTCTGTATATGATAACTTATATTACAGAGCAGAGTATGTAGGTGGAATTTAGCTTTATACAAAGTCTTTAATTAATGTCATAATTTTTCACATGACCCTTGAATATTGTGGTATCAGTATTATAACAACCTGTATTTAAATATATATATATATATATACTACACAAAAGTTTTGTCGTTTTTTTTTTAGTTGTATAGAGACATCAAGAATCAACATATGAATCTCAACAATGGTGACAACCAAAAAGGTTTTTTTTTCATTGTCACCATTGTTGTGATTCATACGCTGATTCTTGATGTCTGAGTGAGACTATATGTTCCCGCAAATATTTTCTGTATAATGACTTCATAAAATCTGAGTATCACAGCACTGGAGAATGTTTTATAGAAGCTTTGTCATGCAAAATGAATAACTAATATTTAATGACAAAATCAGATATTATACTTCAGATGGTATCAATGGAGCTGGACTCTACATGATGACTATTCTCACTACAAAGTGACCAGCAATATCTGATCTGAGTTTTTCTTAGACTCTTACCATAACAAATATGCATCAGAGACACGCAGTTAATGCAGCCAGAGAAACATTAAAGTTCAACACTAAAAGTTCAAGAGTCCAACTAAAGCAAATACTCATCTCCATCATGGTGACATCAAACTTTATTCTTTTCAATAAAGCTTCAACTTCTAAACCTCTGTTAATTCTCAATAATAATGTTAGTATGAAAGAAATAAAGTCTGGATTGTAATAAGTGAAGATGCTGCGATCCTGAAAGATCTGGTAGTGTTTAATGTTCTGTTGGGGTTTAAAGTGTTTCTGTATGGTGTGTTTCGTGTGTCACCATTGTGTTAAAGCGTAGAGCCTGAGCTCCAGTCCAGGATGAGCAAATAAACACTGTTGAAATGCTGCATGTTTCTTTATTTAACTGACAGTAACTGTGTAGTTGCTGATGTAGTGACGTGTATAGTCAAAGCAAATCATGCATGTAATTAACTGCATGTTTTTCAGTAGATAAATCAGAAAATAAATGTGAAATAACTGTTTTAACTGTGTGTTTCTGTTAAAAAAGATTAATGAAGATTTCTGTAAAAGTATTTTGCACTTATTTAAATTAAGATATTTTACATTCATTTTATGGTTTTTGTATGGCAGCCGTTGCTGACAGTCATTTGACTGTTTTTTTTATGGGATTTTTTTACAATGAAGGTGTTTGATCGTAATAATTCAGGAAATAGTTGTAAAATAACAGTGTTTTTCTGTAAAAAAAATTAAGGAAAATTTCTGTAAAAGTTTTTTGCATTTCATTTAAATTACGATATTTTACTTTATTTTTACGGTTTTTGTTTGGCCAGTCATTGACCGTTTTTTTACGATTTTTTTTTTTTACAGTGCAGTTACACATATTGTTATTTTCACTATTCAATTCAATTCAATTCAAATTTATTTGTATAGCGCTTTTCACAATACACATTGTCTCAAAGCAGCTTTACAGAAATTGCATTTCGGAAATGTACATAGAAAAATACAGTTAGTTAATCATGTATTAATTTATGGCATAACATATCGCCGGCTTTGAGTCGTCTCTTCACAGGCGTCGAGTCGTCTCTTCACAGGCGTTGGGGCATCTGAAGTCTCCGTGAGAGGCTGGATACAAACTGGAGCTGACGAACGCTATTTACCTCGGGACTAGCGTCCCGAGATAACAGCAGAAAGGCAGATGGGAAATAATTAGCATAGCTGATGTTCATAATGTTAATGCATTCGAACTGATTCAGCAGTAGTATCAAAGGTTAAGCATTAAGTGAATGCTTGGTTAAAGAGATGCGTCTTTAATCTAGTTTTAAACTGGGACAGCGAGTCTGAGTCTCGTACAATATCAGGAAGGCTATTCCAGAGTTTAGGAGCTAAATGCGAGAACGCCCTCCCTCCTTTACTGGACTTAGATATCCTAGGAATGACCAGAAGCCTCGAATTTAGTGATCTTAAAGAGCACGATGGATTGTATGGCGATAGAAGGTCTGTTAAATACACAATTTCACTAGAGGTTATACAATATTTTAAAGCCTGGTTTAAAGGCTGCATTTAGAAATAACCTGAATATCTTGTTGGTTATGGTTTAGTACAGAACAAATGAAATGTATGCAGTCTTTGAAGTATGTTATGTTAAAATTAAGGCTTTTCAATTAAACAAGGACATTGACGTTGAGCTATAAACACCTTATGTTTGTGTTACCAATTTATTTCTGTTTATACTTTAATATTTTAGTGTGTGATGAGGCCAATAACTGTGCCATGTGCTAACTGAAAAAGCCAAGTGGAAGTGGGCCTCCTATGACAAACTGGGTATGTTTGTTTTTTTCACTTTTGAAAGATGAATTGGAAAGTAAAAAAGCACAAACAATATAAAACAGTGGATCCGTGTTTGTAGCAGATCAGTGATATTTCCAACTTATTACTTTCTAGATCCAGTGTGATACCTGCGGGAGGTGGTACCACGAAGAGTCCCTGGGCATGACTGAAGGGGAGCTGGAACAGGCCAGAGTCAACGACTGGGACTGCATTTTGTGCTCTTAGAAAAGTGATTTTATTTTTATTTAAATTATGCTATTTTTATTTTTATTGTAAAATGTTGTTGTTAGTTCCAGTCTGTGTCCCTTTAAATAATTTGTGTAATATTGAGTGTTTTTGAAAATAATTTGTAAATAGCCATTAAACAATTTTACATGTGAAATTCAACATCAGAATCTGTTGTCATTTCATATGTGACACTGTGCTCTTATTTTGTATAACAACTTCAGAATGTCCTGAAACTGTGCAGGTGACACGGTGAGAAGGTGTACTCTCCATCTGAGGTAAAATTTGGGTGTGTAAACTAGGACTTTAAAAAAAAAAAGATTTTCTGAATGTAAAGCCAAAACAGCGTACTTAGGAATTTTGGAGGGCTTTTATTTTGTAATACAACATCAGAATGTCCTGAAACTGTGCAAGTGACACGGTGAGAAGGTGTACTCTCCATCTGAGGTGAAATTGGGCGGTGTAAACTAGGACTTTGACTGTATAGACATTATGAATTTTGGAGGGCTTTTATTTTGTAATACACAGCCCAATTGAAATTGGGCTGTGTAAACTAGGATTTTTGTTTTTAGTGATTTTCTAAGCTGCGTCATTTCTTCAGGTTGAATGATTCTGATTGGCTAAGGAATAGATAAACATAGTAATTTTCCACACATATACAGGTAGACGGAAGCATATCTCCATCGATTATGCAGCTGAAGTTAAGGCACGTCGTGACCTTCCAGGTCGCAGATTTGGGTTGCTGGGCGACAACATGTCCAGAACAACAACTTAGTCAATCTCCTATAATGCCAGTGGTTCCTTAACCTCTAACCAAGAATTCTAACTCACACACAGACACACAGCTTTTCCAAGGTTGGATTTGGCCAGGCTCTAACTATAAACAGGAGAGTCCTCTCAAAACATCAAGATAATGCGTTCTTTCTCTCAAGGATAGCTACATTTTAGTCTAACTGGAAAGTAAGGCTTTAACAAATAAGTGGCCCCTTAAACTATTGGCTTCAATGACCCCTATATGTTTTAACATGTTGAAGACCTTTCTCAATCACAAAACAAGTCCCTCTTTCATTTCTGGAAGACAGGCTAAATAACCAAGCACTGCTGCATTCAGATATCAAATACTGACATTTAAGAATACATAAAAAGACCATTTCAGTAATCACACTGGTAACTTCTATGACAAAGTAAAATCTCCAGAGAAGTTATTCTACTCATTTGATATTTAAGGAAAATATTGATTAATACCTTGATTTATAATCACTCATTACATATACATTGAAGCAGCTGTGGATTCCCTTCAGTATTGAATTTTTTTAAGTCTTCATAATATAAAAGTTTGTGACCCATATTCAAATAAGGTTTAAATGAGTATAGCTGAATTCATACCTATATTGATTTAAAATATAACATTAAGATAATAAATATAACATTTTATAAATGTGTAAGGCCGTCTAACTCGATCCAATGGCGGTATTCGAATTAGCGGAGAAGGTCTTTGCATGTTACTGTCTTTTCACGTGGCAAAGTATTTTTGGTTAAATGCAATACATTTTATCTTATGTATTAACTCGTTTCATCTGAGTCCATAAAATGAGCGGTTTTTCAATGATATCTGTGCATCATAAAATGTGAGCGAATGTTTTACTATTCTTTTAAACTCTTGAATGAAAATAATGTCAAAGTCAATTAGAATAATCAAATGTCACAATTTAATATGTCAGGTAAATGTATCATTATAATTTCATAATCAATTCAAGGATAATCAATGCAAAACATCAAATGCTCTAGAACAAAGAGGAAAAAGTTTACCCGACAAGAAATGCGTGAGGCTGAGAGTCTCGCAACTCTCAGCCTCACGGGCCGATCTCAGGTATAGAAAAGGCCCTGAGCTCTCGCTGCGTTTCATTATATACCCAGACCTCATTTCAAATCTAAACATCATTCACAGTGGAAATTTACCTGTAAGTCACCATTTGCTAGCAGTGGAAAATTAGCATTCAGTCAAATGGTCGAAGGTGTTAACTCAAAGACACACCCTCCAGTATTGGAGGGTGTGGAAGATATTTCTAAACTTCCTAAGAACTTTATTACCTTTTGGGTTTACTTCTTTGGGAATGAGACATTTGTACCAGTCGTACCGAGACATTTCAAATAATACCAAATATGTATAAAACTAGATGATAATCATTCACATTAAACCATTTAGATTCTTGTGTGAATTTGGGAGACCTCTGCCAGGATGAAGAATGGGGAGAGAAATGTAGATTAGGATGAGGGAGGTGAGACCTTCGTCTCAATAGTGCATGAGGGAGAGTTCAAATGTTAATTTCCTTTGTTTTCTCAGAGAGTGGCCCTCTCTTAAAGTCCTTACAGTTTTTCCAGTCTTACAGATTGGCCTCTTGACCACGTGGGTCAAATTCAGATGAACACTTACGTGGTCACAGTAAGACGGTTGTTGTAATCCTCAAAACGTAACTCAAAAATTGTCTTTGCAATGTTAGCATCTGTAGAAGCTTTCAGAGTGCTGTGTTCACCTGCAGAACGCCTGGTCTCACCAGGTGTATGTAGCTTGAGTTCAGCAGGTGGATGGATGCGTTCAGGTTTTCTTCTTGCGTTTCAGCCTAGAATGTGAGCAAAGTTCATAGAGTCAATATGGACCTTTGTGACTTTTTCAGTCGACGTGTCATTCCTTCATAGAGAAACTTCTGCTTCTCTGGCACCTTCCCCATGATGATAATCTGACCCTTCTTGACCAATCCTGTCACCTTCAGCGGTGTGGTTGTCTGGGCAGACCTCGATGGATGAAGGGGCTCTCCTTGGCTTCACACTGCCTTGTGTGAGACATCTGAAAAGCATCTTAAATGTCCGCTTCATGATTGAACACATATGAACTTGAACTCGTGAAAATAGCATAGAAACGCATAATGCAACAAAACAAAATCATGTCATGTTCACTGTAAAATACCATGTTCTTGTCAGCAAGTGTGATTGGTACATCTGTCTCATATGTTTCTCAAGGTCCTGAATGGTAAGGATGTCTCATATTAAATATCCAATTCTTAAATATATATATTTTTTGGTCTGAATTATATAAAGAAAATGCAGCAAGAGGTCAGTGTAATCAAAGCAATCAAATAGATTCTATGGATCAAGAAGTCATGTAATAACAACAATACTATTCAATAAATGCATATGCATATAATAATCAGTGTTTGTTCAGGAATCTTCCAATGCCAGCCACTTATGCAAATCTAAGAAGTGACTTGGAACATGCTTAAATGTATTCAAGAATGGAGATTGTTCATTCCTTGCAACAGGTGCGAGAGTGTGTGTGTTTGTGTGAGGGTGTGTGTGTGTGTCTGTGTGTGGGTGTGAGAGTTTGTGTGAGAGAAAGAGAGAGAGCGAGAGAGAGCGAGAGAGAGAGAGTGTGTGTGTGTGTGTGTGTGTGTGTGTGTGTGTGTGTGTGTGTGTGTGTGTGTGTGTGTGTGTGTGTGTGTGTGTGTGTGTGTGTGTGTGTGTGTGTGTGTGTGTGTGTTGTTGGCTAAGTCACAGTCAATGACAGGGTTGAATTGTAAATTCTGTAATTGATTGAAGCGCTCACACAAAGCGATCTACTTAGTTATGATGTTTCTGTTATTAGTGGTTTGTTGAGAAATCAGGGGCCCTCTGATTTTCCAACCACCCTAATAACATTCAGAAAATTTTAACATTTTGAAAATTTAATAGCAGGTCTGTCTCTGCTTATAATTTGCATCATCGATTTGTGGCTGTGGCCATTCATATGTATATTACAGTGTTTTTGTGTGAGTGTTGTGAATGGAGTATGCTATGTGCGTCTCTGTTAGACTGTCATCATTGGATCAGCTCTATCATCCTATATGTGTGAAGCTATCCGGATCTGTTAGTGTGAAGATGTACAATAGGTCTTTAGTGAGGTGATCTTCTCATGATGTGTAGTGTTCAGCCTGGATAGATTTGATCTATTCCAGGTGATGGTGATGTGAGGGTGTAGTGATGGAGGAGTGTGTTCAGTGTTCATGTCTAGGAGATGGGTGGAATCTAATCTATAATAATTGTGTTGTAAATTTAGTTCCAGTTCTATACTGGGAGGCCATGCTTATATAGTGATGTGCTATTGTGAGATGTTAATGGCCTCTTGAAGTGTCTTTTCACCCATCTCCCGAGTCTTAGGTTATGTTCTAACAATCCAACTGTCCTGGCTCTGATGCAGGTTGGGTCCGGCCCATCCTGGCATCCGTCCTTCAAGGAATTGCAGTAATACACCTGAGACAGAAACAAATGCAGAGAGAATCACAGTTAATTCTGATGTTTTCAACAGTTTCAAATTCAGACATGTGGAATTCTTTTCCTTTCTCCATTATCATGTCCATTGAAATTTTAATTCCAGTTGTCACATGAAACAGAGTTTCATTGATCAGGTCTGAACTATTGCTGTTCTTTCAGCGCAGTGTGTGACACCTAAAAGCTGCTTCTGCAGTGGAGCCTTCACAGTCTGCTGTGTCATGAGCATTAGAGATCCCAGTTCTGCTGGGGAAATTTTCTGGATTAACCAGAGTTTTTCTCACTCATATTTTTATGAGATCAAATGGGTCGATGCCCATGGCTTTATTTCAAAGTTGCTCTCTTTACAGTCAGATCTGTGGGGAGAAATTAGTTCACCTGTTTGGGTGTTCGCTGCTTAGCATTTGCTTTTTTGTGGTGTCATTCACACAAGTGCAGATCTCTTGTGACCTGCAAAAGGCTGTGATACTTCTGTTCTCAACCTCCTTGTAAATTTACTTCTCTGATCCGATTCAATTTTAGTTTGTGCGTCACAGTTAAGGATGATTTGGTTTGCTATTACCTGTGCCACACTTCTGGTTGTGTTTTTGTAAAGGCAAAAAATAAAAGCAGTTGTGTTTTTGTAAAGGCAAAAAATAAAAGCACATCCCCTCCCCCCTTTGGCACTGGGTAGCAGGCCAATGAAATCAAATTGTAAGGATTAACTGTCACACTTCTCCAATGAATGCCCTGTTTGGCGATTACAATATAATGCATATTATAATTTGAGTTATAATACAATTATATTATATCAAAAGGAATATAAATTAAATTATATTGTTTCTGGTCTCTAAAGAGTCTCTGGAACAACTTAGTTGTCAAAGTGTCAAAGCTGTACTGGTCCGTGCATTGTATGTACAACAACGGTCAGGCTGATAGCCAATGAGGAATTGTGTTGTTGTTAACACCCAATGAACCGCAAGCACATGCTAAACACATGGTCAAATCTCTGCACATGCTAAACACATGGTCAAATCTCTGCTCATTCTCATGTCGATACATTTGAATATGAAAAGGTTTCTTGGCTCAGGGCTGATTAGAAGCACATTCGCGGTTTCTGATGTAGATTTCAAATGCCTGTTCATTTAATTTAGTCTTTTTAAAGACTACATAAAGGCAACGTGCCCATTTTAACGTTTGATTATTCTATTTACTCTATTTTATATTTTCCCCGTTTTTAGATTAGGAAACTATGTCTCTTAGAGGTCCTCACGTTTTCTGTCTTAACGTTGGTCTCACGATCACAATCCGATCAGTTTCATCACAGAACAGAGGTAATTGGCTATATACCTGAGATTTGCCGTATTCACACGTACACAATCAAAAACACTTTCATAGCCCCCATGGAATTGCATCTGTCTGAATTTAATTTAGTCACTTTACGTCAGTAGAGGTTTTGGCCACCATTAAAGACGCTAGTCGACCAACTTCACTTCTCTTATAATGGCTTTGGAATGGCCAAGCCCGTGGTGTCCCACGTCACACTTATCTGAAATAACGCTAAACCAAAATAGACAAAGCAGACGCACCCGAATCTAGGTCGGTCAAACAGCATTTCGCTCTTCTAGACGGAAATAGCTCGTCTTTGCAAACCAAGTACACTTGAACCTGTGTAGAATATTGGTCGTCACCAATCTGATCCAAAAATTGCGGTAACATACGAATCCGTTTCTAATTGGGAAAATAATTGTAGAGCAATTCTGAATTAATTCAAACGTAACCCTTTATAAATGTAGGCGAAAACAGCTCCCATAGAATGGAGAGGTCCCATATAATAATTTTTTTGGGAGACGCATGGTCATAGCATTTAGCTTAGCCTTGGACGCATGGTCATAGCATTTAGCTTAGCCTTGAAATCTAAATTTTAACCTGTGATCATAATGTAATCCTGTTTTTTCCCAAATTTGCTTTTCATAAACAAATGCATCGACTTTCCTTTTATATAAAATCACATGTTTTCCGATTGTTTACAAACTTAGAATTTTCTTTCTGTTGTTTGCTCATTTTTAACCACGTGTTGCTCATTTGTTTCAACATGCAACAATGGAGAAAACATGCTGACTTTAAATCTTGAGGCTCAAATTTACAGCTCTTCATCGAGTATCAGAATATAATTTGGAAGATGTTTTCCAATTTAGGTTTCGTTTCTCGTTGCGTATACGCAAACAAGGATATCTTTAAAATCTATTAACAAGAGGTTTCTTTCTTCATTGCGCTGCCACTATCACGTCCTCACATGTTTCAGTTCCGGACTAAACAAATGGCTTTCCGATCCGTAATAATGCAAACAACATTTTCTCAACACTTCTCAAAAGGGAAGAAAAAGTTGACTTACCACAGCGGCAGAAGAAAGAGAAGATGTTCAAACCTCGTGTTGATTTTAAAATCCTCATACTTTGCTGGAAAAGAAGTTGCTCGCGAAAATCATTTGTTGCAACATCACGTCGAGGTCACCACTTTGTAAGGCCGTCTAACTCGATCCAATGGCGGTATTCGAATTAGCGGTGAAGGTCTTTGCGTGTTACTGTCTTTTCACGTGGCCAAAAGTATTTTTGGTTGAATGCAATACATTTTATCTTATGTATTAACTCGTTTCATCTGACTCCATAAAATGAAAAGGTTTTTCAATGATACCTGTGCATCATTAAATGTGAGCGAATGTTTTACTACTCTTTTAAACTCTTGAATGAAAATAATGTCAAAGTCAATTAGAATAATCAAATGTCACAATTTAATATGTCAGGTAAATGTATCATTATAATTTCATAATCAATTCAAGGATAATCAATGCAAAACATCAAATGCTCTAGAGCAAAGAGGAAAAAGTTTACCCGACAAGAAATGCGTGAGGCTGAGAGTCTCGCAACTCTCAGCCTCACGGGCCGATCTCAGGTATAGAAAAGGCCCTGAGCTCTCGCTGCGTTTCATTATATACCCAGACCTCATTTCAAATCTAAACATCATTCACAGTGGAAATTTACCTGTAAGTCACCATTTGCTAGCAGTGGAAAATTAGCATTCAGTCAAATGGTCGAAGGTGTTAACTCAAAGACACACCCTCCAGTATTGGAGGGTGTGGAAGATATTTCTAAACTTCCTAAGAACTTTATTACCTTTTGGGTTTACTTCTTTGGGAATGAGACGTTTGTACCAGTCGTACCGAGACATTTCAAATAATACCAAATATGTATAAAACTAGATGATAATCATTCACATTAAACCATTTAGATTCTTGTGTGCATTTGGGAGACCTCTGCCAGGATGAAGAATGGGGAGAGAAATGTAGATTAGGATGAGGGAGGTGAGACCTTCGTCTCAATAGTGCATGAGGGAGAGTTCAAATGTTAATTTCCTTTGTTTTCTCAGAGAGTGGCCCTCTCTTAAAGTCCTTACAGTTTTTTCAGTCTTACAAATGTTAAATACATTTAACAAAAACATACAATTCATTAGCTGCCTATAGATATATGAATAAAAATATGTTATCAACATTATTTGATTTTAAGACCCTACAAGAGAAGAAAGATTATACTTGCCTGGTTGTGGACCTAAATGAAACTTTTTTTGAATGAGAAAGCTGTTTTGGCTCATTTAATTCAATTCAATTCAATTCAAATTTATTTGTATAGCGCTTTTCACAATACACATTGTTTCAAAGCAGCTTTCAGAAATTGCATTTCGGAAATGTACATAGAAAAATACAGTTAGTTAATCAAGTATTAATTTATGGCATAACATATCGCCGGCTTTGAGTCGTCTCTTCACAGGCGTCGAGTCGTCTCTTCACAGGCGTTGGGGCATCTGAAGTCTCCGTGAGAGGCTGGATACAAACTGGAGCTGACGAACGCTATTTACCTCGGGACTAGCGTCCCGAAATAACAGCAGAAAGGCAGATGGGAAATAATTAGCATAGCTGATGTTCATAATGTTAATGCATTCGAACTGATTCAGCAGTAGTATTAAAGGTTAAGCATTAAGTGAATGCTTGGTTAAAGAGATGCGTCTTTAATCTAGTTTTAAACTGGGACAGCGAGTCTGAGTCTCGTACAATATCAGGAAGGCTATTCCAGAGTTTAGGAGCTAAATGCGAGAACGCCCTCCCTCCTTTAGTTAGTTCCCTCCCTCCTTTAGTTAGTTAGACTTAGATATCCTAGGAATGACCAGAAGCCTCGAATTTAGTGATCTTAAAGAGCGCGATGGATTGTATGGCGATAGAAGGTCTGTTAAATACACAGGAGCTAAACCATTTAGGGCTTTATAGGTCAGTAGGAATACTTTGTAATTGATACTTAACTTAATAGGTAACCAGTGTAGAGATGATAAAATAGGTGTTATATGATCATATTTTCTTGATCTAGTAAGAACTCTAGCAGCTGCATTTTGCACTAACTGTAGCTTGTTGATTGAGGATGCAGGACAACCAGCTAATAAAGCATTACAGTAATCTAGTCTCGAGGTCATGAATGCATGAACTAACTTTTCTGCATCAGAAACAGATAGCATGTTGCGTAGCTTAGCAATGTTTCTAAGGTGGAAAAAGGCTGTTCTTGTAACATATGAAATATGATTTTCGAAAGTCAAGTTGCGGTCTAGTATAACACCCAGGTCTTTTACTGTAGTGGATAAAGTAACAGGACATCCTTCTAAATTAAACTTGTATTGTAAGGGATTTTGTGGGTAGTTTTTTTTTGGACCAATAAGTAGTACCTCCGTTTTATCTGAATTTAATAGCAGGAAATTACACGTCATCCAGCATTTTATATCATTTAGACACTCTGTCAATTTAGATAAGTTAGTGTTTTCATCTGGTCGTGATGAGATATATAATTGAGTGTCATCAGCATAACAGTGGAAATTAATTCCATGTTTTCTTATAATATTACCAAGTGGCAGCATATATATTGATAATAGCAGAGGGCCTAACACCGATCCTTGCGGCACTCCATAGTCTACTGACGTTATCTTTGATTTTTCCCCATTTAAACAGACAAAATGGTAACGGTCTGATAAGTACGATCTAAACCAGCTTAATGCCTGTCCCTGAACACCAGTGTAGTTTTGTAGTCGATCCAAGAGTATTTTATGATCGATAGTATTGAACGCAGCACTAAGATCGAGTAGAACTAGTATTGAGATACAGCCTTGGTCAGAAGCTAAAAGTAAATCATTTGTAATTTTAACTAGCGCAGTTTCTGTGCTATGATGCGGTCTGAATCCCGACTGGAATTTTTCATAGATATCATTTTCTTGTAAGAAAGAGCACAATTGAGCGGACAAATTTTTTTTCTAGTATTTTAGACATAAATGGAAGATTTGAGATGGGTCTGTAATTTGCTAAGTTATTTGGATCTAATTGCGGTTTCTTAATGAGAGGTTTTATTACTGCCAGCTTGAATATTTTTGGAACATGACCTAAAAATAAAGACGAGTTAATAATATTAAGAAGAGGCTCTTCGACTACAGGTAACACTTCTTTCAGTAGTTTAGTGGGTATTGGATCTAATAAACATGTTGTTGGTTTAGATGCAATGATAAGTTTATTTAGCTCTTCCTGTCCTATGGTTGTAAAGCGGTGTAGTTGTTCTAGAGGGGCCATAATTGAGGCTGAATCATAAGACATCATAGAGGATTGTATATTTACAATTGTGTTTCGGATGCTTTCTATTTTCTCATTGAAGTAATTCATAAAATCATTACTACTATATTGTAATGGAATATTTTGCTCTGGTGATGTTTGTTTATTTGTTAGTCTAGCCACGGTGTTGAATAAAAACCTTGGATTATTTTGGTTATTTTCTATTAGTTTGCGGAGATGCTCAGCCCTGGCTGCTATTAGAGCCTTTTTATAACGTGACATACTGTCTTTCCACGCGATTCTAAAGACCTCTAAATTAGTTTGTTTCCATTTACGCTCTAAGTTACGAGTTTCTCTCTTGATTGCATGCGTAGCACTGTTGTACCATGGTGCTTTAGTTTTCTCTCTAACCTTTTTTAATCTAATTGGTGCAACAATATCTAGTGTACTAGAGAACATGGTGCTCAAACTGCTAGTCATTTCCTCTAGTTCATCTGTTTGTTTGGGTGCACTGCGCAGCTGAGATAGATCAGGTAAGCTATTTGAGAATCTATCTATAGTGGTTGGAAGGATTGTTCTGCCTGGTCTATAACGTGGCGCAACATGACAAATTTCAGCAGTACGTATTATACAAGTTACCATGTAATGATCAGTGAGATCATCACTTTGCGGTATAATATTTATATCAGTTGGATTGGTTCCATATGATATAATTAAATCTAGTGTATGATTTAGACGATGAGTGGGACCACTGACGTTTTGCGTGACCCCAAAGGAGTTTAATAAATCTGTAAACGCAGTCCCTAACGCATCATTTGTATTATCTACGTGTATGTTAAAGTCTCCAACAATTATTGCTTTATCGAAATTGACCAATAGATCTGAGAGAAAGTATGCAAACTCTTTTAGGAAGTCAGCATAGGGCCCTGGAGGTCTATATAGGGTAGCCTAGGCTAGAGATAATATGGATTTGTTTCTTGCATCTAAGAGCGTAACATTTAGCACAAGTACTTCAAACGAATTAAACCTGTGACCTGTTTTCTGAGTAACATTAAGAATATCTCTATAGATTGTTGCAACACCGCCGCCACGACCGATCAGACGGGGCTCATTGCTTATAACAGTATCCTGGTGGAGTAGACTCATTTAGACCGAAATAATCATTTGGTTTAAGCCAGGTTTCAGTAAGGCAAAGTACATCGAAACTATTATCTGTGACCATTTCATTTACAATAACCGCCTTAGGTGTGAGCGATCTAATGTTTAGAAGACCTAGCTTTAGAATTAGAGTTTAGTGTCAGATTTCTATTTCTTTTTTTGTTTTTTGTTTTTTGTTATGATATAACCTATGATTGGATTATTATTTATTATTTTTTATTTTAAATTGTTCTCTTACCTGTGGGGAAAAAAGTGTTAACTTTTAAAGTACTTAAGCAAATCCTAAATAAGTACAATCAATTAATTACTTTTTATTAATAATTCTCATATAGCCTATAAAAACTCAAGTGAATTCACTATAAACTAACTTATTTCTAAACTAATTTTGAATTATTACTAAAAAGAAATCGGGAAGAAGACTTTACTCCATTCTAATTTTATATTTCTTTCCACACTCCGTGACAACCTACAACTCCAGTAGCTTATGTATTGTGTTGGAGTACGCAGGTGCTACACATTGGAACACAATATGAACATGTAGACTACTCTGAATTTCATTTGTAATATATTTAATTAATAAATATATATGACTTCCCACAACATATCAATGTCAGTGGCTTCTAGGGCTGTACCCGAATTTTCGAATATTCGTTTGGTGGGTTGGTAATCGATTTGAAAATGTGACATTCGCATATTTGTGTTTGTTTGTTTTTTTGTTTTTGTTTTTTTTGCACACCTGGCATCCCCCTCGAAACGGTTCTCATTCGCGCTTGAATATGTTTTACACTATAAAATCTGGTGAAATATAATACTTAACATATAACTTTGTTTTAGCTACTTATATATTCACTTCTTCTTGGAATACTAAAAGTGTTCCTGCAATGGGGGTATTCTCTGGCTAGAGCGCAGAACAGCGGAGTTTATATGGACAGAAGTGCATGCCTGAGCTTGTATTTTGGGTTAGGCTGCGTTGCTTTGACATTGTGGAAAATAGAATAATAGAAACAAAATGTATTATCCTTTTTACTCGTTATCATCAATCTAAATTACTCTACTGCGAAATTTCAGAGACTTTGAGATTTTACTGGGACGTCACATGCCCCAGTT
Organism: Siphateles boraxobius; assembly: GCF_051911475.1. Taxonomy (NCBI): domain Eukaryota; kingdom Metazoa; phylum Chordata; class Actinopteri; order Cypriniformes; family Leuciscidae; genus Siphateles; species Siphateles boraxobius. The sequence continues at coordinate 10,303,928 of NW_027508733.1, read as the reverse complement.
AAACCGCCCATTGAAAGTCAAGACCGTCACGATTCAGCGAAAAGATAAAAATGCTTAAGTGTACTTAATCTCAAACCAGTCGAACCACGAACGCCGTGCTACGTGAGCTGAACTGTGACTATTGACCAGCACGTAGCACGGCGATCGACTGTTCGGGACTGTTTTCCACAGATGGCTCCTGCTTGTATACGCGAAGTGTACTGTCTTTATAAAGTATCTACTTATTAAACTGTCTGTACACTTAAAAAGTTCTCAATGCTTCGGTTTGCAGGTAGAGACCCTCATTATGCTGCTGTGTTAAGCCTGTTTTATGCTTCTGCGTCGAATCGACGGCGTACCCCCGCAGACCCCTCTGCGTCGCCGCGAACCCCTCTCCGACCCCTCCGCCGTAGCTCGACGTGCACCTCCAAAAAAGTGTAACTACGCGTCGAGGCGACGCAGACCGCAAGGGCTGTGATTGGGCAGATGCACCGCGATGCAACGCAACCTGACGCAGAACCATAAAACGGCCAAGACGCCATTGGAGTTTACGCAGTATTGGTACCAGGATTGGTACCGAAACCCGGTATATTATCACAGTAGGGGTGGTGATGGCGCAGTGGATAAGACACATGCCTTTGGTGTGAGAGACCCGGGTTCGAATCCACTGCGAGACACCAATGTGTCCCTGAGCAAGACACTTAACCCCTAGTTGCTCCAGAGGCGTGCGACCTCTGAAACATAGCAATTGTAAGTCGCTTTGGATAAAAGCGTCAGCTAAATGAATAAATGTAAATGTATTAAACGGGCACCAGGGCTGAATTTTGAAAGACCGCTGTATCGATAAACTCGGACATTATTGGTTCTGCTGTCGGCTACTGGAGAAATTAAGAAAATACACATACTATTTATTATTGCTATAAAGACGTTATTTTATTTTATTTTTTATCTCGCCAGCCATTTCTCTGTATAATAATATTAAGCCATGTGTCTGTTATGCATTTTTGCTATTCGCAGTCCTGGTTACACTTTAGATCTGTGATATTAGTCTGATTTTATTTTAGATATTGGCTTCCAAAGATTAGAAAAATAATACATTGAGGTAAAACCATTAAAAACTATAGCTGCATTCTGTCTAGTGTAACTTCCTTTTCTATGCAGCAGTAGCTACGCTGTCATTTCTCCCTAAAACTCAAACTTAATGACAGAATCAGCACGATCGGAGATTGTTGTAAAATACAGTCTAGCTACTGTTGTTAAATTGCGGGACACGTTTAATAATAAAAATATGTCAAAGTGACCGGCTTGGAGATTAACTTAAACGGAGTTTGTCATAAATGGATGTAGTTATGGAAATAGTTGCGAGAAAATATGGTGCATCATTAGCCTAATACATTGGTTCCCAAAAGGGGGGTCGTGGCCCACAAGGGGGCCTCAGCGAGCTCTTTGGTGGGTCGCGTCATATTTTGAAAAGTGTTGAACAGTGACCATTAAAGCAGCAGTCCGTAACTTTTTTTTGTGTTCAAAATTTAGTACATTTATATAATGAGCGAGTACATCATGAATCCATTTTACAAACTGTGTTTTTGTCTTATCCTGAGTCACTATGGTACACCTATAATAAGTGTTTATATTGGGACTATTTTACACGGGTTCGGGTCGTACCACTGCGGTGTAACCCAGTGCCTGCGTGACTCGTCATAGACATAAACAGAGAGAAGTAGCTCTGGCTACAATGTTCTTCCGCAAGACGTATATTTCTGTTAAAAAACTTATGTTTAGTAATCGCTAGAATGCCAAACGATCATATTACATCAGCTATTTTTATTCACGATCACCTGGCTGACCAAAAAATGGGTTTTCAACGAGGTCCCAGACACCATTCATTTTGTTATAGCTGTAAGGACTGGGCGAGGGGTGAATCTGAATAACTAAATACATCCTAGCTAAAATCCCAAAGCCTTCAGGCCCAAAAAGCCTGGATGTAAATTAACATACACACACACACACACAACCACACACGCATCCCCCACAAGTGAAGCCCGCTCAGGACAGAGCGTGGTGTCCAGTTACGAGACATTTTTATGACTGACTGGAATGTCCCAAAAAAGGTGATTCTAAAGAGAAAGAAACTTCTCTTTTTAGACATTTAACCAGATATATTCGATGTGTTTTTAAGTGTGTCCATTTGCCCATGTCACATTGGAACGACTATGATTTTATCGTAGCTTAATGTGTATACCTTTAAGGAATAGGAACCTTCATTATGCATTTTAAATATAACTGTCTATTCCCATAACTTGTACACATAGTTCTGGACACCTCCAGAATTCTTGCGGTGTGATCAATCAGAATACGTACAGTAATATCCAGTAAAATATAGTTTGCTATGTTTTCCATCTTTGGAGTGAAAAGAGACCAAAACTAACATCACTGGTGTTTTTAGATAACAGCGTTTACGACCCAAAGGAATGTTCACAGAACTGTGGCTCTCTCTGAATTCTAACCAAGGAGGAGAAATGAATCCTGTATTCATATATATATATGCTATTATATATCCACTTGAGAATTGTATGAACAATGTATCTAAGTTCCCTATTTCATGAGTTGCCTTTTTGTGGTTTGGTCTATGTTTCTCGACAACTCTAATGCGATAATGTTTTAAACTTTGCCAACTAATGTTTAACCAAATCCATTTGTGGCAAGTTTGGTCTCGATAAACTCCAATCTTCATTCCCCATTTGTTAATTGACATTACATTTTGCTAAACTTTGTGACACATTAGTATTATAAGAATTGTGAAGATTCTTCTCTTAAATACCCAATGAAACTAGAGATTTAAATGCCTGGTTATAACACAAAGGGTCATAAAATCTCCCTCCAAAGGGACAGCTCCTGATTGGACCCTCTTCCAAAAGAAGGCGGAAACGTCAGGTCTTCAAAAGGACTGAATACCAGTTTATCCCTCTCTTACCCTCTTGTCCTCGTGTCATAATGTAACGTCTCGCCTCCGGGCCAGCTCTTCGCCTTTCTTTTATTTGTTTCTAGTTTAGTTTGTGTTTTTTCAGTCTTAGATAAGTCTCCGTGTTTAATTCCAATCGACGTGTGAAAAGAACACCGCGTGCATATCTCTTCAGCAAATCCATCTACAAGGGACCTTTAAACGAGCGCGCACTCGCTTTGAATGAGAAACACCCGCACGTGACCACGTGACGCGCTGGACCGAGAGACACACACACGCTTCTTCACAAGCCATGCAAAGAGTGCAAGTATCCGCGTTTTATCACGCTTTAAGATTTGTTGAAGTCTTGTTGTCTCTCAAAGTCCGTTGTCTATGTGAATTTGCTATTTAGAAAGATCCTCGGTTCTTTCTAAACTCCCTCTTACATTCCTGCAACTCTCTACATTTCCTCTCTCTCTCTGTCTCTATGCATTTCTCGTTCATCGATGCCTTATCGTGTTTTGTTGTTTATTATGTTTGTAAATACATATATCCCATGTAACCGTAGTAAATACATAAGTAGTTCTGCCTAATTAAATTCATTATATTCATTTGATTGATGTACTGCCTTTTTGCTCATTTTCAAGTCCCTTAAGTGTCAAAAGATCTTATAGCAACAAGCTTACAAATTAAAGATACTTTAAAGAGTATGTGTTTATAGGGAAGGAAACCCAATTCTTGTGGCCACAGAATTGCTTTTCCTGAAATCCTATAAAGTAAGATGATATTGTGGATTCCCACAAATATTAGTCTGACAATTGAGCTAACTAATTTTGCCTGTTTTGCAGGGCGTGGTCCGTGTAATTAATTACAATCAACTTGTGGTTAATTGCAAGGATACACATGCATGCATGCAGGTAAAATGACATATCATCCCTTCTCAGGAGATTTATTAACATGTAAGACTGATCTAATCCAAACATGTATGAATAATTATTAATTACCAATTATTAATTATGATATGCAAATCCCCCACGGATTAGATCCACCCCTGAGTCTTTATATAGCCTATATTAATTATTTTTTCCCTACACACCAGTGTGAATACTGATATTTTTGGTATTGCATTTCAAATAGGGCTAATTAATAGGCTACTCCTAGGCTTACGTTTTTAAATTACAAATGGCCTACTGATGTTTTTGTTATAGTATTTCCAATATTATACGCTATTGTGCATAAACATATCTGGTGAAGGAATACAACTTTGTCAAATGTTTAATTTAGTTTCATATATAAACTGAGAAAGTTCTGTAACTTGAATTTAGCATTCAGCTGTGGAGCACGAAAGTCCTGTCTTATTCTGTGTCTCTATATACAGCTGTCAGACAGGTTTTTCTTTCTATTGTAAGTTAAATGAAACATGTTAGTGAAACTCTTGGAGACTCTCGCGAGCTTTTGTCTTAGCAAGAGAGAGTCCTGTCATTCATGTTCTGGAGTCTCAGGGTTTGAATAGGTTTTTTCCATCTCTCTTTTAATACAGGTTCCTAAACCTGTATATGAGTTTCCACCATCACAATGTAATCCCTCCCACTTATAATGTATATATATTACAATGTTTGACTCAAGAAGTCAGACGATGTTGGTATGACTGCAGCGACAAGCAATAAAAGAAGTTCTGCTTGGAAAACTTCCTCCGTCTCCTGGTCTGAGCTTCTAACTTTTCTACAGGGAAAAAGTTCACTATACTGGTTATAGTAATAAGCATACTGTTTGTTTATAAGCAAAACATTTTGTCATCCTTGCTGCAAGCTTACAAGAGCGATAATATCATTAAATGTGAAGGGGGGCCCTAAAATATTTTCTTGGGAAAAAGGGGGTCTCAGACAAAAAAGGTTGGGAACCACTGGCCTAATAGATCAGCACTTGGTCTTAAAGGGGAACTATGCAGTTTTTTAGCGTCAGGAAATATCGCGTAATATCAGCTCTAGCGATGTAACAAATTGCTTTACGGCACTGCACACATATAAGAAGCAGAAAGCTAGGAAAGCATTGTTGGAGGAACAGAGAAAGAGGAAACGGCAGACTGACCAAGCGAGGAGTCAGACACGAGTAAACATCGGACCTGCGGTTTCAGAATGACGAAAAAAATTAAGAAAGCGCGGTCGGAAGGGTCTAGAAAAAGGAAAAAAGAATCTGACAGCTCGAGGAAGCGGACAAGAGTGCCACTCGATCAGGCTTTCACTGTTAAAGTTGACTCCTGCGATTATTATGAGAACAGTTGTCAATATCTGACATAATTATCAGGACATAAATAAATCTTACATGCTGTCCTACATGCGCTTCATGAGGCACACTAGGACACACACGCAAGGTCTCTCGCTCCCTCCCTCTCTGCCGTGCTACACGGTTTGGAGCACAGTATGTGCGAGCTCATGCTCGCTCGCTCAAGAATACGGGAGATTTGAACTAATTTGCGGGGATCAGGGAGCCGCTTGTTCTTGCTTCTCGTAATGTGGCTGTTTGTCGCAAGAAGACAAGCGCCGACATTAGGCGTTTCTCAATGCCAAGTACGCAAAGTTTGGACTTGCCAAGTCCGACTCAGGGGAATGACTCCCGAGGACGCGAGTCCAGTAATTCTCCAAATGGAACAGCAGCATTATTGAAAGCATCACTCACCTCGCTTTGCTACTCCGGTTATCTCTGTATATGTACATTTTAGGCAACAATAAAACTAACTGTGTTATAAAACACCACTCTGCCTCTACGTTTTCATTTAAAGAAATGTTAAACATTATACCCACACAAATGTGGTTCAGACAACACATATTTATTATTCACTGCATGCATAACGTTAGCCTATTTATAACTAAAGAAATATAAATCTCAACCCTGCCTCTTTTCTTTTAAATTTTAAAAATATTAAACATATTAATATGGTCCAGGCAATATGTGCATTTGTACTAAACAACAAATGTTGCAGTAAATAACTTTAAAGTGATCATCTTCACTGTAATAAAATTAAAAATGACAAAACTCAACCCAGTGTCTTTTTGTTAAATTTCAGTTTTATCAATATTAGCCATTATAAAAGTAAAAGGTACAAGAAGCTATACAATAAGAAATAAAGCAAACAATTCAGTCAAACATACAAACGCTCTAGTCTAACCTTACCACGGTAAAGTTAAATGGCCTAAATATATAAAGTTATGAAACTTCACTTAGCCCTCAGCCAAAACGATTGGCCAGGGAACAAATTAATGATTCACGAGATCAAAGATCGCCTGTTAGGTCTACACATGACGAATTATATCTCATGTTTAACCACTAGAGACGTCAAAGTCAGCAGCAAACGTCAGAACGACTAGCCGAGGAAAGGCTGTTCCAGGCGGGGAACATGAGCGCCGGTGATCACCTGGAATGGATCTCACAACCTGGATCAAATTGTCATAAATCGTTTTAAGTTCCGTAACACTGTGCTAGGTACCCCAACGGAAGGGTACTGAAAAAGTGGTACGGTATTTTGGTACCATTCACAGCAGTAGTTATATGATTCGGCTTATGTCAAAATGATTTATGACCCTATGATTGACAGGTGGGCGGGGCTAACCTTTGACCTTCCGGAGGATGTTCCGGAGGTCCTTTGATGTAGGGATTAACCTTTGACCTTCCGGAGGGGGTTGTTCCGGAGGTCGCTTAATTTAGGGATTAACCTTTGACCTATCGATCGATCAAGTTGACAGTACATTCCGGAGGATGTTCCGGAGGTCCTTTAATGTAGGGATTAACCTTTGACCTATCGATCGATCAAGTTGACAGTACATTCCGGAGGATGTTCCGGAGGTCCTTTAATGTAGGGATTAACCTTTGACCTATCGATCGATCAAGTTGACAGTTGTCTTTACCCTATTGACCTTTGTATGATATATGAAGTTGCCAGTTGTCTTTGCCAGTTGTCTTTGCCCCATTGATTTTGACCTATTGACCCCGGGGGAAATAACTTCTTGGTGTGGGAAATCCCCTCCGTGTCGGGGTGAGAAAATAATTTTTCTAATGTTGCATATAGATTAGAATAGATTAGAATTACAAAAGTAAAATCATCTTACCGTTTCACTATGGTGAAGAATTGGATTAAAGTTGACAGTCTCCGCACTGTGTGTGTGCGTCTGTGAGTGTGTGCGTGTCATCCGATATCCTGGCATTCCTGAGCACGCTATATAAATGGGGATAGTGAGAAAATATCTCCCAGTAACTAAAGTTGAACACATTCTGTTCTTTAAAAAGTATATAAATGAAATGGTTAATACAATATCTTTTCAAAACAAAAATAAATATCTTACTAAAAATCTACTGAAGCAGTCATTTCAGATTAAATAAGTTTAAAGTTTTTAAACACTCTGTGTTTTGACACTCTGTGATTCAGAGTGGTGGAGGAATGTGTGTGTGTGTGTGTGTGTGTGTGTGTGTGTGTGTGTGTGTGTGTGTGTGTGTGTGTGTGTGTGTGTGTGTGTGTGTGTTTCATGACACCCTCCCTCCCCTCAGTCTCTCAAACACCAGCGCATGACAGCAATGGTCTCCGCGCTAAGTGTGTGCGTCTGTCTGTGAGTGAGACACCACCCTATTCCTGCACCCCCTGCTGGGGGGTGAAAGTGAGAAAATATCTCCCAGTAACTAAAGTTGAACAACATTGTTCATTTAAAAGTATATGAATGAAATGCTTGCATCATTCATTGTAAATAAATAATATTCCAATTATAGCAGTCCAAAAATAAAAATCATCTTCCATTTAGACTGTTGAAGAAGCTATACAGTATGAACGGATGATCAGAAATAAAATCATAACGTATTTCATGCAGTTTACGAACCGATGACAAAAATAAAAATCAGCTTACCGTTTCAGAGTACTGAAGAATTGGATTAAAGTTGACACTCAAAGCGCTAAGTGTGTGTGTGTGTGTGTGTGTGCTTGCAACACTGGGAGATGTATCCATGGACCGTCTTTAGCACCTGTTGTTTTCACGATTCATACTAATTTATGGTCGCGAGCATATCCTGAAAAACAACAACTGTATAGAAAGGACTCAAAGGAGCCGGTACCGCTGTACGTGCCACTTCACCCTACCGATACGCTTTCCAATTAAAAAAAATCGTATCTCAAGAGAGGAGTGTCTCTTTTGTGACAGTTTTGACCTTCTATCCGTGAAATACGGCGACAAATGTTGGATAGATCTCTGAGAATGACCTCTCTGTGAACTCGCCTGTACCATTCATAGAACACGCGCGCCATCTAGCGGACACACATAGTTATATCTTTCCCATACATTTTCACTGCATCTCAGAATGTATATTATATATAGATGACGGCTCGAACCCTGGCAAACCATATCTTGTCCAAACTTCAAGACTGCACAGCTCAACTCATCAACATGCAAAACAGTGAGTATTTTCTCTTTGTAATTCTTTTATGTTATGGTGTTTTAAAGATTGTTTTTTCACATAGGGTGTGAAACAATAGATGTGAATTTTTAAATATGTAAAATTATATTAATAAAGTATGATTTTTAAAAATATCTGGGTACAGATATTAAGTATCATAAACTATGATTTTAAAAATATCAGTCTGCATATGTACATTTTAAAAAATCACATCAGTCTTTATTTCCATGCTTATGGGGTTATGCTACGGTGATTTAAATATTGTTTTCACATGGTGAAAAACAGTAGATATGATTTTTAAATAAGTAAGATTATATTCATAAAAGTTTGAAATTTAAAAATATGGAACATTGGTGTTTTTGTTTTGTTTTTTAAATCACACCAGTCTGCATACCCATGCTTATGGGGTTATGCTACGGTGATTTAAATATTGTTTTCACATAGGGTGAAAAACAGTAGATATGATTTTTAATAATATGCAACATCACATTCATTTATCATAAAGTTTGATTTTTAAAAATATGGACCATTGGTGATTTTAAACCAAATCAGTCTGCATATCCATGCTTATGTGTATTAATATGGATTATCATCGGATGTACTGCTTATGTGAAACTTTTTATGTGAAAAAGCTTTTATTATGAAAATCATGGATCAGCCGTCGGCTTACCGCAACATACTTCACTCTTCTACGAATGGTATTTGTGTGTTATAATGCAGCGCTATCTTTTAATGTGAAAAGACGGTGATATATACAGCGTTATAATTTAGTAAACCGATCTTTCGGATAGCTAACCATGCGGCATGGTGATAGAACATGTGTGTTGGTTAGCATCTCGTGCTACGCTGCTAACGGGTCTCACACATTGTTATGGGCGCTATATCATTTTGCTTTTGTCTGTATATGTTTCAGAAAAACATTGCTGATGCTTCTGACGGTATACTGGTATATATTTTACCATATAATCATCGTTTTAAACACTTTCTGAAGCGTCACATTCAGGTATGGAATGGATATGGTTGGCCATGAGTTCAAACAACATCCAGTTCACAGACAAATAGCGCCCCACAGTCCCGGAGTTCAAACAACATCCAGTTCACAGGCAAATAGCGCCCCCACCAGTCCCGGAGTTCAAACAACATCCAGTTCACAGGCAAATAGCGCCCCCACCAGTCCCGGAGTTCAAACAACATCCAGTTCACAGGCAAATAGCGCCCCCACCAGTCCCGGAGTTCAAACAACAACCAGTTCACAGGCAAATAGCGCCCCCACCAGCCCCGGAGTTCAAACAACATCCAGTTCACAGGCAAATAGACCCCCCCTAGTGCCCTGAAATGATATACAATGCACTCCTTACTGTGATAGGTCATCCTATGGTTGGAGATGATTTTGTTTAGAGCAATTTGTTTTAATCTAGCTATTTAAATGCTGATGTGATGTATTTAAATTTTCCAAGTTGTATGATTCATAAATTATAGGTGTGTGTGTGTGTGTGTGTGTGTGTGTGTGTGTGTGTGTGTGTGTGTGTGTGTGTGTGTGTGTGTGTGTGCGCGTCATCAACCATATAAAACGGCCCCACCAGGCGGCTTCAAATCATAATATGTTTTTCCCCCTCAGATTCAAACGTCGAGCGGAACGCCTTTGATGCCATTAATTCATGTGAGAACTTATTTTCTATTCTTTATAAATTAAATGTACCAATTTTTATGCGTCTTTATTTATTAATTTTAAGTTTTACTTATTTTTAATTCGTAGTGGCTACGCATGGGTTTGATGGAGACAGCACTGCCAATGGTAAGAACAAGATCCACCTTCAACGTAATGTTTTACGTTTAAGGAAATCTAACGTTTTATTTATTTATTTTATAGATTTCATCCAATTCGTCACACAGCCTGGATTCCCGGTGGTCGACCTTACTGAAGACGAGAATGAACAAGACACCATCGTCGTAACAGATAGGCGAGACATAGTCGGAGATCAAATAGTTCCTACCCCCACAGCTTTAGACCAACCAAAGAAAAAGACTAGAAAAACGAATTATTCTGTACCCCCATTTAGTCCTGAGCTATTTAATGGTGAGGCTATCTACATGTATTAACATTTAAACTCAAATTTGTCATACCATTATGATTGATTGTTATATTTCCATACACCAGGTTCGGATAGAATCCATGATGATGATGATGACGATGTGACTGACTGGGGTGTGGCTCAACTCCACGCTTGGGATCAGAGCTCTTGGACGAGCGAGCGTGGCGAAGCGTCGAACGCCGGTCAGACGCCATTTCATTTTCACCAATCGTCGGAAGAGATCGATGTTGAAGAAGTAGCGCTGACCCCTCAACCAGTCGATGAACCATCCAACGATAAGCCTCTGATTCGCCAGCTCATTAATTCAATAGATGCATTTCGCAGTGAGTTTCGTGAGGCGAATGCGGATATAAACAGGAAAATTGATGCAAATTCTGCAAGGCAGGAAGAAAACCGTTGCAGAATAGATGCCTTACGTAACGAGCTACGATCCTTTCAGCCAGAGATACATAGCAGATTCGATGTTCAGGATCGTTTTTTTCAGAATGTGAGCGATGAAATATTTCACCGCATCCATATTATCCGATTAATCATGGATGAGGATTCTGATATAAACGAGCATATGTCAACGCAACACCATAGTGAAATGCTGCTCAGGCTTCGTCTTCTCCATACCCTCATAGATGAGATGTCTGCTACAATTAATAGTTTACTCACGATCCATTTTGTACCGCGTTAGATCATGTATTGATTGTTATATACACTCTTTGATTTTATACTCTTTGTATACTCTTTGATTTATATTCCTTTTACATACTCTTATTATATTACATGTATACACTATGCTATTTTATCTATGCTCTATGATTTTGTAATATCTCACGTTTTATACTCTGTGATTGTTTTATACTCTGTGATGTTAGTCTGAATTTCAAAAATGGATGGATCAAAATACTTCTTTACAGACGCTCGTCAATCAGACCAATCTGACACAGAACTGTCTCCGGATGAGCTTGAAACGATAAGTATGCTTCCAGATTCTTTAGAACAGTATCTTAATGTAGAACCGTCACACCAATCTGCTGATTTGGATCTTTTTGAATTAGCCGTAAATCCAAATATGAATCTCTATGACCCACCCATACAACATGGTGCAGGGTTAAATACCCCACCCACTACCGCCGAACCAGCCCCAGATCCTGACAACGATAGTGTAGAACATCCTACCGACAATGATAATACTTTCCGCGAAGGTGATCCTCCTACACATGAGCGATTAAGTCCCCTCGACATTGATGCGTTGATTCGCCGGGGTGGGTTCATTAACGGATATCACGTTTTACCACGACCTCGTTTCAATAGCGTATCGTTGAGAAGGAGCATGAATCTGAGAGCCATCAACTCTGCAGATCTGGCCGATTATCATCGTTACTTACATGACACACTGAGCGGGATTGTTACTTTTGCTAGAGATTTTGGTGGGGACGTACCCGTGATCAATTTGACCGTGTCAGCCTCCAGTCTCCAAATACCCATCAACGCTGTTTTAACCGATGGAAATAATTATGACCCCAATTTGCTTTACGACCAAATTGAAAAAGTTTTACAGAGCAACGATCAGTTATTATCGGACCAGGCCGTTGAGATAGAAGCTACAGTTGTTATGAACAGGCAAGGAGGTGGGGGTCAACGACGTAAACTTATGGATCTAGCCATTGCTGAGGTGATCAAGAGAAAAAAAACCAGTTTATTTTGCCCCACAAATATTTCGAATAATTTGTGCTTCTCCATTTGTCTCGCCCGTTTTCTTAACCCACAACACCCCGAGACCGAGTTAGAAAAACTGGCTACCACCATCCAAAACAGTGCAGGCTTCTCAATCCAAGATCCAATCGCTTTTAGCGACATAGCCTCATTTGAACGAGCTCTAGGCATTAAAATTGTTGTATTTCACAGATCTAACGCAGCTGTCTTAGAAACGTACAAAACTTGTGATGAACCCCATCCGAAAACGGTGTTCCTCTATCACCATAACGATCATTACTACATGATAACGAGTTTGACAGGGTTCATCGGTTCGGAATACGTATGTGAATTTTGTTACAAAAGTTACACCAGTCGCAGAAACCATCGATGCAAACACGCATGCAACATATGCTTCGACTCAGAATGTTACACCTACCCTAAAAGAACCGTACATTGTCCCGATTGCTTGCGCTACTGTAATTCGAGCTATTGCTTCGAAATGCATAAAAAAAACCCACCTCCGGGTCACGAAAACCCCGCCTGTGATCTTATAAAATACTGTAAACTATGCAACAAACGTTACGATGTTAAACCGGGAAACAAGAAAACCAAACACATATGCGCTCCGGACAAATGCGTACATTGTCGCGAAATTCTGGTGGACGAGGGAGAACACCAATGCTTCATACAGCCCCTAGCGCCTAAGGAATTTTGCGAAAAATACATTTTCTACGATTTTGAAACGCGTTATGAAAATGGGAGGCACGTGGCTAATTTTGTTTGCGCGATCACGTTCCAAGGGGGGAAATTTGTAGCTCGCGGTACAGGCTGTATAGCTAAGCTAATCAAGCGCTTCAGACAGCCGCGATATGAAGGCTGCTGCTTCATTGCTCATTACGCCTCCAGATTTGACTCCTTTCTCATTCTGGAGTATTTCTGCAAAGCTGGGATTGCCATCGAGGTTATCATGCAGGCATGTAAATTAATCCTTATGTATGATGAAACGTTTGCGCAGCGATACCTCGACAGTTATTCATTTTTCCCGTTTGCCCTAGCCAAAATGCCAGCTGCGTTAGACTTGACGACGACTGAAAAAGGCTACTTTCCACATCTTTTCAACAGAGTGGAAAATGCGAAGTATTTCGGACCTTACCCCGACAAAAAGTTTTACAACTACGATAACATGTCGGATAAAGACCAACAAAAGTTCGATGCCTGGTACAGCACGGTTGAGGGTAAGTTCTTTGACTTTAAGAAAGAACTGTACGAGTACGGCGTTAACGACGTTGTGTTATTACGCGAAGGTTGTATGAAATATCGCCAGTCGTTCATCGAATGCACCAAACTTGACCCTTTCAGTTTTACGACGATCGCTAGTTGTGCGATGGGGATCTTCAAAACACATTTCCTTAAGAAAAATACGCTGGCTCTCACGCATAACAAAGCGTACATCCGACAGAGCAAATGCTATTCATCTGGTTCAATAGAATGGCTGGAGTATGTCAAAAAGACTCGAAACGTCGACCTACACCACGCCTTGAACCATGGCGAAGTATCCTTCGGTAAGTACTTTTTAGACGGTTACTACGAACAGAATGGGTTGAAGTTTGGCTTAGAATACAATGGTTGTGTACACCATGGACACTGCTGTCGCTTTGAACCCCATCAGATACACCCCTTGTCGCGAGTACCTTACGGGGTTCTCAGGAGACAGTTTGACGATAAGGTCGAAATTCTGCAGAACGCGTACGGTTTGCAAATCGAGGTTCTTTGGGAATGCGAATGGAGCAAAATGAAAAAGACCGATCCCTCCGTGATAGAATTTATGGCCAATTATTCGGCCCCCGAGAGATTGAAACCGCGAGACGCTCTGTTTGGTGGTCGAACTAACGCTTATAAACTCTATCACAAGGTGACCGAAGATGAAAAAATAAGGTATCTCGATTTCACCAGCCTCTACCCCTTTTGCCAGGCTAGGAAAAGCTATCCGATCGATCATCCACAAATAATTTTCAAAGATTTTGAACCGATTGAAAATTATTTCGGTCTTATCAAAGCGACCGTGTACCCTCCCCGCAAATTACTGCACCCGGTTCTCCCTTACAGATGCGAAGGAAAACTCATGTTCCCATTATGTAGAACCTGCGCTCACGAGCAAAACCAGACCTCAACCTGTACCCACACGGATCAGGAAAGATCGCTGTCGGGCTGTTGGGTCAGCATCGAGCTTTTAAAAGCCGTCGAGAAGGGTTATGTGGTAGCCAAGATAGACGAGGTTTGGCATTTTCCTCAGCGGTCAGACACGTTGTTTGGCGATTATGTCAAAACGTTTCTGCGTTTGAAGCAACAAGCGTCAGGGTACCCGTCGAACGTGGTCACGGACGCTGAGAAAGAGACTTACATTCGCGAGTATTTTGAAAAAGAAGGGGTTCAACTCGACCCCGAAAAGATCAAGTACAACGCCGCCCAGAGGGCAATCACGAAATTGATTCTCAATTCGCTTTGGGGTCGGTTCTCGTTAAGACAAAACCTGCCTCAAACGACCCTGGTGAACGACCCCGAAGATTTCACCAGAATCGTTTTTGGTAATACCGACACACTGACCTATTTCACATTCGTCTCGGACGATGTAGCTCTCGTTCAGCATAAACCTGACAAAGACGATGTTTGTAAGGCGCGCGACGTTAACGTGTTTCTAGGAGCGTTTACAACGGCTCACGCCCGACTGGAATTGTACGAATTGATGGACAGACTCGGCGACCGGCTTCTGTACTCAGATACGGACTCAGTCGTCTTTGTGTCCAGGGAGGGAGACTGGGAACCGCCTCTAGGGGATCATTTGGGGGAGCTGACGAGCGAGCTAGACGACGGTGACTTCATAACGTGTTTTTGCGCGAGCGGGCCTAAATCTTATGGGTACAAGACGGCAAAAGGTAAGACGTGCATGAAAGCTAAGGGTATAACATTGAATGCAAAAAACTCCCGAGCCATCTGTCTGGAATCCCTGATTGGTCTGGTTGACGGTTATGTGACGTCGCAGGATAGCGCCAAACACATCCTGGCTCACACCGAAAATATTGTGAGGAATAAAAAGACTCTCACATTGCACAACAAATCAGTCGATAAAAAGTTCAAGGTGGTGTATAATAAACGCAGACTTTTGCCCGATTTCACCACTCTTCCTTATGGCTACTGATCAGGTGATGCACAGAGGGTCTCAGGTTGTTTCCGATTTTGATTTCAGACTTCAACATCCATTTAGTTGTGTTATAAGTGGGCCGTCCAATTCTGGAAAGTCTTATTTTGTAAAACTTTTGTTGGAAAAGGGTTTGACTATAATCTCCAAGAAAATTGAAAACATTGTATGGTTGTATGATTGCTGGCAGCCTTTGTACGACGATGTACTGAAATTGTACGACATTAAATTTGTGCATGGAATACCCGAGAGTCTGAATGATGATGATTTACTCCCTGTTCATAAAACAAATCTTCTCATCGTGGATGATTTGATGCAGCAAGCTAGCGCCAACCTGGAACTCCAGCGTGTATTTACGCAATATTGTCACCATCGGAATCTCAGCAGCATCTATATAGTGCAAAATTTATTTGCACAGGGTAAGTCCAGTCGAACCATCAGCTTAAACGCCAATTATATGATTTTGTTTAAAAACCCCAGGGACGTCAATCAGGTAGCGATGCTAGGACGACAAATGTACCCGGGAAACACAAAATACTTTATGGAATGTTATCACGACGCGGTCAACCGATCTTTCGGATACCTATTGATAGACTATAAAGCTAAAACTCCGGAGCAGTACCGTCTCAGAACAGGATTGCTGTCCGACCGTCAAGTGGTTTATATCCCGAAAAAAAGAAGAACGTGATAAATCGTCATGTCCGCCAGTAAACATCTGCCGGTGTTAAAACTGCTACATAAAGCGTCTCCTAAACAACGACGTGTTATTTTACAATCGGTGTCCGACGAATTCATTTTATCGCTGTGCGAATTGGCGCTAAACATCCTCTACGGCACGATCCCGGTCAATCGCCAGCAGTACCAAAAATTGAAAAAGAGAAAAGCGGAAATCAAATTTGTGGCCGATAAAAAAATTGGCATAGCGGCCAAGAAACGAGTCATCAACCAAAAGGGGGGCTTCCTTTTACCTTTATTAAGCGTCGCCGTCCCGTTCCTGACAAGCTTGATAGCCAATCGATAGGATGGAGTACGCTGAGAAGATGTATTTAGTCCCGCAGCATCAGCTGGATAAGATGAAAACTGAGAATGTACGCGAGAACATTCAACAGACTGTGGAAAACGATTTGGACGGTGCCATAAGAAATATTTTACATCGCACCGATTTGAATCCGTACGAAAAAGCCAAACTTTACACCAATACCCTAAGCAGGTTTTTGACCATCGTTAGACAAGGGGATCGTGAGAGCGGGGTTTTAACCCTCTCGTTACCCCATAGTGACCCTGACCCTAAAGATGCGCAAACGCCAGCCGCTCCCCGCACTGCTAATGTTGAAGACGGTGTTGCTGAGGGGGCTGTGGTGGACGAAGTGCTGAAGAATGTCCCTTCGAGAAGCGTGAAAAACAGTAGATACATATTAGACAAGATGTCTAAAGCTAAAGGACTAAGCGGGTGGAACGAATCGGGGGAGTTTGTGTTCAAGGGTAAAGTCGTACCAGGTTCGCACATGGTTGATTTGTTAAAAAATGTGACGGGCCCCCAAAAGGTTCGGGATGACCGGAGACCTCTGGGATGGACGGAGTTTCTACAGGCTTTTGGCGAGTTAAACATTCCTTTTTCTACAGTGCCGAATCAACAGGTCAGGAGCGTGATTAAGTCTCTAAAGAGTAAACCCGCCACCCCCGCCACCACACCCGATGTTAGACCTTATAAAAAGGCACGGAAATATTCATGCTACAGGACTCCGAAAGACTCTGTGTTTAAAATATCGACCGGTGATCCGAGGCAATGGTTGGAATTTTAACAAATGTATCTTACGATTAAATAAAGACGATAAAAAATAAAATGTTTTAAGATTTTTTATTTATAGATCAAACACGTTTGCACACAGGATGACATTTTATCATTACACACATGCGGTCTTAATCTCTTCACAAATAGGGATACCATTTTATCATTTTTAATATAATCGTCGGTGTATAGTTTCAACACACGGTCATAGTCACAACCTTTAGTTAAATGATATAGAAAAAACAAACAGTGCTCCCCACAGGTATTGGATGAATAATCCTGGACTTGTCTGTCGGAATATAATACTTGGGGGTGGTTGGTCGCTAGAAAGTGATCGATGCTGGTTGGGAAGCGGGTGCTGTTGGGTGGATTGCCAAAGCTGTCGAAAAAACAAGCGGGCCCCTCTTCGGGTAAATAAACGGCGATCCAATGCTCACCGGGTAGCCGAGCGGGGTCGGTGTTAATGATCCCCATCGCAGGTAAGGTCCTCACAGGTTTTTTGGGTAGTTGATCGCTCGGTAGAACCCCAAGAAAATGTGTTCTGCACGTCATTTTATCCACGATAGCTGTGAGTTGAAGCGTGTTCATCTCTCAATAGTAATCGATCAGCACCTGTCTGCGGTTAGACACTTCAATGAGAGAATCAAAAACGGCGTAAATGATTAAGTTAACGGTATTTGGCAGCGGTTGTCTGAAACGAGCTTCGACTCTGATATTTCCGGACTTGATGAGCGAAATGTGCTGTCCACACTCTTCATCCGGGGTGAGGTTAAACGCATAAAGCGTGTATCCGTTTATGAAATCGTTACTGTCGATACAGAGTGCGCGGTCTTTAAGGTGTCTACCGGTCGCCATCGAAAGCTGATAAAATTCACGCGCCGCCAGACCGGCTTCGAAATTAGGTTGTAGAGGTTTAGCGGGGAATTGCTGAGAGTCGACGTAGACGGCTAAGAACTCCAGATTGTAATGTTTGAACGCAAATGGATTTTTTGTGTAGGATCCGGTGAATGCATCGTTGTCGACCATGGCGATGATGATAGACTTTGGCAATGTTCCTAAAAACAGATTTTCTTGATTCAGAACACGAGACCCAGTAGGGATTGAGAACGTTTTTAGACAGACCCTGTCGACGGCGTACTTGGCCGTTGTTGACAGTAACGCCTGTGCGTGAGCCAGTCTCACCGGGGGTGATACAGACACTTTCTTGACAAATAGGGATGCCGCCGTTATATTTAATTTGTAAGCAATGTCGTCGCCCCTCATCAGGCAGAATTCATCTTTTGCTCGAATAAATCGCAACTTAACATCCACCCCATTCAGTAAAAGTTTCTCCTGGAAGAATATATCGGCGTGTATGGGGGTAAACAGTTCAACCTCCCTGCTCCGGCTGGTATAGGTCGCCCTCTTTGTCAGTCCCGCGTTATTGCCAGGGGGGTCATGCACATCCATCTGACCCGCCGAATCTTTGTGAAACAACGATGTGGAGAACAGAGATTCCAACGTATCCTTACCGTAGTTGAGCAGACTCTCTATGATACAGCGATAAGGATAGGTGCTTGAGCTTTGAGATATCAGGCGATCACCCAGGGTTATGTCGACTTGCGAAAATATTGTAGCGCCCGGGTAGTTAATGAGTCCAACCCTAGCCGGATGCGGGATATCGTCTCAGTCAGGCTGCGTGATTTTCACCCGTAGATAGAGCATGGTGTTATTGAGATCCATATAATCATCCCCGTTTCCCGCGATAAAAAACTCTATCGGGGCAGAGGCCGAAAGGGCCGATAACGGAGCTACTTCTAAATAGCTGTTTTTCTCGATGATGGTCTGTGTCAGAGGTACCGTAAATAAGTCCAGCTCGGACTTGATGCACTCTCCCGACATACGATGCAGTAACGCCATGTTAGAATATGGTTTTTACCCCTCTCTTGACCAACGCGTTTCGCCTAACAGTCTTCTTACGCTTTCTACGTACGAGTGAGCGTTTGTTTGATACATGTGTTGTTTTCTTCCTTTTCACCCCCGATTGACCACGCCTTCTCACACCGGGAGGTTTGGACGTTCTCTTACGTGCCATGACCATCAGACCAGATCCGCCTTGAGCTTTAGCATCATTGTCGTGGGAACGCATCAATACATTTGAGAAGACGTCGGATACTATATTTTTAGCAGCCGATTTTAGGTGGGGCTTTGCAATGCTGAAGCCTCTTTTTAACAGAGGTACGGCCATCCTGAACAGACCTCTAAAAATACCCCCTAAGCCGCTACCATACATAACCCCTCCCCCGGCATAACCCGGTAAAGCTCCCCCGGCTTGGTTTTGATAGTAGGCGACATAGTCCGGACTCTCTCTAGGTCTATAATGATAATTAATTTTTTGGTTTAAAGTGTAGTTTTACGATGACTTTCCCGTAAGTGAAGGGTACCGGTTTGTTTTGATCGTCCTTAACCTCTATGGTGATGTCAGTGATGTGATCCTTGGCGATCGATGCGTAATGCGGCTTGTCGTATCTAGCAATGACCGTCTCGTTGGTTTTACCCGATATATGTACGCATCTCAAAAGGGGTACGTGAGAATCGCCGACCACTTGATATTGGATAATGTCCGTGTAGACGTAGAGTGTGTAGAACCCTGCGTTGATGTCGCATTGATGGGGGGCGTACATCATAATGGTTTTCGTCAAATCTGTTTCTTTATCGTAGCTCGATTGTCCGAGATACCCGCCTTTCGCTAATCCTAAAATAATGCCGAGTCTCCCTCGGAAGTAGAGTGAAACGTTGGGTTTTGCCACCAGAAACAGTTTGTTTTTTATTTCATCATGAGTCAATACCCCATGATTTAGGATAAGTTGATTTATAACACGTACGATGGCGCGAATATTCGGGTAGTACCCTCCAGCTATGTTTAATTGCTTCGCTGTGTTTTTTTTAACCGTATCACCATCCGACGCAATGTTTAGGGTGAAATATCCTTCTTTGTCGTTAAAGCTATACCAACTTCTAGGATATTCGATTTCGACTAGTCCGACTTGCCAGGGTCCTTTCAAGCTTATAGCTTTTGGTAGTCTGGTTGTATAGCTGGATATTCGATTTTGGGGGTAAACCCACGACGATGCATTGCATGGTAGCGTGACGTAGAACCCGTGCTCGTCCATGATGGTATGATCTCATCCGTTATGGTCGATGCGTTTTAAGGAGATTGCAAGTCCACCACAGTTTTTTTATCTACATAGCTGTTGAATTTTGAAGGCCATCCTAGCCATTTCACTAAAACAAGCGTAGATTTGCCTTGTTTTTTCTGACCTAAAATCTTTTCCACCTTAAAAGATTTGTTTTTACTCACAATTATTTTTTGCAGCTCTTTTTCATAAAAAACCCCTTCAAGGACTTCGCCGTCATAATCGCTGAGTCTGTAGACCGGGGGTTGGCGCGGGGGTTGGCACTTTAGAAATCCTGACGACGTCGCCGACTTTGAACTTTAATACGGGTTTCTCGGTCTTATTCTTCTTTACATCCCCATACAAGTTTTGAAACACTTGACCCTCATTGACTCTGCTGACGTCCACGGGTCTCATTCTGATACTGCGATGATAACTGGTATTGTACCCTTGAATAATGTCCTGTAAAACATCTATGTATCGTCGTGAATTGGTAGCCGTTAAAAATCTCCACATGCGACTTTTTAACGTTCTATTAAATCGTTCGACGACGCTGGCTTTCAAATCGGTAGCGGTAGCGAAATGATTAATGTTAGAAATATCTTTCTCCTTCAGCATACAAAACAATAGTCTATGTATGATTTTTATACTAGGCAGCAAAACTGCCACGTCTGTACATTTTTCCTTTTGTGTTTAAGCTAAACATCTGGTATCCATTAAGAGAGGACTACTCAGCCCCTCCTTTCTCAATGTTCGTTCCTTTCTATACATTGTGTGTTTGAAAAGCTCCTAGGATCCTAAGGATCCTGTGGAAATCTAACAGGATATTGCCCATATTAAGAAGCTGTTATATAACGTCTATATGATATCTATGATGTAATGTTTGATTTTATTGGTTAGACTTGTATTCTTTTGTTTAAGACTTTCACTATATAAACCCTAGACAAAGGATATTGGGTTGAGCTTCTACTCCAACCAGCGCTGGTTTATTGTATTATCTGTTCATAATAAAGGACCAAGAATTGGGGCACTTTTCGTTTGGACCATTTCATTTCCATTTCTAACAATTAATGTCATGCTTTTTCATGAGATTTTGAAAATGTTTGTTAAAAAATTCCTTCCCCTGATCCGTCTGCAATTTCTGCGGGACACGCCCCTCTTCGAGTATAGACTCGAACGCTTTGGTAACCTCAACCCCGCTCTTATTCTTCAACACCCTGGTCCACGCGTGTTTGGTGAAAACGTCCACGCAGGTCAGCAGATATTTATGACCGTCATTATCCTTGGCATAAGCGGTCATGTCGACCAGATCGGCCTGGAACTGAGTATCGATTCCGTATACAACCACCCTATTTCGTTTGTATTTTATCGGCGCTGTTTTGTGTAATGTGTAAGCATCCTCACCAGCCAGCCATTCTGAAACCTGTTTATCGCTTAGACGGACTCCGCTATCTTTTAAGACGGCATCTTTTAATCGTTTTTTACCCCCTAAAGAACCTGGGTTGGACGGTGTATAATAAGCCTTTTTCATGAGCTCGGACATGATGATGATGATGTTTCACCCGCTGTGAAAGAATGAGAGGTACGGATGATTTGAATCAATCTTTTATTAAAAAAATATGGATATAATGACGTTACAGAATATACAGGCTAAGTAAAAATGGTTATAATGACATGTCTGTACACGCTAGGTAAAAAAATGAATATAATACAACAAACATTAAGTAAAAATGGATATAATCATGCTACATGCACACTCAAGGTTAAAATGAATATAATACAACATAGTAAAAAAATGGATATAATGACGTTACAGTCTAAGTAAAACGGATATAATACAACGGTCTAATCACAATCTAGCCAGAATAAAAAGTAAAATATAATTTCAAACGGGGAATCGGATGCGTCCTCAATAATCTTGTTCATAAGACCGATGATCTGGTCTTTGTAATGATCTTTAAACATGGATGCTATAAAGTGTGTTATACTCCCCACAACGCCCATGTCGGAGGAGGTTTGGTCACTCGCCATTCACGATGGAGAGACCTTCCCAGAGATCAACGACGTCGTAGATGATCTCCTTGCAGGGTTTGTCCAGAAGTCTCCCCCTGATTTCTTCTAGCTTGGCTGTGATGAATGGTTCGTCTTTTAATTCATGCAGAATACCCCCGACTGTTCCTTGAATACGGTGGGGTCGAGATTTTAACCCACACCGGTTGAGGATAATAGTAATGATGGTATGAAAATTGGGTTTAAACAGCTTGCCTGACAGTTCATCAAAGTGTGTGTCGAAGAAGTAGTTGGGAGGGTCAAACAGGCAGGAATGCTGCAGCTGGCTAGGATGATCAATCGCACACCCCTCACATTCCTCCTTGAGCTTATCACCAATGAGATGTTGCAGCAGCACCACGACCGCTGCTTTTATGATTTTGAATCCAACGTCGCTGAAACATCCGTCTGTAGCGTCTAAATTGGGTTTAGCATCGGGGTCGTCGCGTCCGTCGGACTCGTAAGTCAGGTTCTGAGATCCAAGCTTTTTGTCGGATGGTGGTGAAGGTTTAGTGCAAGTGCAGTCGCACTCGATCTCCAAATCCCAGTCTAAGCGACGTTTGGTAGTTTTAGTCTGAGCCCAGTCGTTTTCAAAGCACGGTGCCAAGGCTATGCGACGTCTGGTAGTTTTGGCCGGGGCCCAGTCTTTGTGGAGACCCGATGGTCCGGCGTCGTCGGTCAGAATATGGTCGATCACGCTATCGTCAGGGTCGAGAATGCTGCCGAAAGAGATACCGCAGCTGCACACGTGTGTGGGTTCTGGACCTCCGTCTTCAGCCATGGTTTATATGTGTTTGCTCGGGAGGGTCTGGTCGCTGGAATTTATGAGGTTGTAGAAGAGGGCGGAACGTTCTAGACTTTTAACCACGGTTTATATAGACGCTTGGGAGGGTCTGACAGTCGAGCTTTAGGATGACTGTAGTGAATGGGCGTGGATGGCTTAGTAAACGAACTGCTGCGCGCGCATCTCTCGGGGTGGAACAGCTGCACTTTGATTTTGTTGTATCCGTCGTGCAGGTCACACCATTTGAACATTTTGTTGATGGCTGAAAAAACACTAGTCAGCAGATTCAGATCGCACCAATTGAACACAAATTGCATTTCGTACAGATCGTGATGCTCGTTAGGCCGGATAACTCCTGATCGAGTGCTGTCGAGCTTTGTCTTGTCTTTACAGCAGAATATGTAGACAGAATCATTCGGCTTCTTTTTAGTATGGTCACCTACCACACGGTACCGGGTGTTTGGGCTTACACCGTCCCACTCGGCAGTGTACAAAGGCTCTTCGCCGATGTCGTGCAGATCCTTCCAGACAAACGTGTAAAATAGAGTCCAGTCTTTTTCAGGAAATACAACACACGGATCTTCCCCAGGCTGAAACTCACCCACGCCGTCGGCGGTGTAGAGTATAACAATTCGTGAGGGTTTATAAAATTTGTACCCGAATACACGGTTACTACACATCATATATTCAGCATGAGTCCATTCCGAAGTTTCATGGAGAAAGTTTGTCAAACGGACGTGTCCAATGGCCTTTCTCGGTGCCATAGTCAGACTTTCCATCATCTTGCTGGTCAGCGCCATCTCTGGGGTTTTAGGGGAGGATGAACCATCCATGCTCATGTAGCTCATGGTTCTCTTTCTGGTCTGGCTACAACACACTATCCCCATTTATATAGCGTGCTCAGGAATGCCAGGATATCGGATGACACGCACAGACAGACGCACACACACAGTGCGGAGACTGTCAACTTTAATCCAATTCTTCACCATAGTGAAACGGTAAGATGATTTTACTTTTGTAATTCTAATCTATTCTAATCTATATGCAACATTAGAAAAATTATTTTCTCACCCCGACACGGAGGGGATTTCCCACACCAAGAAGTTATTTCCCCCGGGGTCAATAGGTCAAAATCAATGGGGCAAAGACAACTGGCAAAGACAACTGGCAACTTCATATATCATACAAAGGTCAATAGGGTAAAGACAACTGTCAACTTGATCGATCGATAGGTCAAAGGTTAATCCCTAAATTAAGCGACCTCCGGAACAACCCCCTCCGGAAGGTCAAAGGTTAATCCCTACATCAAAGGACCTCCGGAACATCCTCCGGAAGGTCAAAGGTTAGCCCCGCCCACCTGTCAATCATAGGGTCATAAATCATTTTGACATAAGCCGAATCATATAACTACTCACAGCTTTTGACAGTGGAAACAGAAATAATTGGGTACTGTACTAATACCGTACCACTCGGTGGAAACAAGCCATAATAAACATGCTGACGTTTGCGTCATAATGCAAATCAAACAACAAAAGGCAAAGAGAAAATCACTCAAAGCTCTTGAATGAATAACTTCAGCTTTAATAAGCATTAATGTATCTACGATAAACTATGCAGTGTTATTTTACATTTGATTACTTTATTAGATTTGTTTTTAGACCACACCTGAACAGTAATGTTAGTAGACCTTCCTGAAATTAAAGCACTGTGTAGGCCTATATAATGTATATCTTTGTTTAATTGTTTATCTTTTGTTTATCTATTGTTTAATATATATATATATATATATATATATATATATATATATATATATATATATATATATATATATATAATTAAAGCAAAAAGTACCGATGAGAATACCGTTAAAGTACCGGTTCGATAAGCAGTGTCGGTAAGAGTAGTAATAACTGTTGTGTCTTTACCCCAACATAGTATATTAGAATAAAGGATTCAACTCGGAGGTAAAATGAACGTGCCTTTACTTAGCTTCATCGGTAAAACAATGACACAGTATCAATGCATCAGCGGATAACCTATAGGTAAACTCAGTAGCTAGGGGAGTGGTTCCGCTGAAGTAAATAGATCCACTTTATATACTACACTCCTCCCCTTTTAGATTAATGCTACATAACTAAGTAACATACAACATTGCAAATGCATTAAACACAATTTGTTATTCAGTTGACAAATATTGAAACCCCCCTTTTTTTTTTTTTCTTTTCTTTTTTTTTTTTTTTATAAGTCTCATAAGTGAACTCATAAATCCAATCTTTTCGGTGGTGCCCTGAGTCGTTCAGGGTTACGCCTGGGCACTTGCGGAGTGCTCACTGCAGGGGGCACTTCCTCTGTAACTGTGGGTGTCACTGTACTGTGATCAGAGTTGGTTCCAGGATCAGGTGGACGTCCTGGTTGCTCCGGTGTCTTTGGTTGAGCATTCAACAGCTGATCCACATGACGTCTCCAGGTCTGCTCGCCAGTGTCCACCTCGTACATCAGAGGGCCGCTCCTAGTGACAATCTTCCCAGGCGTCCACTTGTCCCCTCGGTAGTCACGTGCCAATACCTGCTGTCCCACATCGAAGCTCCTTGGTTGTTCACTTGAAAAGCCACTGAACTGTTTGTTCTGCACTTCTCTCCTCAGGTTTGGTTTCAGAAGGTCAATGCGAGATCTCAGCTGTCTGTTCATAAACAGCATTGCAGGTGTCTGATTAGTTGTTGCATGGACAGAATTGCGGTACACCAGGAGGAAATTGTCAATTTTGTGTTGAAGTGAGATGTCTTCTTTTGTCATTGCTTTTATGGACTTTTTGAATGTTTGTACGAACCGTTCTGCTAATCCGTTTGTTGCTGGATGGTGAGGTGCTGACTTGAAATGCTTGATACCATTCTTTTTCATGAAATCTTGAAACTCTTCAGAAGTATATTGTGGACCATTGTCACTCACAATTTGCTCAGGCAGGCCATTCCTGGCGAAGATGGTTCTCAGAACAGAAACAGTCTTTTCTGATGTTGTTGATTTCATTGGGACTACTTCTGGCCATTTTGAGTGAGCGTCCACAGCTATGAGAAACATAGAGTTCATGAAAGGGCCAGCAAAATCAATGTGCACTCTCTGCCAGGGTGCAGACGGCCATTCCCATGGATGTAGGGGAGCCTGTGACGGTGCGTTTTGAATGCTCTGGCATCCTGGGCAGGTTTTGGTGATGTCCTCGATTTGTTTATCTATCCCTGGCCACCATACGTAACTACGGGCCAGACTTTTCATCTTCACCGTGCCCACGTGACCCTCATGTAGACTGTCCAACACTCTGGTGCGAAGCCTGGAGGGCACTACCACACGTGATCCACACATCAGGGTTCCCTGGCAGACTGACAGCTGATCACGTCTTGCTGAAAACTCAGGAAATCATGGATTCCCATGGGCAGGCCAACCTTGTACTGTGATGTCATACACCTTGGAAAGTGTTGGGTCATTCCGCGTTTCTTTTCGTATCATGGCATTTGTAACTGGCAACTGGTCTACCAGTGTTGTGTGGAACATTTCAGCCGGGTCACTCTTTGATGGAATTTCTTTCACAGATGTTGACAGTGGGAGGCGTGACAAACCATCAGCATTACAGTGTTGTTTAGTACCCTTGAACTCGATGTCATATGAGTGTGCTCCTAAGAACAGGGCCCATCGCTGCAGTCGCGCGGCTGACATCACTGGGACTCCTTTTCGTGGATTGAATATTGATACTAGGGGCTGATGATCAGTTACTAAGGTAAACCTTCGGCCATAAAGGTAATGGTGGAACTTTTTGATACCCCATACTAGGCTAAGGGCCTCCCTGTCTATCTGTGCATAATTGCGTTCGGCACTTGAAAGGGACCTTGAAGCGAATGCGATTGGGCGTTCCAGTCCATTATCCATTGTGTGCGCAAGGACTGCACCAATGCCGTACGGGGACGCGTCACATGCTAGACGGATGGGTCTGGATGGATCATAGTGGGTCAGTAGTTCGTCAGATGTTATTAGTCTTTTTGTTTCTGTGAATGCCTTTTCACATTTTCTTGACCAATGCCATTCCACTCCTGTCTGTAGTAGTGCATTTAGTGGATACAGCACTGAGGCAAGGTTTGGTAGAAACTTGTGGTAATAGTTGACAAGACCCAAGTACGATCTGAGTTGTGACACATTTTCAGGTTTAGGTGCTTTCAACACTGCCTCAATCTTCTCTTGTGACTTATGCAAGCCGTGCTTGTCAATGACATGCCCGCAGTATGAGATTTCACTTTTGAAAAACTCACATTTCTCACTCTTTGCCCGTAGGCCATACTCATTTAGCCTGGTGAGTACTTTGCTCAGGTTTTGGAAGTGATCGTCATCATCTTTTCCTGTTATGATAATATCGTCCAGGTAGCATTGTGTTCCAGGGATGTCCTGGAGCACCTGGTCCATGGCTCTTTGCCAAATGGCTGGGGCGGACGCAACACCAAACACAAGTCGGTTGTATTGGTAAAGTCCCTTATGCGTGTTGATGGTTAGGAACTTTTTGCTTGACTCCTCCACTTCCATCTGGAGATAGGCCTGTGACAAGTCGATCTTTGAAAACTTCTCCCCACCAGCCAATGCTGAGAAGATGTCTTCGATTCGTGGAAGGGGGTACTGCACCGTGCGCAGCACCGGGTTGATGCTCACTTTGAAGTCCCCACATATGCGCACTTCACTTTTCCCTTTCTTCATCACGGGAACAATGGGCGTAGCCCAGTCACTCCAGTCAACTTTTGAGAGAATGCCGGATGCCTCCAAGTTCTGCAGTTCGGCGTCTATCTTGGGACGTAGTGCATACGGCACCGGGCGCGCCTTGTGGAATCTCGGGTTGGCATCTTTGTCAAGTTCAATTTTTGCTTTCAGGTGTTTAAGTTTACCAATGCCTTTCTCAAACACGTGTGCATTAGCCTCCAACAACTGTGGCAGTCTCTGGTCAAGCCTGCAGGTGGAGCTCTTGAGGCCTGTTGAGATATTCAGGGCTTTTATTGCATGCCAGTCAAGCTGAATTTTCCTCAGCCATTCACGCCCCAGTAGTGCTGGGCCTGTGGTTTTCAGGACATAGAGCTCTAACTTGTGTGTTTGGTCACCATAGACCACGTCCACGTTAAGCTTCCCTTTTGGTGACACTTTTTCACCTGTATACGTTTTTAACATCACTGACGTTTTTTTCAGTGATAAGTGGGAGAACAGCCTGTCATAGTTGGTCTCAGAGATCACTGATAAAGCTGAACCTGTGTCCAGTTCCATTTTGAGTTTCACTCCAGACACTGTTATTGTGACCCATATTATTTTTCTGTCTTCTTCAGTTATGCTATGCAGCTCTAAGCATGACAGGTCATCTTCCTCACTGCTGTTTGTGTTGTCTGAATGTTCTGTTACTTTGTGCATTTCATTTGCTTTGGTCTTTGATTTGGGTTTAAAACCTTTGTTCTTTCCAGATTTTTCCTTTTGGGCATTGGTTTGGTCTGATTTGCATGCTCTTTCTATGTGGCCTTGTTTGTGGCATTTCCTACATGTCTTTTCTTTGAACCAGCAGTCGTTTGCACTGTGAGATGATTTACCACACCTGTAGCATTTTTGCTTTTTGCCATTCAAGGACATTTGATGCACTTCGTCTTCTAAGCTTTTCTTCTGTAGCTCTGATGCACCCTTAGCTGCTGTTTCCATTGAGATAGCTAGTTCGAGTGCTTTCTTCAAATCTAGCTCTTTTTCGGACAGTAGCCTTTTCTGTGTGCTTGTACAGTGAATGCCACATACTAGACGATCTCTCAAGGCATCGCCAAGTCCTTCTTTAAAGTCACAATGCTGCGATAGTCTGCGCAGTTCGGCCATATACTCGGATATGCTTTCATCCTTTGTTTGATTCCTCTTATGGAATCGGAATCTTTCCGCTATCACTAGTGGTGCGGGATTTAAGTGCTTCTGTAACGTGTCAACAATGTCTGTATATGACTTGCTCGACGGTTTAGCAGGGCTCAGGAGATTACGCAGCAGACTGTAAGTTTTAGCTCCCATTAGACTGAGGAGGACGGAACTTTTTTTTGCATCCTCGATATCATTGGCAGCGCAGTATAACTCCACTCGCTCTATGTATGATTCCCAGTCTTCACTTGAACTATCAAACTCCTCTATTTTTCCAACGTAAGCCATTTTGGACATGAAATCCAGATCTTATCCGTTTATCCTTTCACTGTGTGCTATGCACTGTTACTCACGGATCCTTTGCTAGGTTTCGTTTCCTCTCCTTTCTCCTTCCCTCCGGTTTAACTTTTCATTTCGTGCAGTTGTTTAGGGTCCGGTTTACTCGTCGCCAATTGTTGTGTCTTTACCCCAACATAGTATATTAGAATAAAGGATTCAACTCGGAGGTAAAATGAACGTGCCTTTACTTAGCTTCATCGGTAAAACAATGACACAGTATCAATGCATCAGCGGATAACCTATAGGTAAACTCAGTAGCTAGGGGAGTGGTTCCGCTGAAGTAAATAGATCCACTTTATATACTACAATAACGTTAAAACCTTAACGATACCCATCCCTAGTTATGTCTCGTTAGATCTAGCATTCTCTCAGCTTTCAAATAGACACAGAGATAAAGTACTGAGATAAGATTACATTTATTTGAAATAATCGTAGCATTTATTTTAAATAATTAGCAAGAAGAAAGAGATTGAGATTGTGTGTGTGTGTGTGTGTGTTTCCCCCTCATTGCAGAGTAATATGTAATTTAGCGATTCAGTAATAAAGCTGTTTTATCAATAAAAGTCACAAGCAACTGTTAAGGAATTTACAGTTAAAGTTATTTTTTTGATCCTATAAAAACACGCTGTAACATCATGATTGACGGTTGTGGTTGCGAGTGAGTACCTGTTGGCGCCAATTAAAGCGTCTTTTAGAGGCAGATGCCCCGCCCATTTTGGCGGGCTCTGTGCTCAGCATGGCGGGCTTTGCACCGATTGGTTCGCACAGTTACGCTGCTCGGCCATAGGTTCGTGCAGTTACCACTGACCAGCCAATAACATGCAAGTATGTCTCAGCACTATGCTGGCTATGCAGTAGCACTGCGTTATTTTATAAAAGGCTTCAGTATTCGGAGAAAAGGAGTTCCCCATAGTGTATAGCTACACAATACAACTGACCGTTCGAAAGGGAACACTTGTTATAATCAATGCATGCCTTAAACCCATTTGAGCTTCTGTTCACCAGAAGTATTGAGCTTATGAGTGTTGATCAATGATTATATTTGATTAAAAGCCTAAATTAAATCAGTTCATCATATAAAATATAATAATCCACTGACTAATCAAATCCACAGACTTTTAAAATGTGTAGTTTGTTGTTTTCTGCTAATAGAACCTCCAATCATCTGTTGTTTTGTGTTGATCTGTACAGATGATCAGTGTAATGAGAGATTCAGAGACAGACTGAAGCTGGATCATCAGACTGGATCTCTGACCATCACAAACATCACACACACAGACTCTGGAGAATATTATCTAGAGATCATCAGCAGCAGCAGCGACAGCTTCACTATTAGGAGGAATAGGAGCTTCAGTGTTACTGTGACTGGTGAGTGTCATTTAGTCTGTCAGTGCAGTTAAATACAGTGCCTTCCATTGTGGACAGTTTTGACCAACATTATGATAATGTAATGGTGAGTCAGAGGCGTTTAGATCCATTTGCAGTAATTTATTCACACATGAAATAAAGCAGAGAAAAGCAGACATGAACTGAAACAGGCTCAGATAAAGGGACAATCCAGTACTCGAGACGAAAGACAGGCAAGGGTCAAGGCCGGCAGCAAAGGTTCACAGAGTCCAGGGTCCAGGCAAAGATCTAAGGAACAGATAATAACGGGAGACGAGGAGAGACGCTTGGTAATGTCTGCGGGGCAAAACAAGACTTCGCAAACTAACAATGAAAGGGATAGTCCAGATAAAGGGGAGATAATGATGAACAGGTGATGAGAGGATGATCAGATAAACCAGGCAGGGATGGAGATGAATAATGATCAGAGAGAGAGATGGGAAGTGCAGTTCTAAAATTCCGGGGAGGTGGAGCGGATGAGACCAGAGGGAGGCGTAATTGAGCGCTCCGTGACAGATAAATGTTATAAACCTGCACAATCCACAAAATCAGTTTTCCTGTGAGCATTTATGTTTCCTGTTGAGCTCAAAGTGCTTTGATGTCATTTTAGTTCCCGTTTCTCTAAAACCCACCATTTATCAGTTAAATCAGTACCACACAACAGATGAATAAAACAGAAAAGTGTAAATGTTGGTCAAACACATCAGTAAAATTGATATGTTTATCTTTTTATTATTACGGCTTTAGGTCCAAATTCAGCTGCTCATGATAGTAGTTCTGGTGCTTGTTGTTGTTGTTGTTGCTGCTGCTGCTGTGATTTACTATCGCAAGAGTCGCATGAATCACAAGAGTCAAGTGTCAGGGGCCAATCAGATCCCTCACATGTCACCACGCAAAGATCACTGTCCCCAGATTACTGATCACCTGCACCTGTTTCCACTCAGCACTCACTTCCCAGCCAGCACAAAAGCACCCGATTCACTCCCAGTCATTGTCAAGCCTCCAACAGGAACGACCCTTACCAGTCACCACTTGTCTCACTCTGAGCCATCCTTCAGCAACGGACGTAAACTATACTTACCTGAAAGAAACTAACCTTGTTGTCCTTGTTCTGATGTTCCCAGGATCCGCTCCATGACTCATGTTCTCCGTTTCCTGGAATCCGCCACGAGTCCCGTTTCCCACTGGATGAGCTGCAAGAGAAAGGGAAAGTATCACTGAACTGGTGAGCTCATTGTCAAGTGCACTTCAAAGGATCTACTCACCTGGAATCCTTCCTGAATCACGCCTATCCACGAACGATCTGAAAAGAGAGAAAAACTCAAGTTATTGATCCGTGTTACCCGCCACGTTATTCCTTAAGAAGAGGATTCACTCACCTGGATGCATTCCTGCCACATATATCCTCTTCGAGATCACCGTTGAACTCCCGAAACCCTGCATACTTACCTTTGAGTTAAATAAAGATACATTTATGTTTATCACTTACCTCTGTCTCCGAGCCTGAATCCTGACAGAAGGCTTGACCTAACAACAGAAAGAGGTGAGAGATGGATTCCGGACAGCCCGCTGTTGCTACCAGCTCCACACCTACCACCGATCCTCCGACAGAACCCATGTTTGCTCCAGTGAGAACTTCCGCGAGCGCCGCTTCTTCGATTACCTGCTTTGCAACTCCCCCGTCGCGCCCAGCGCCCTTCTCTGGCCGGGCGGAGGACTGCAACGGATTTTTACTCCAGTGTTCGCTAGCTCTGGAACAGCAAGTTCAGCTCTATCCCAATGAGAGATCGAAAGTGGCATTTATCATTCAGCAACTCTCTGGAGCAGCTCTGAGGTGGGCAGAGGCGTTATGGATGCAGGAATCCACAGTGGTTGCATCATTTCAAGAGTTTGTCAAACATTTTAAGGAAGTTTTCGGACGACCCGCGGATGATTCCTCATTTGGAGAACAGCTCCTACAATTACGTCAAGGAAAGAAGTCATTGACTGAGTATTCTGTGGAATTTCGCACACTTGCATCAAATAGTGGATGGAATGAGAGAGCTCTGATTTCTGTTTTCCGTCGAGGTTTAAACCCAGCTTTGCGCCTCCAACTGGCGATCTATGATGACAGCTTAGGAATTGAGAAATTCATTCAGCAAGCCAAGCGAGTCCATCAACGATCTTTGAGTTGTTACGCTGATCAGTCTCATCACCATCCTGTGTCTTTTCAGAATCCCAAGAATCTCAATCCAGAAAATCAAGTTGAAGAGATGCAAGTCGACACTTCAAAAATTTCTCAGGCTGAACGTGTTCGTCGAAGAGAGATGAAGTTATGTATGTGCTGTGGTACCAAGGGTCACTTCAGACTTAACTGCCCAATTCGACCGGGGAAAATGATGGTAAGCTCAGTCTTTAATCAACCCATTGTCTCAGCACCACTCACGATTCCTGTGATATTAAAGATTTAAGAAAAACACATCTCTGTAACAGCTATCATCGACTCAGGGTCCGCGGGAAACTTCATTTCTGGAGAACTCTGTAAGAGGCTCAGTCTGCGAGAGATCAACACTCCCAAGTCTTACGCCATCTACGCTGTAACGGGTGAGTTAATTAACAAGACGAACGTTACTACCCAGATTGGTCCCATTCAATTGTGTGTGGGAGAGACGCACCAAGAGTGGTTTGAACCATTTGTGTTGCTAAACAGCCAAACAGATCTCATCCTTGGTCGGCCATGGCTCGTCCATCACCAACCCACCATTGATTGGACGTCTGGGGAAATCCTGCAATGGGGATGTCAATGTCCAGAGATCAACGATCCAGTATCCCGTATCCATGCCCCTGAGAGCCCTGTTGATCAACCTGAGACCATTCTACCCGAGAGGTTATTCGTAAATCCTATCCAGTGGGAAATAAACGAACAGCTTCAAGAATTGGCTCATCAGCAACCCAGAGTTCCCGGATGTCCTCCCGGGAAGATTCATGTCCCTGAAGAATTTCGCAACGCCTTGATTTCCTCAGCTCATTCTTCAGTGGCCACTGGACACCCAGGTATAACCAAGACCTTAGCCACACTTCAGGAGAAGTATTGGTGGGCTCACATGCGCCAAGATATCACTCAGTTCATCCATGTGCCATCTCCAAGGTCCCAAGAAATCTGCCAGTGGGGAAACTGGTCCCCTTGCCTATTCCAAATAGACCTTGGTCCCACATCGGAGTGGACTTTGTTACTGACCTTCCGATTTCTGACGGAAATACTTGCATCCTAGTAGCCATCGATCGGTTCGCGAAGGCATGCAAGTTCATTCCATTAAAGGGACTTCCAACCGCCTTTGATACTGCTGAGCTTCTCATGGAACATGTCTTTCGAAATTTCGGTCTGCCAGAGGACATTGTCTCCGATCGAGGGCCACAGTTCATTTCCCGAGTCTGGCGATCATTTTTCACTCTCATGAATGTGACAGTGAGTCTGTCTTCCGGGTATCATCCACAAACCAATGGACAAACCGAGAGAAAGATCCAGGATCTAGGTCGGTTCTTGCGCACATTCTGCCACTCCAACCAGAACATCTGGAGTAGGTACCTCATCTGGGCAGAATATGCACAGAATTCCCTCCGACAAGCATCCACTCAATTGACTCCATTCCAATGTATCCTTGGTTACCAACCTCCGTTATTCCCATGGTCCGGTGAACCTTCAGAAGTGCCCGCGGTTAACAAATGGTTTGAGGAGAGCGAACAGGTCTGGAACCAAACTCATCAGCACATCCGACAAGCTGTGAATAGACAACAGCAGTTCGCTGACACCCGCCGAAGATCCACGCCAGAATACCAACCTGAGCAACTAGTCTGGCTTTCCACTCGAGATATCAAACTGCGCCAGTCATGTAAGAAATTAAATCCCAAGTACATCGGACCTTTTCCAATTGTCAACCAAGTCAACCCAGTCACTTACCAGCTCCGGTTGCCCCCAGAATACCGTATCCATCCCACGTTTCACGTCTCACTTCTGAAACCCCATCATCCACAGATTCCCCAGTCAGTCAACGAGGTCGAACCCGAAGAAAACCCCCCGATACCACCCGTTGAACCCGAGCCCATCTACCTCATCAAGGAGATCTTGGACTCTCGACGTCGGGGAGGTCAGTTAGAATACCTCATTGATTGGGAGGGATATGGGCCAGAAAAGAGAAGTTGGGTACCTCGTAATGATGTTCTTGATCCCAGTCTGCTCCTAGAATTCCATGCTCAGCATCCCGAGAAACCTGCACCACGACCCAGAGGCAGACCCCCACGACGTCGAGGTCCAAGGTCCGCTGGCGCGGACTCTGGAGGGGGGGGGTACTGTCAGGGGCCAATCAGATCCCTCACATGTCACCACGCAAAGATCACTGTCCCCAGATTACTGATCACCTGCACCTGTTTCCACTCAGCACTCACTTCCCAGCCAGCACAAAAGCACCCGATTCACTCCCAGTCATTGTCAAGCCTCCAACAGGAACGACCCTTACCAGTCACCACTTGTCTCACTCTGAGCCATCCTTCAGCGACGGACGTAAAGTATACTTACCTGAAAGAAACTAACCTTGTTGTCCTTGTTCTGATGTTCCCAGGATCCGCTCCATGACTCATGTTCTCCGTTTCCTGGAATCCGCCACGAGTCCCGTTTCCCACTGGATGAGCTGCAAGAGAAAGGGAAAGTATCACTGAACTGGTGATAGGTCTTAAATGCTTTGCGCATGCGCGTGCGATCTGTGTTTGTGTTTGGAGCTCCGTCGAATTGATTCATTAATCGCTGATTTTCTTCTTTACCACTCATTTATAAACAAGCACTTTCTATTTTTATATCATGTGAACTTATCCTCGACACTATTCCTTATAAAAAACAATCGGATTGCTTTGATATCGCTACTTAGATCCAACTTTCCGAATCTCGGCTACTAGCCTTTAGCCCGCTAGCATTTCACGCGTGGCCTCGCGCCTATCGACCCTCTCATTTTACACCCGTTTGACTGAAAGGATACGTGTTATATCCATCATTTCAGTCCTAAATTAGTAGTGATATTGGTAGTATCACTACTAATTTACTGTTCATCTGTTATAATGGCGAACATATCGGATGTGTGTCTAACGTTACCTCTGAGTGCAGGTGAGGACACATTCGAGCTGGTTTCGGTACGATTGGAGCTGGAGTCGGTGGAGAAACAGATCCGCGTTCTGCTGGTGAAGCAAGCCGAGCTGCGAGATCGGCGATCAACGCTTGAAACATCACGCGCCGATGCTCACAAGTCAGTGGTTAGTAACTTTTTGACTCCGACTTCGTCTACTCCGTGCGTTTCTCTGCCCAGGAGGACGCGATCATCTCTGCCTTCATTCACTCCGGCACCGAGGCAACACCACGGACCCTGGGTGATCCCACAGCGGAAGACACGAGCCAGGACCAGACCAAGGACTTCCCCCCCCCTCCCGGTCTTCGAGATCTCCACCCGGAACCGCTTCTCCCCTCTTCGCGAGCCGGAACGTGACGCCGCCGTGATCATCGGCACTTCCATGGTCCGTCATGTCCGTGCTACCTCAGGTAAGCGTAAGGTGCGCACTCACTGCTTTCCTGGTGCTCGTGTTCTTGATGTCGCTGCACAGATTCCCGAGATCCTGAACGGTGACGAGCGCGTCGGAGCTGTGGTCCTACACGCCGGGACGAACGACATCAGGCTGCGGCAGACGGAGGTTCTGAAGAAGGACTACAGAAGCCTGATCGAGACGGTTCGCAGCACATCGCCTGAAGCAACGACCATCGTGTCTGGACCGCTTCCCACGTACCGACTAGGACAAGAAAGGTTCAGTAGATTATTTGCTCTAAATGAATGGTTAATGTCATGGTGTAATGAACAGAAACTGCTCTTTGTAAATAATTGGAATCTGTTCTGGGAGCGACCTAGGCTCTACCGTGCTGATGGCCTGCACCCCAGCAGAATCGGAGCGGCTGTTCTGTCGGACAACATCTCCAAGACGTTACACACCATATGACTAGTAAGTCAAAGTCCAAATCACAGTCTTTGCTGTCCCAACTTAATTGATATAAGTAGTGTAGAACATTATATAGAAACTGTGTCTATTCCTCGCTTAGTGAGGCCAAACAATAAATCTAGTGTAGGATCTAGCAAAAATCTTATTGTAATTAAACCAGAAAATCTAAATATCAGTGAACAAAAACAATTTCTAAAGCTAGGTCTTCTAAACATTAGATCGCTCACACCTAAGGCGGTTATTGTAAATGAAATGGTCACAGATAATAGTTTCGATGTACTTTGCCTTACTGAAACCTGGCTTAAACCAAATGATTATTTCGGTCTAAATGAGTCCACTCCACCAGGATACTGTTATAAGCATGAGCCCCGTCTGATCGGTCGTGGCGGCGGTGTTGCAACAATCTATAGAGATATTCTTAATGTTACTCAGAAAACAGGTCACAGGTTTAATTCGTTTGAAGTACTTGTGCTAAATGTTACGCTCTTAGATGCAAGAAACAAATCCATATTATCTCTAGCCTTGGCTACCCTATATAGACCTCCAGGGCCCTATGCTGATTTCCTAAAAGAGTTTGCATACTTTCTCTCAGATCTATTGGTCAATGTCGATAAAGCAATAATTGTTGGAGACTTTAACATACACGTAGATAATACAAATGATGCGTTAGGGACTGCGTTTACAGATTTATTAAACTCCTTTGGGGTCACGCAAAACGTCAGTGGTCCCACTCATCGTCTAAATCATACACTAGATTTAATTATATCATATGGAACCAATCCAACTGATATAAATATTATACCGCAAAGTGATGATCTCACTGATCATTACATGGTAACTTGTATAATACGTACTGCTGAAATTTGTCACGTTGCGCAACGTTATCGACCAGGCAGAACAATCCTTCCAACCACTATAGATAGATTCTCAAATAGCTTACCTGATCTATCTCAGCTGCGCAGTGCACCCAAACAAACAGATGAACTAGAGGAAATGACTAGCAGTTTGAGCACCATGTTCTCTAGTACACTAGATATTGTTGCACCAATTAGATTAAAAAAGGTAAGAGAGAAAACTAAAGCACCATGGTACAACAGTGCTACGCATGCAATCAAGAGAGAAACTCGTAACTTAGAGCGTAAATGGAAACAAACTAATTTAGAGGTCTTTAGAATCGCGTGGAAAGACAGTATGTCACGTTATAAAAAGGCTCTAAAAGCAGCAAGGGCTGAGCATCTCCGCAAACTAATAGAAAATAACCAAAATAATCCAAGGTTTTTATTCAACACCGTGGCTAGACTAACAAATAAACAAACATCACCAGAGCAAAATATTCCATTACAATATAGTAGTAATGATTTTATGAATTACTTCAATGAGAAAATAGAAAGCATCCGAAACACAATTGTAAATATACAATCCTCTATGATGTCTTATGATTCAGCCTCAATTATGGCCCCTCTAGAACAACTACACCGCTTTACAACTATAGGACAGGAAGAGCTAAATAAACTTATCATTGCATCGAAACCAACAACATGTTTATTAGATCCAATACCCACTAAACTACTGAAAGAAGTGTTACCTGTAGTCGAAGAGCCTCTTCTTAATATTATTAACTCGTCTTTATTTTTAGGTCATGTTCCAAAAATATTCAAGCTGGCAGTAATAAAACCTCTCATTAAGAAACCGCAATTAGATCCGAATAACTTAGCAAATTACAGACCCATCTCAAATCTTCCATTTATGTCTAAAATACTAGAAAAAATTGTGTCCGCTCAATTATGCTCTTTCTTACAAGAAAATGATATCTATGAAAAATTCCAGTCGGGATTCAGACCGCATCATAGCACAGAAACTGCGCTAGTTAAAATTACAAATGATTTACTTTTAGCTTCTGACCAAGGCTGTATCTCAATACTAGTTCTACTCGATCTAAGCGCTGCGTTCGACACTATCGATCATAAAATACTCCTGGATCGACTACAAAACTACACTGGTGTTCAGGGACAGGCATTAAGCTGGTTTAGATCTTACTTATCAGACCGTTACCATTTTGTCTGTCTAAATGGGGAAAAATCAAAGATAACGTCAGTAGACTATGGAGTGCCGCAAGGATCGGTGTTAGGCCCTCTGCTATTCTCAATATATATGCTGCCACTTGGTAATATTATAAGAAAACATGGAATTAATTTCCACTGTTATGCTGATGACACTCAATTATATATCTCATCACGACCAGATGAAAACACTAACTTATCTAAATTGACAGAGTGTCTAAATGATATAAAATGCTGGATGACGTGTAATTTCCTGCTATTAAATTCAGATAAAACGGAGGTACTACTTATTGGTCCAAAAAACTACCCACAAAATCCCTTACAATACAACTTTAATTTAGAAGGATGTCCTGTTACTTTATCCACTACAGTAAAAGACCTGGGTGTTATACTAGACCGCAACTTGACTTTCGAAAATCATATTTCATATATTACAAGAACAGCCTTTTTCCACCTTAGAAACATTGCTAAGCTACGCAACATGCTATCTGTTTCTGATGCAGAAAAGTTAGTTCATGCATTCATGACCTCGAGACTAGATTACTGTAATGCTTTATTAGCTGGCTGTCCTACATCCTCAATCAACAAGCTACAGTTAGTGCAAAATGCAGCTGCTAGAGTTCTTACTAGATCAAGAAAATATGATCATATAACACCTATTTTATCATCTCTACACTGGTTACCTATTAAGTTACGTATCAATTACAAAGTATTCCTACTGACCTATAAAGCCCTAAATGGTTTAGCTCCTGTGTATTTAACAGACCTTCTATCGCCATACAATCCATCGCGCTCTTTAAGATCACTAAATTCGAGGCTTCTGGTCATTCCTAGGATATCTAAGTCCACTAAAGGAGGGAGGGCGTTCTCGCATTTAGCTCCTAAACTCTGGAATAGCCTTCCTGATATTGTACGAGACTCAGACTCGCTGTCCCAGTTTAAAACTAGATTAAAGACGCATCTCTTTAACCAAGCATTCACTTAATGCTTAACCTTTGATACTGCTGAATCAGTTCGAATGCATTAACATTATGAACATCAGCTATGCTAATTATTTCCCATCTGCCTTTCTGCTGTTATCTCGGGACGCTAGTCCCGAGGTAAATAGCGTTCGTCAGCTCCAGTTTGTATCCAGCCTCTCACGGAGACTTTAGATGCCCCAACGCCTGTGAAGAGACGACTCGACGCCTGTGAAGAGACGACTCAAAGCCGGCGATATGTTATGCCATAAATTAATACTTGATTAACTAACTGTATTTTTCTATGTACATTTCCGAAATGCAATTTCTGTAAAGCTGCTTTGAGACAATGTGTATTGTGAAAAGCGCTATACAAATAAATTTGAATTGAATTGAATTGAATTGGTGAGCTCATTGTCAAGTGCACTTCAAAGGATCTACTCACCTGGAATCCTTCCTGAATCACGCCTATCCACGAACGATCTGAAAAGAGAGAAAAACTCAAGTTATTGATCTGTGTTACCCGCCACGTTATTCCTTAAGAAGAGGATTCACTCACCTGGATGCATTCCTGCCACATATATCCTCTTCGAGATCACCGTTGAACTCCCGAAACCCTGCATACTTACCTTTGAGGTAAATAAAGATACATTTATGTTTATCACTTACCTCTGTCTCCGAGCCTGAATCCTGACATCAAGCAACAAGAGAAGGTTAGTATTACATACAGCTGATTTAACAAGATGTAAATATAAGTTTGTGTGCAAACATATGTGAAAATATGTATTTTCATTCTGATTGGAATTGAGTTTGTCATTATTGTTCAAACAGGCACCAGGACACCGCCAAATCATAATAGTAAGGTAAAATAAAAACACTGAAAACTCGCATGCAAACAGACACACACAACTTACAGATCTGAACAGTTTGATGTAGTTTAATTAAAAATCAGTACATAGAAACTGTTTTACTTAAGAATGAAAAGTAGTTGCATGAATATATATTTTATTTGATTAAATAATTATATTACTACACACACATGTATATATATACAATTATACTGCTTGAGGATCAGGGTAAGATACATTTTTCCATCACCACCAAAGCATATCTTCACAGTTGAGGCAGTGCAAAAAACAACTCTTGAATAAACTAAATTATAATGAAATAAAATAATATAAAAACAAAAATTGCCACTTTATTTGGAAAGCAAGTCTTATTAGTACTTGTCAATATAGTTCAAGCATTTTTGATGAGGAAGAAAAATGAACGTGTTTGACTTTGGACTATAAAATCAACAGTTCAGTATTTGAAATCACATGCAAAGTCACATGATGCAGTTTTATTGTTTGTCAGTCATGTTACAAAAAGCCCAAATTATTCATGAATAGTTTTCATATTTCATTACAAAGCATCAGGCATTCAAACATTGTATTACTGTAGTACAGTACAGTATCATATATTCAGGAAAACCACCCTAAATTAATCAAACACAATTCCAAGTCTCTAGATTTTTTATGTTTGTGAATCTGTATTTTCTTACAGGAGATTAGACCTCTAATGGGGAATGCTGCCCATGGGACATCTCCTAACCAGACTGACCCTCTAATGGCAAATGCTGCCCATGGGACATCACCTAATCAGACTGAACCTCTAATGGGGAACGCTGCCAATGGGACATCTCCTAATCAGACTGAGCCTCTAATGGGGAACGCTGCCAATGGGACGTCTCCTAATCAGACTGAGCCTCTAATGGGGAACGCTGTCAATGGGACGTCTCCTAATCAGACTGAGCCTCTAATGGGGAACGCTGCCAATGAGACATCTACTAATCAGACATCTCCTAATCAGACTGAGCCTCTAATGGGGAACGCTGCCAATGGGACGTCTCCTAATCAGACTGAGCCTCTAATGGGGAACACTGCCCATGGGACGCCTCCTAATCAGACTGAGCCTCTAATGGGGAACGCTGCCAATGGGACGTCTTCTAATCAGACTGAGCCTCTATCTGTGCGCTCACACCAGCGAGAGCACCCCCGAGAGCACCCGCAAGAGCACCGGCAAGAGTACTGGCTAAAGCACCGGCGAGAGCATAAAAGTGGCCGGAAGTCATTAATTTCCAAAGAGAGCCGGCGGCGAGCTCCGGCGGTGAAGCGCGTCTTGGACTGTGAGAGCAACAAGGAGAGCAGCTTGGACTGTGAGAGCAGCAACAAGAGCCTCTA
Source organism: Siphateles boraxobius (assembly GCF_051911475.1). Classification (NCBI taxonomy): domain Eukaryota; kingdom Metazoa; phylum Chordata; class Actinopteri; order Cypriniformes; family Leuciscidae; genus Siphateles; species Siphateles boraxobius. Next base: position 10,261,950 of record NW_027508733.1, on the reverse strand, counting down.
ATGGGGAACACTGCCAGTGGGACGTCTCCTAATCAGACTGAGCCTCTAATGGGGAACGCTCCCAATGTAATGTGTTTTAAATTATCAAGCAGTAAACCAGCAACGAAGTAAGAACCAAAGCAACACATTACCAGCAATGGATCAGCAAGTGCTTGATGTTTTCCAGTATGCACAGGTTTATTAACCCTTAACTGTCACCGTTCCACAGGTGGGACGTTTGCCATTAAATAGTTAAAACAATAATATCATACAATAATAATCAACAATAATAATAATTACAATAATAATAATAGATGGGGGGATGGGGTGTATCGGTGAAGCCATGTACACCATCGATGTACATCCTCTTGTAACTGACTGTTCCCTTTCGTAGTCACTCCGAGTTACGTCGGATGACGACGAATGGGGGTTTCGCCTAGAAATCCAATCATCTTCGTTTATTACAAAAACTATTACAAAACGAGCCAAAGGCGATGAAATGCCATGGGTCTGCGGAAGTTGCATAGCGTATCTCTGCCCCACCGCGTGGGTATAAAAGGAGGACGCCAGCAACATGCAGATATGTTTTCGCTTCGGAGCCAAGAGCTTCTCTTTACTCCACAAGCCAAATCCAGAGTTTCAGTGACATCATATTCTCTTCGAGACGAGCGAACTCTCCGGTGTTGGTGTGACGGCGGTACCCAGCGAGTTTCACATTGCCTGCGATCTGAGCAGTGATCTGCCAGTCTGTGTGTTCTCCCTGGTCGCCTCAGCATCGCTGAGTTTTCCTCTCTAAAAGAGCTGCACGTGGCACGTCTTTTTAAAGATGTCTCGCCCGTGTTCTTCTGGGTGCGGTCGATTCCTGTCCTCCTTTGATGGGCACAATCTGTGCTTTGCGTGGCTCCTTTGACCTCCCGTGTACGCTCGTCAGCTTTCTCCGCCTTTCCCCCCCCCTCGATGGGGCGGTCGCCCATGGGTACACTGGGATTCCCCCGGTTGAACGCTCTGTTGCCATGCAACTGTGTCCTCAGAGTGCTTCATCTCGTGGTACTCCTAAGCACCCGTCCAAGGCCTGTAGATTCTACCACCCTTATGGCGAGATCTCACAGAGCTGCAGGACAGGCGGCCGCCGCTCTGCATGCGATGAGCACCTTGCAGGTCTACCAGGCCCAGCTGCTCAGAGATATGCACGAGGCGGGGACTGACCCAGGGCTCTTTGATGAGCTGCGTGCCGCCACTGACCTCGCTCTCCGAGCGACGAAAGTGGCCTCACACTCCCTGGGTCAGGTGATGGCCACCTCTGTGGTCCAGGAGCGTCACCTGTGGCTGAACCTGGCTGATATGCGGGACGCTGCGGGATGCAACACTGAAAGCAAGTGCTTTATTTTCAAAATATTAATCCCCAACGCACATAGGCCTACATGCAACGTCCGCTCTCGTGTCAACACAACACACATGCTTCATGATCTTTTATATATATTTATAATTTGGCGCTGGTGTGTGTGACTGATCAGACAAAAACAAGCACACACTGATCTATATCTGACTCACTTCTGAAATGATAAAGACACAAGACAGGAATAAACGATCTTACCTTTTTATGTGTGTTTCTTTTGTAGAACGCTGGATCTGTGTAAGTGATCTCACACACACACACACACACACACGCACGCACGCACGCACACACACACACACACACACACACACACACACACACACACACACACACACACACAGGCAGGCACACACACACACACACACACAGATCCAGCGTTCTACAAAAGAAACACACATAAAAAGGTAAGATCGTTTATTCCTGTCTTGTGTCTTTATCATTTCAGACACACACACACAGGCACGCACACACACACATACACATGCACACACACACAAATGATACAAATTTGCTGATACTCAAGCTCCCAGCATGCATTGCAGCAGGAATGAATGATGTAGATACTGTGTGTGTGTGTGTGTGTGTGTGTGTGTGTGTGTGTGTGTGTGTGTGTGTGTGCGTGTGTGCGTGTGTGCGTGTGTGCGTGTGTGCGTGTGTGCGTGTGTGCGTGCGTGCGTGCGTGCGTGCGTGCGTGTGTGTGAGATCACTTACACAGATCCAGCGTTCTACAAAAGAAACACACATAAAAAGGTAAGATCGTTTATTCCTGTCTTGTGTCTTTATCACACAGACACACACACACACACAGGCACGCACACACACACACACACATACACATGCACACACACACAAATAATACAAATTTGCTGATACTCAAGTTCCCAGCATGCACTGCAGCAGGAATGAATGTTGTAGATACTGTGAGTGAAGCTCATTGTTGTTATTTACTATTACTCATTATGAGCAGCTCCTCAGGATTTACAATTATGCATTCAAATTCCACACAATTGCTTGCCTGACTGTGTTATATATGTAAAAATAGAAGAATATTGTCTGAATATTGGATCCATTTCTTTTCATGGTAAAAATAAAGATTTTAAAATTGTTGTTTATTCATTCAGTTCTATATTTTAATATTTATATATAGGGAAAAGCTGGAGAGTTAAAAGTGTGTCTGATCTGACAGTTTTAGTGAGGTTTGGAGTCAGACTGAAACTGCTGCGGTCGGTTATTTTCAGAAATGTATTTTGATCTGTTGGTGGACAAACATCTTGTCGAAGAGAAAATAGCTTTTTTTTAAGAGCTTCTTCCTGTCATGCTTTTAATCTACACACAAACATGTTGAGAAACTGAGGGAGAAAAGCAATAAATACACAATGATCATATAACACTGCCATTCAAAAGTTTAGCTTGTTAAAAGTTGTTATTTTTTGTTTTAGAAATGTATACTTTTATATTACGCAAGTAGAAAAACACACATTTTTTACATTCTTGTACTCAGTTTCCACTGAGGTGCTTTATTACAGGTGAAAATATGCCAACAGCTCAACTATGCATGCAGTTATTTTACATTTTTTTTTTTTCTTTTTTCTGTTGTTTATGATCTGACTAAAGACATTTTCTAGAGATTTGTTTAGTAGAATCTCACGTTTGGTGGACTACGTACTGAGGGTTTGATTTGACCAGCATGCAAAACCATGTTGATATCATTATAATAATCCCAGGGTATAGTCAAACTGTAAATATTGTATGTAAATCAATGCAATGTTTTTAATTAAAGTAATGGAATTAATTTCCCGGTGGTGATCTTCATCAGGGCTTTAAGGTTTTGTGAAAATGTGCAATGATCTCTTGGCTATATGAATGCAGTGTATGAATCAGGATGGGGTTTGTAAAGTTGCTGAAGGTCCATGAGACTCAAGTATATATATTAGGGCTGTCAATCGATTCAAATTTTTAATCTAATTAATTACATACTCTGTAATTAATTAATCTAAATTAATCGCATACACAATCTTACAATGTTTACATGGTACAATTTCTGGTAAGCTACGTTTTTATTATTATTGCTTGACACAAATTTCACGATTTCAATTTAATTTAATTATTGTGATTTGATGCAATATTGACTCATTTGGATAAATATTAGGTACACAAGATAGGCATTCATTTTTCTCAAGAAAAAAAAATCTCACCCAATGCTGTAAAAATACAGAGAGCCATATCAGCTGGTAGTATTTAAGGTTAAAAATAGCTCAAATTAAAGCTTGTTTATTACAAATAACAACTTTGATATAAGTAAAAATATAATCCATACGTAATATACTAGTAGGCTACATACATTTTGAAAAATACTCTCTATAGCTCTTTTTTATAGCCAACTATAACATGCTATATGGTCATGAAATGGCTTTCCTGAGGGCTAAATGTTATGTGACATAATTGTTCTCCAGCTGTTTTATTGACCTCTTTTCGCAGTTGAAAAACACTGATTGATCGAGGAATATACATTTCGGTAAGTTTTAGGCTGCCCTACTGTATCTTTCAACATTGGTCATTCGTGTTTATTTACTATTAGCTAGAGATGATCGGTTCACGTGCCGCTATAGGGATCTGTCATTTCACATTTACAAGCGCCAAAACGGTATAGTTTGATTTTCGTAATAAAATTAACAGAATCTGAGAGCTGAGATTTTTTTAATATCCTAAGTAACGTGCTCTGTCTTGTCTGTTTCCGTGTCCTCTCTTTGGTGCGCGATTTTTCTGTGCGTGAGAAAATGGTTGTGTACGTGAGAGCGCGTGAAAAGTTACAACACACACACACACAAGCGCGCTTTCTCTCAGACACACTCACCGACTCACGCACACACTGACTCCTGGATGCTTTTCATTGATGTTGTAGGCCTACTTTAGAGTTTGACGAACTCCGTTTGTTAAAAGTAAATGTTCCAAACAATGATCCAAGCAGCGCGTTCTTGTCTCCCTCCTTCTTTTTACACGAACGCTAGAACGGCTCCGCAAAGGTCAAAACGGAATGGATTAATCTGTGTTATTTTTTTTAACGCGTTATTTCTTCTCAGATTAATTAATCGAAATTAACGCGTTATTTTGACAGCCCTAATATATATGCATATTCCCTTGAATATCAATCTTAATATACCATAGACTCGATCTTCATAGGAGTTTCATATATTGAAATGATCACACAACTGGATCTGGTACTTTATATACTGAAATCATCTTCTCATGCTGACAGACACATACTCCACGAGACTCTCCTCTTCAGCGTTCTGTAAAAAACACATCACACAAGATATAATAATATATTTTAAATAAAACAAAAAACAAATATTAGCATTAACTGCAAAGTCCTAACTATGTTAAATCATAACAACACTGAATGGAAAAACTGACAATTTTGTAAATACCTAAATAACAATAGATTAATATTGTATTAATAATATTAGCCTGAACTGAGGAGTTTCATGCATGAATCTGTGTCTGAATTTATTCCTCCCTTTACAATTTAATGAGTTTATTGTTTGTCCTTTCATTTTCATTTATTAATTTTCCCCTGCTGTCTGTGACACTTATAGAACATTTTATTAATTTATTATATTAAAATATCTTGCAATCATTTTGTGTTAATTAATTGCTTTAAAATGTATTACTTAAGTAAAATGTAATGTGATCAATCATTATATGAAATGATAAATCAACTATAGATGATAAATCAACTATAGATTACTTTTACTGAAATATTTTATACATCAACAATACAACATTTACAGTAAAATAGCTTATTTTGGAACTACATTGAAGAAAGAAAATATCTGATATGTGATGATGATTATAGAAACACAATCACACACTGATCTCCATCTGATTCACTGCTGAAATGATACAAACACACACAACAGAAACTAGTAATGATAAATAATCTTACCGATGTTTGTGTGTTTCTTTCATAGAACGATGGATGAAGTAACATAACGACAGAAGTTTTCTCATCTTCATGAATCTGAACTGTTTGAACAACAGGAAGAGATTATAATACAAATTCTAGATCTGTTTTTTTTTATTTTATTTTTTTTACAACATATGTGGGATTATTATGCTGTCAAAGTTATTGCACACAATGAATTAAATATATTTAATACTGAAATTTTAAAGGAATTTGACATTATTACTTTTCACACTCACAAAACATCACTATTACCAGAATAAAACAGAATCAGTTTTTGTGTGTCGGAGCTGCTCAGATCAATGCAACATCCAACAACCAACATTATTTAACATTACCTACATAAATACATATTTAAATATGAAATTATATAATGGGCTATCAATTGATAAAATAATTTGGAGTAGATTTTATTATTTATTATTATCTGTTAACACTTGTTAAAAGCAGGTAACTCTTGCCTTCTCGATCAGTTTTTCTGTGTTTCCTGCAGATCCAGAAGATCCAAAATCCTGCAACAATCATCAGAGATCCAGCAGAGATCAACACTATCAGAGACACTGAGACTGGAGGAACTGAAGGAGAGGAAAAGAGAGACAGTCATTAATGTGAGTGAATGCATCAGTCTGATCTACAACAGAAGACAGAGATCAGGTCAGTAAATACACACATATATCATCAGTGCTGTGGTACCTGCACATGTGTGACAGAGTGTGTTGATGTCCAGATGTGTGGTCTGGTTGCTGATGGGATTGTTCAGCACACAGCTGTAGGTGTTTTTATCCTGATATTCCACCTCCAGAGGTAGAGAGAGACTGATGCTGAGATCACACACACTGATGCTGGACAATACACTAATTCCTGCGTACCAGGAGAGAGTCACATCACTCACATTCAACACTGATGAACACACCAGTGAACAGTTTGATGAAGATGATGATGAAGAACAGTCTCTGCTGATGACAGGAACAGGCAGTCGAGCTGGAAAACATGAGAGAATAAAGAGAAATATGGATAAATCTAAACAACAATCTTATTTTGAGATTAATGTGTTTAGTGTGATGACTATACACATTGCATACACATAGAACACTATACATTCCTATTATTCAAATCAGTTAAATGATTATTAGGCTGCATAAATTAGGTCAGCCGGAACCGGGAACACCTGATGTACTCGCTATATCATAAAAATTATGGCATCTACGCAAATTTTAGTCTTTCTGTTTATTCCGAGGCTAACTGTAATCAGCCGGACCTGGGCCGAATCCGGGCCATATCCAGATCAGATGGTGGACTTGCGCCTGGACACGAGCACAACACATCCCTGAAGTGCCAGCCTCATCAACACTGTGAAGGCCTCATGGACACCTCAACAAACTCGTCTCCATACGCAAGTCCACCATCTGATCTGGATATGGCCCGGATTCGGCCCAGGTCCGGCTGACTCCGAACCCAAACCAGATGAACTGGATAAATATTGTAAAAGTTCTGATCCAATCTGACCTCTGACCTATAATGCTGCCTGAATCATAATCATACACTGTTCGTTCGATGGTCAGAGTAGGACTGCCCCCCTCCCCCTCTCCCCCAACCCGCCGACTGAACCTGGGTTCTTTCCTCCAAGGTTTTTTTCTCTCTATTCTGTCACTGATGGAGTTTTGGTTCCTTGCCACTGTCGCCTTTTTCGCCTTTGTCGCCATTGGCTTTTTGGGGACATTTATTTTTATATTTAACAATATTACTATAACATTACTTTCCTGTTATTTCTGTAAAGATGCTTTGAAACAATCTGTATTGTAAAAAGCGCTATATAATTAAAGTTGACTTGACTACAGCAGGGAGTGTGTCTGTATTCTCAAACTATGAAATGATTAAAAATTTCAATATTTAAATAGTGATCTCTACTCACCATAGACAGTAACATTGAATGTTTTTGATGATCGTTTCACTCCACTTATCAGTAGTTTATAAACTCCAGTATGTTCAGTTGTGGTGTTTGTGATGGTCAGAGATCCAGTTTGATCGTCCAGCTTCAGTCTGTCTCTGAATCTCCCATCAGGAACATCATATGTGGAGACGATTCCAGCAGCTTTACTGATTTGAATTATGAGAGACTTTTCAGCTCCAAATTTCCACAGTATGTCTTCATCTTCATGTATTTCAGTATCAGTGTTTAGAGTAACAGAATCTCCCTCCATCACTGACACTGAATCAGCAAACACACCTTATGAACATGAAGAGGTTTTGTCACTGATTAAGGCACTTACAAAATCTGAACTCATTTGCTAATCTTTTAATATGAATTGAAGAACAGCAGCAGAGATGCTAAACAAAATGAAAGGTGACACATATCAACAATCAGACTGTGAACCAATATTTTTATCTTCATTGTGTTTTAAAATTATCTTCTGAAGCAAAATAAATGTAAAGTTACATGATAAATGCAGCTGAAAACAATCTGATTTGAACTGTAACAGTAGCTTATTACTCTGAAATGCAAATAAATGACACCACACAAATATATGAATAACTTACCAATGAGACGGCAGCAGCACAAACAGAACAAAACAAGTGTGTGAAACATGTTCAGTTGTTCAGAACTAACTGATTAAAACAAGCGTAACAGAACGTTTAATTTTGCATGTGAATCCTCCCCTGACAGAGTTTGACCCTCCTATAGTTCACATGCGCAACCGCTCTGCACGCTTGTTATATATGCATATAATAAGACTATATGTCACAAAAACTATGTTTTTATTATTTTTTTGATAATCTTTGAAATGTAGTTGATTGATGATGTTAAATATTTAAAATTAAAAGGATACTGTTTGAAAATTGGATGAAAATATGAGATGAACATTGTACAGTGAAATGGAGCGTAACTCTAATTTTAAAATGGCTGTGTATATTTATTCAGCTCTCATTTTTAGTGTATGGAAAAAGTTAAATGGTGTCTGATCTCACATACCGGTTTACTGAAGTTTGTCTTCTGAGTCAAACTGAAAGATGCTGCGGTTGGTGATCTTTAGAGATGTGGTTTGATCTGTTGATGGACCAACTTGTTTGTGAGAGAGAATGGCTATATAGAGCATGCATGTTTATATGTGAAGAGCTCTTTCCTGTCCTGCTATAAACGACTTCGTTTGCGTCTCTACTCTACAGAAACAAGAGGCCTAAACCATGAGAAACGGTGTCTGACACAGACAGAGAAAAGCAATAGCAAAAAAATTATATTTAAAACATATTTTAAAAGTGTAGATTGTAAACATTTTTCATGAAAGAAATTAAAACTTTTATATCAAGTAAGTTAGTAAAAAAATAAAAATAAAAATAACATTCTAAACTGCTTTATTACAGGTGAAATTTTGTCAACGGTTGCAGGGGTGCCCAATCCTGATCCTCTAGATCAACCTTTCTGCAGAGTTCAGATCTAACTCTGATCAAACACTCCTCTCTGTAATTATCAAGTGCTCCTGAAGATCTTATGGTGCATATTAATCAGCTCCCTAGGTCATGAATCTGTATAGTGTGTACATGAATTCGGGCATGAAGGACCCTGACTCACTACACATTGGGACACTGATGACCTTTACAGCAACATCATTGTACAACATCATTACTTGTATTTATAAACTACAGCAGAAATTATATCTTTGATATAATGGGGGGGGGGGGGGGGGGCTCTCATGTACAGAGCAAGTTACGACTACGCCACCTCAGCATTGAACCAGCTGGGGAAACACCAATTAAGGGGACACAAGTTAGATCTCCTTCCCACAATCACGGAACACTGAGGCGTGGATGCGTACATAAGTAGATCTTTATTAAGTGATCATAAATAATTTAAAAGACCACTGGTACAGTAAAACATTAGTGGTGGCAAAACAAGGCCACTGATTTATATATGAGGAAATTGGTCAAAGGAAACAGAAAGAAAGGCTCTGGTCAATGAGCTGGGGTGCACCAGTAGTTGGGCAGACTAAGCAGTGGGCTTCGAATCAGCCCGCACTGAGTAACCCGTGCACAAAATCTCAAAACACACACACACACACACACACACACACACACACACACACACACACACACACACACACACACACACACACACACACACACACACACACACACACACACACTCTCCAGTGAAATCCACTGCAAGAAAACCTACACACTCTTGGAAAAGGAGAGTTTCCATGCACCCTCCAAGGATAGCCAGCCTGCCCACTCTGGGTCAACCCTGCTCCTAAAAAAAGAAAAAAAACAATAGCAATTAATCAAATATAAATGCACATGAAACAACAGCATTCATTGTTAATGCTCACCGCAATAATCAATTAACACAAAAATAAACAAACTGAAATAAATTATAAGTCGCTTACACACAATAAAGGCAATTTTTTTTTAAATATTATTTAAACGTTGCATGTTACATATATATATATATATGTGCAAAATTTATATGTAAAAAAAAATGTATATGTACGTACTAGTGACTCCGAAAAATGACTTGTTGCCTCGCTGTAGGCAATGACTCTGCAGGCAGCGTTTGCGCAAAAAGTTTCCTCACGAAACAGATTTTGGACAGACTTCTGAGGCAACTTAACGGTTTAATGATCTACAGCAAAACAGAGAGAGCTTTGGCAAAAACTAAGCAAATATGTAGTTACTACAATAGTAATTTCTCACTAGAAATGACATCAGAAGTGAATAACGTTGGTCAAAAATGTACATTTAACCACAAACTGACCAGCATTTGCAATTTTCAAACGCAATCTTTGTATTTTTAGCTCAACTGTCACAAAAATGGAAAGCATCTATGCTGCTTTTAAAAATCTATCAGATGAAGGTATTTCAGGAGACAGGAAGTGCAACTTACATTGGATTCGGATGTGCCTTGATGCCCAATGTGTCCTCAGAAGGCAGGATTTATCAGTTTTCTGTTGAAGACTCAGTGAGTATCGATGCTTCTGGTTTTTATGGTGCATTGTGGGACTTTTTGAGGAGCGAACGTTTCAGTGCACTTGAAAGGATTTTGCGATTGAGACAGCCCTTAAGATGGCCGACTCCCTGATCGGTGCCCTGACTATAGTGGCTACTGAACTAGGGAGTCGCACCTATCATTAGCTGGCCCAGGTGTGTTGATCAGGGTTGAAGGTGAACTTTGCAAGAAGGTAGATCTCCAGGAACAGGATTGGGCACCCCTGTTCTAAAGGTTTTATTTAGTAAAACATAATACACTGAGCATGAATGGGCAAAGACCGGTAGAGAAACTGTATTAAAGGGGCACTTGGCAACTCTAGCCATTTCTTCGCTGATTTTTACTTTTGTTGTCGCATATTGTCTCAACGAGCTCCCCCTACAGCTGTGAGGCGTATATTTCAAAACACTGTCCTAAAAAAAACCTCACTTGCGACACCCTCCTCCCCCTTTCTACCGCTGCTCATGTGCATTTGTTATTATCGGAGCCGGCCAACTTTATTGTGTGGAGCTATGTCTACCGCGGTGGGTAATACATCATACACAGTATCATATGGCGTGTGTGTTTATGTCGAATTGCCGTTAAGCAGTTTGTGTTTCTTGCTCGTTCTCGCTTCTCACGAGACTTCCTTTTTCTAACTTACCGGGACGTTGAACCCCATGTTGCAAGGTTGGTTTTCCGCCTGGGAACTTTGGGGGGAGCGGGGAAAGTCACCATTCTCACCAGAACAGATTATTTAACCATCCAAATCATTACTAAACAGATTTATTAAGTTGAAAAAGTTGCCGAATGCCCCTTTAAAGGAAATCCAGCACTGAAGCCACTGAAGCCAAACTCAGCCCACAAACTCCTTCTAGAACTCCCGGGAGCCGAGCGATCGGGTGGAACGCGTACATGTTCCTCTGTCACATTTGCACCATGGCATCCAGTCCTAAAGGAGCTGGATGATTGGGGAAGAACCAACATGGGCAAAGAGTTGTCTCTTGCGCCAGAAACAGGTCTACTTGTGCTCGACCGAACTCTCTCTCCATATTCACTCCACTGACTCCGGGTGGAGTCTCCATTCCCCTGCCTCGACAGGACACCTGCTCCCACATTCAGGTGCTCAGATATAGATCAGTGCTTTCAGAGAGAGCAACTTGCCATGAGACCACATTAGGATCAGGCAGGAGTGGAACGTTCTCAAGGGAAACTGTTCAGTGTACACAGCCAACCACCTTGAGAGCTGACCGTGTGCTCCACTCCCAAGCAGAGCACAAATTCAGATTGTGTATCCTCGCCAAAATTATACTGTGGGCCAGGAGAAACACACATATATAAAGCTTTCAAAACATGAAAACTTGATCTTTGACTCAATATTTAAATATAATTGAGATAATCTCTGTCACCTTCACATGCACTGCAAGTAACACAATTAGGCATAAATTTAGTCAGTTTTACTGTGCACTGTGCAGTGCTGCTGTTCCTCAAAAACCCACATTTATCAGTAAATCAATATCATACCAACTGATGATTAAAGAAGGAAGGTGTAAATATCAAAGATATCAGTCAAACCAATTATCAATTCATCTAGTAATAATGACTAAGGTCCGTTCACACCAAGGACGATAACTAAATAACGATTAAGATAGTTCTAAATATCATTCTCAATATTAAAGTATATAGTAGAGTTCAGTAATTCCTTAGTTAGAATTACTTTCAGAACGATTTTATCCAGAACGATAAAACATTGACCAACTTAGAATCCATCCTGCTTTTACGAGCTCGAGCATTTAAAGTAAACGAAAAGCATGTGCACTAAATAAACAGAACGATATTGTCCGCTGGTGTGGACACTAAGATATTTATCTTTATAGCAATCTTTCTTGGTGTGAACTGCCTCAAGTCTTTTTCATGAAATATCCAGGTCTGTCTTCAGGTGGTAGGCTATAAGAAGAATATCTCTGTGTTGCTGTTCTGCTGGTAACTGTAACTGGTGTGATTTACTATCACCGTAGGGGGGGGGGGGGGGGGTGCCCTTAGAAGTCAGTTTTCTATACATACATATACATGCACTAACATTTGTATAGCATTAATGTACAAATAAAAAGTTCCGGTGCAAAACTTAACTTGTAGTTAGGCACTGGTTTGGTATAAAAAAGTCATTTTCATGCTGTGCAGGGCCCCACCGCCCCTCTCGAATCAATGTAAATGGTACGACCCGCAGGGTCAAGTGCTTCTGCTGCGGACCTGCGGTGAATCAGTTGACGGATGGTGTGGAGCGGAGATGGCAGGAAGTGACATAGGAGTAGGAAGTGAGATGGAGATGGGAGAAGAGGACGCGGGAGGAACTAACAGTGGAGATTGGTATACAATAGTTCGAAATTTCAAAAGGAAAAAGAAAGATGAAAACCTTAATGATGATAATCGTTGGGATTCGGATGTGGAGAGTGTTGGCAGTGTATGGCGTTATTTTTTAGTCAAAAGTTATGAGCTTGTAAGACATGCTCACGAGCATATTATGTTATTTCACACGCGCAAAAATGAACCTTCAGCTGGCATGATAAAAGTACTCGCGCACATATTCAACAACCGAGAGGTGTACAGGTAGCTGCGAGCGAGCGCCTGGCATACTCTCATAGGTTAACTCTGCTTGTACAGTGGAATCCTGCTCGCGCGCAGCGGGCTTCTGCTCGCGGAGTGCTGTTTTGCTCGCGCAGTGGATTTCTGCTCGCTCAGCTGATTTCTGCTCCCTCGAGTCTGTAATGTTTACGGTTTATAACATGTGACGTTGTTATATTATGTCCACATGTGATGTGTTTTAGTTTGTAAGCAGACATTGTTTATCGAGTCCACAAGGGGGCGTTAGAGTTATATAGTTGAGTTGAGTCTGCGGATGCAGCGGCGGGATTCAGAAAAGAAGAAAAGGAGTGTTGACAAGGAAAGGAAAGAATTGTAACGGAGATTGAGAAGTTCATTAAAAAGGTCTGAAAGCTACTTTGCTGTGTCAGTCATATTCAAAAACTTTACACTGGCGACGAGGATTTCATTTTACCCTCCTCTTCTCAAAATGGAAGCTGCACTGCCGTCATTCCCTGCTTTTGATATCACTGACGATCAAAACTCCTCCATCCGCTGGAAGAAATGGTTACAGCGCTTTGAAAACTTCATAGTTGCTTTGGATATAAAAGATGATACAAGGAAACGTGCAATGCTTTTGCATTATGCTGGGGATAGTGTACAGGACATTTTTGACACACTTTCTGACACCGGAGAAGCAAAGGACTACAAATGCGCAAAAGACAAGCTAAGTGAGTACTTTTCCCCTAAAATCAACATCGCCTATGAGACTTACAAATTCAGACAAGCTAAACAACTAGCAGGGGAAACACTTTACTCATATCATGTAAGGCTACGGCACATAGCAGCAACATGTGATTTTTTGGATGTTGAAAGAGAGATTAAAACTATGATCATTCAAACGTGCACGTGCAATAAATTGCGGCGTCAAGCACTACAGAAACCAGAGATGACATTGACGGGACTCCTGTCACTCGGCAGAACCATAGCACTTGCTGAGATTCAAGCATCAGGGATGGAACAAATACAACAAGGTGAAGCACAAGAAAATCCACGGGAAAACGTTATGGCTGTTGAAATGGGAAGAGGGGCGGGAAAGAAAAGATGCTACAACTGCTCCGGTACATTTCCACACCTTGAGGGAATGGTATGCCCAGCACGGGGGAAAAGATGCAACGCTTGTGGAAAACAAGGACATTTTGCCAAATGTTGTCCTCTAAATGGCCACAAAACCGCATCAGAGGCAGACATGAAGTGCACTATGTACACACCAGTGGAAGCAGCAGCATTACATCCCAAGCAGCAGGTACCGCAAACGCAGAGTCCTCGGAGGAATATGTATACACAGTTACCCGACCAAAAACGAATCTCCCACATGCAAAGATAAAGGTTAGTGAATGTAAGATACAAGTGATGCTTGATTCTGGGGCAACTGTAAATATCATTGATGAAGCAACTTATCAGAGACTGAGACACAAGCCCTCACTCACTAAATGCACAGTTCCCATCTTTCCGTATGGTTCAAGCACCCCACTGCCTACCCTGGGAAAATTCACCTCACTGGTGGAATCCAAATCACGATTCACAAACGCAACTTTCCAAGTACTTCAAGGCAGTAACGGCAGTTTACTTGGCTATGACACTGCCAGTCAATTGGGACTAATCAAAGTTGCTAACACCCTCCACACAGCTCCAGAGCAGCCAGTGCAGTCACTACAGCCTATGACAACCTCAAACCAGACGGAGATGAATGCAATAGGTGATCTCCTCACTGAGTATGGTGATCTCTTTTGTGGGATGGGAAAATTAAAAGACTTTCAAGTCAAGCTGCACATAAAGAAAGACGTTCCTCCAGTCACGCAACCTCACAGAAGAGTACCGTTCCATATCAGGAAGCGAATAGAAGCTGAATTACAACATTTAGAGGGACTTGACATCATCGAAAAAGTGAATGGGCCCACTCCATGGGTTTCTCCAATTGTTCCTGTTCCAAAGCCAAAAGACCCAGAAGCGGTGCGCATTTGTGTGGACATGAGGACACCAAATCAAGCCATCGAACGAGAAAGACATCTCACACCTACAGTAGATGACGTAATACAATCGCTCAATGGAGCCAGGTTCTTTTCAAAACTGGATTTAAACTGTGGATATCATCAGCTGGAACTGGAGCCATCATCACGATATATCACAACATTCTCTACTCATGTAGGACTGCGACGTTACAAAAGACTGAGTTTCGGGGTTTCCTCGGCAGCAGAGGTATTTCAAAACGCCATTCAGCAAGCCCTGGATGGTATCCCAGGAGTCATTAATCTGAGTGATGACATTCTGGTGTTTGGCAGAACAAAGGCTAGTCATGATCGAGCTTTAAGGGCAACATTTCAGAGACTCAAGGAGAAGAACCTGACTCTTAACAAGACCAAATGCTCCTACGCACAAACTACTTTAGACTTTTTCGGCTACACATTCTCTGATGGGGGTTTCTCTCCTGATCCCAAGAAAGTTCAGGCGCTACATGATGCTGCTGCCCCAACCAATGCTAGCGAGGTCCGCAGCCTTCTCGGCATGGCAAATTACAGTGCCCGCTTCATCAAAGATTTTGCCACTATAACTCAACCTTTGAGAGAACTTACAAAAAAACATGTTCGCTGGACTTGGACAGAGGAACATCAGAAGTGCCTTGATGAAATGAAACAAAGTCTAACAAGTGATGCTATCATGACCTATTTTGACCCTTACAAACTAACTGAACTGGTGGTTGATGCAAGTCCTGTGGGTCTTGGGGCCGTGTTGGCACAGAGAAATGGCCCACATGAACCAGCCAGAGTGATAAGCTATGCAAGCAGAGCCTTGTCACTCATTGAACAAAAATATTCACAAACTGAACGTGAGGCTCTCGCCATTGTGTGGGGCTGGGAACATTTTCACATGTATCTTTATGGGGCACCATTTACCCTTGTCAGTGACCACAAACCTTTGGAAAGGATTTTCAATAACCCCAAATCCAAGCCGCCTGCTCGTATAGAACGCTGGAGTCTACGCCTTCAGCCTTACAACTACACAGTCCGTTACAAGTCTGGCAAGGACAACCCAGCAGACTATATGTCACGCCACCCCACACATGTTTCACATGGCTTTCAGGAAGTTTCTAACATCGAACAACAAGTGGAAGAATACGTGAACTTCCTTCCTGCAAACGCTGTCCCCAAGGCAATGACATTATCAGAAATTCAGAATGCAACCACAGCTGACCCCACTCTATGCAAAGTCATCCAATTCATCAAAGGAGGCTCATGGGAGTCACTGTCTGAAAAACAGGATTTTGCTGATGGAGTGGATGGTGCTGCGATGAAATCATTCCATAAAATCAAAGATGAACTGACAGTAACCGCAACTGATGACACTGTACTGCGTGGCACAAAGATTGTTGTCTCACATTCTTTACAAGTCAGGGCAATATCACTTGCACACGAAGGCCACCAGGGGCTAGTTAAAACAAAGAAACTGATCAGGGAGAAAGGTTGGTTCCCTGGCATCGACAGACAGGTAGAGACCATGATAGCTGGCTGCATCCCATGTCAGGCCGTTGTGGCCAATCATACACAAGAACCTCTCTGCATGTCTGAGCTGCCTTCATCACCATGGGAAAAAGTAGGTGTAGACTTCTGTGGTCCATTCCCCTCCGGTGATTACCTTTTGGTGGTCATTGATGAATACTCCAGGTATCCAGAGGTGGAGATTCTGCAGTCCACATCAGCCAGAGCCACAATTCCTAAACTAGACAAAATATTCTCGACACTGGGAATTCCGCTGGAGGTCAAAACAGATAATGGTCCACCCTTCCAAAGCTCAGAATTTGCAACATACAGTATCTAGGCTTCAGACATAGGAAGATAACTCCACTCTGGCCTCAGGCTAATGCAGAGGCTGAACGTTTTATGCGTACCCTTGAAAAGGCTATACGTGCTACACATGTTGAAGGCCGCCCATGGAAACAGACTTTATACACGTTCCTCCGTAATTATCGTGCCACGCCTCATTGCTCGACTGGAATGGCTCCTGCCGATGTGCTGTTTGGAAGGCCCCTTCGAATCAAGCTACCTGGATCTCTTATTTCGTTCCAGTCTCCGACAGATGCACCACTACGACAGGCAGATTCCCTGGCAAAGAATAGGATGAAACAAAATGCTGACCGGATGCGCCGTGCTGCTCTGGTGTCTCTGAGAGTGGGCGATGTGGTCCTGTGTCGTCAAAAGAAGGAAGGGAAGCTATGCCCTGCCTACAACCCCCAGCCATACGAGGTTATTGCTGTTAAAGGTTCCATGGTGACAGCCAAACGCAATAATCATGTCATCACCAGAAATTCATCTCACTTCAAGACTCTACCAGCAAATGAAAATCACCCCTCTCAATCGTGTGGTTTGAAAGTCATGAGTGGTGGACGAGATGCCATGAACTGGACTGAAACTCATTCTGAACAAACCCCAGAACACTTAGCCCCTGACCCCCCAGGGTCACAGTCACCTGTTCGTAGATACCCAGTTCGGATGAATAGAGGACCCCCATCACACCTCGCTGACTTTGAATAATGTGGACAGTTAAAAATAAATAAATTTAAAAAAAAAAAATTTAACGAAAGGAGGGTTGTAATATTTACGGTTTATAACATGTGACGTTGTTATATTATGTCCACATGTGATGTGTTTTAGTTTGTAAGCAGACATTGTTTATCGAGTCCACAAGGGGGCGTTAGAGTTATATAGTTGAGTTGAGTCTGCGGATGCAGCGGCGGGATTCAGAAAAGAAGAAAAGGAGTGTTGACAAGGAAAGGAAAGAATTGTAACGGAGATTGAGAAGTTCATTAAAAAGGTCTGAAAGCTACTTTGCTGTGTCAGTCATATTCAAAAACTTTACAGAGTCTACATGACTTTTGACAATTTGGGGGCGGAACCAAGGAGGGCACTGACCCTCTTATGATTGGTCACTTTAATCGTAATCACAACCACAGGGACATCTTTGTACTTTGATTGACAGCTCTCATTACAGGAAGCACGGAGTCAAAGTATCTGACGGAGTTTATTTTTATTTTTATTGAAATATCAAGATTTACAGACAAACATGGCTGCATAACTTCCTTTTCTTTAGAATAGGATACAAGGACAATATAGTCAGAGGGAGCAGCTCTTAATACAACAAGAATATAAATGTAGTCTTAGTACAAAAATAAGGATATTTGTAAGCAAAATAAACATTTTAATAAATAAACGGTAAGGAATTATAATATAACATGACATAAGGGGAGAATTCAGTCTTTGTTCATCCATTTATCTTAGTTGGGAAGTGTTTTAGGGTATCATATATTTTTTGTGCTTTAGGACCTTTCAAAGTTTTTAAGGATTTTATATACAGTTTAAATTCATTTAAAAAAAAAAAAACTAAAAAAAAAAACTCCGTCAGATCCTTTGACTCTGACTTCCTGTAATGAGAGCTGTCCATCAAGGTACAAAGATGTCCCTGTGGTTGCGATTACGATGAAAGTGACCAATCATAAGAGTGTCAGTGCCCTCCTTGGTTTCCGCCCCCAAATTGTCAAAAGTCATGTCGACTCGAGGGAGCAGAAATCAGCTGAGCGAGCAGAAATCCACTGAGCGAGCAAAACAGCACTCCGCGAGCAGAAGCCCGCTGCGCGCGAGCAGGATTCCGCTGTACAAGCAGAGTTAACCTATGAGAGTATGCCAGGCGCTCGCTCGCAGCTACCTGTACACCTCTCGGTTGTTGAATTTGTGCGCGAGTACTTTTATCATGCCAGCTGAAGGTTAATTTTTGCGCGTGTGAAATAACAATGTGCTCGTGAGCATGTCTTACACGCTCATAACTTTTGACTAAAAAATAACGCCATAGCAGTGCATCTCAAACTAGAGGGGGAGAGTTTAAGGTAAAACTTCAGTTTGATTCTCCTGGCTCAGTTAACCCATTGAAATTGATGAAAGCTCTACATGACACTGTAGGTACTGTGAATATTAAACCACTTAGAGATGGTAGTTTGCTGATTACTTGTTCTGATGCCAAACAGAGAGATGACATGATTAAAATGACTAACTTGGAAGGAAAGAAAATCACATGTTTTGTTTGGGGGCAAAAGAAAACAGTACAAGGAGTTATTACAGGGATTTCAACTGACTTAACTACTGAAGAAATTTTGGAAAATGTACCCGGAGCTAAAGTAGTAAAGGCTAGAAGATTGATGTATTTCAAGAATGGAACAAAACAGGAGAGCTTAACTATCTTATTGCAATGTCAGTAAGAAATGCTGCCAACAAGAATTAAAGTAGGGTTTATGAGTTTTCAGGTACGACCATATGTTCCTCCTCCCCTAAGGTGTTTTAAATGCCAACGATTTGGTCATGTAGCAGCGGTGTGTAGAGGCAAACAGCGGTGTGGTAAATGTGGAGGAGAAGATCATGAATATGGCAAATGTAATGAAGGTACAAAAAACAAATGCTGCAATTGTGGGTGTGAACATAGTGCTGCGTATAAAGGATGTGAGGCGCATAAACGAGCGGCGGAAGTACAGAGAATCAGAGTTGAAGGAAAGATGACATATGCTGAAGCCATTAAAGTAGTTAATACAAAAAGAAATGTGACCGTATCACCAATGGTGAGAATGGTTGAGCAGAGACCGGGTCAGATTTCTGAGCAGAGACAGGATCAGAGTTCTGAGCAGAGACAGGATCAGAGTTCTGAGCAGAGGCATGGTCAAAGTTCTGAACAGAGACCGGGTCAAAGTTCTGAACAGAGACCAGGTCAGAGTTCTAAGCAGAGGCAGGATCAGAGTTTATGATAGAGGATTAGAGATTATGATAGGCCTACAGCAACCAAATCAAATATCGGAGTGGATAGTGTTGTGTTTGTAGCATTTCTGGCAGAAGTAGTCAATTGTTCAGCTCAAACACAAAGCAGAACAGAGAGGATTAAAATAATCATAAAGGCAGCACAAAAATATCTTAATTTGGGGGAATTAACAATAGATGCAATAAATGAAACACTCATTGCAGGGATACAGGAAACTCATTCAACATGTGGAGAATCATAATGGTTTTTGCAATTCTGCAATGGAATGCTCGGAGTCTTTACTCTAATGGACAGGAATTTAAAAAGTATATTGAAGAAAGGAGTGAAAAACCAAATGTTATTTGTGTACAAGAAACATGGCTTAGACCTCACTTAGATTTTATACTACATGGATATGTGGCTATACGAAGGGCCAGGGAAAGCGGCAATGGAGGTGGTGTAGCTATGTTTGTTCAACAGGGAATAGGATATAGAATTATAAATATAAGTAAAGATTCTGAGGCAATTGTAATTGAAGTATGGATAGGAAAAACGAACATATGGATAGTGAACTATTATAATCCATGTGGGAAGCTAAATAAAGGGGTGCTTGAAAAGATAATTGGTGGAGAAATGCATAAGACAGTTTGGTGTGGGGACTTTAATGCGCATAGCACACTTTGGGGTGGTACACATACTGATTATAACGGAAGTGTAGTGGAAGAATTTATAGAAGATCAAGATCTAGTTTGCTTGAATGACGGAAAAGTTACTAGAATAGATGTAGCAAGAGGATTGGAATCTCCAATTGATCTTACTCTGGTGTCTAAACAAATAGCAAGAGTTAGTAAGTGGGATGTAATACACGACAACACAGTAGGCAGTGACCATTACCCAATAATATGTGAAATAGGAGTGGGTCCAATTCAGTTGGAGGAAATAGGTTTCCCTAGATGGAAATTAGGAAATGCTAATTGGGCACTTTATAATACTACATGTAGTATGAGGTTAGAAGGAATTAGCCAAAATAGGTATGATAGTATAGATGACTTTAATGCAAACGTTGTAGAAATCATGTACTCCACTGCAAAAGAAGTTATTGGTAAAGGAAGTGGATTTAAACAGCATAAGACAGACCCCTGGTGGTCAGATGAATGTAATAAAGTAATTAAGATAAGAAATAGAGCTTTTAGGAAAGTTAAAGGATCCTTCTCTTTTAATGATTTAATAGAATATAAAAAGGCACAAGCAGAAGTTAGACAGACAATTAGGAAAGCTAAACGAGATTACTGGAAGCAATTTTGCAATAAAAAAGTGAGAGAAATGCATATTAGTCAGTGTGGGGCATGATAAGAAGGATGGGAGGAATTAGGAGGGAGTATACATTGCCAGCTATTAAATATAATAACAAAAATTTGATAACAAATAAGGATAAAGCGGAGGCTGGTGAGACATTTGTTAAAGTTCATAGCTCTACAAATCTGACACCTGATGCAAGGAAGGGTAGAGAAGAAGTAATGAGAGGACACTCTAATATCCTAAAGGAAAAGGAGGACTTTAATGGAACATTAAATATTTTTTTTTCTTTATTTGAACTGAAAAGAGCATTGGTAGGAGTTAAAGCAACGTCCCCTGGTAAAGATGAAATATGTTATATAAAATGGTTGAAAACTTAAACCATCAAGCACAGCTGGTGATCCTGAAGTTATATAATAAGGTATGGGAGTTAGGGGTATTGCCGTCAGCATGGAAACATTCTGTTGTTATCCCAAATGGGAAACCAGGGAAAGATAAAGGTGTAACAACTAGCTATAGACCTATCGCATTAACGTCCAATTTATGTAAAATAATGGAACGTATGGTCACAGACAGGTTAACTTACACATTAGAGAGTAGGAATTTGCTAATACCGCAACAGAGTGGTTTCCGTAGAGGGAGGATAACTATGGATCCAGTGATATGTTTGGAGGATGAAATTAGGAAGGCTCGGGTTAAAAAAGAAATAGTAGCTGCTGTCTTCTTTGATGTGGAGAAGGCCTATGATATGTTATGGAAAGAGGGTCTTATTACATTGGAATCCATGGGAATTAATGTTCAACTTGATTATGCATTTTCTGAAAGACAGGACCATAGAGGTAAGAATTGGAGTATCTTACTCTAATGTTTACACTATAGAAAATGGGGTACCACAAGGAAGTGTATGTAGTCCTATTTTATTTAATATCATGATTAATGAGTTTTTTTCAGAGGTTGATGCTAGCCTTGGGAGATCTCTATATGCAGATGAATGGGCAATATGGGTCAGGGGTCGTAATGCAGCATTTGTTGGAAAGAAACTACAGGCAGCTGTCAGTTATGTTGAGAACTGGGAAAACAGGTGGGGTTTTCGGTTTTCTGTAGACAAAACACAGGTTATTTGTTTCTCTAAGAAACGTAATACTCCTGCAATACAAGTTACTCTTTATGGGCAGTCAGTTAAACAGGTACAAAATATAAGGTTTTTAGGTGTATGGATGGACCATAAGCTGACATTTGGAGATCATATACAGAGGAATATTACCAAATGTAAAAAGGCAGTTAATGTTATGAGATGCCTGGTAGGAAGTGGTTGGGGTGCTAGTATGAAATCTCTTAAACATATTTATATTGCCTTAATTAGATCAACATTTGATTATGCATGCATTACATTTAGCTCAGCTGCAAAATCTCATTTGCAAAAGCTTGACCTGGTACAAACACAAGCTCTCCGCCTATGTGAGTGGTGCATTTAAGACTTCGTCAATTCCAGCTCTCCAGGTGGAGGTTGGGGAGATACCTTTATCTCTTAGACGTCTTCAGCTTGCCATGGTATATTGGGTAAATTTGCAGGGACATAAGCAGGGTCATCCAACCAAACCAGTGTTGAACGCATGTTGGGAACATGGAAGGAAGCAATTTAACAGTTTTGGATGGGTGGGAAATAGTCAAGCTGAGAAACTGGGACTTGTTGAATTAAATCATAGCTGGACAGTGGGAATAACGTTACCTGTTATTCCTCCTTGGATATTTCAATTACCAGTTGTGGATCTAGAAACCGCAAAGATATTAAAACAATACAAGGAGTATGGTGTGTTTAATGACCTGGTAAAACAATATTTAGGTATCAATCATAATAATAGAATTCAAATATTTACAGACGGATCAAAAGACCCAAGTACAGGAAAGACGGGAGCAGCAGTATATATACCACATTTTCAGAAATCAATTTTAAAAAGAACTTCAGATCATTTAGCAGTGTACACTGTGGAGCTTTTAGCTATTTTACTAGCACTCACATGGATAGAGAAGGTTGGGCCTAATCAATATATTATATGTTCAGACTCAATGGCATCATTAATAAGTATTGCAAATTGTAAATCTGTTTGTAGGCCTGACTTGATTTATGAAATCTTTCATAGTTTATATAGATTAAAAAATAATATTACAGTGTGTTTTATGTGGGTCCCATCTCACGTTGAAATAGAGGGTAATGAAGAAGCTGATCGTTTGGCTAAAAAAACTCTTAAGTCAGACATACAATGGACAGTTCCATTGAGTAAAATGGAAATTAAATGTATAATTAAAACAAGAATCAATGGGTTATGGCAAGAGCAATGGGAAAAGGAGACAAAAGGTTGTTTTTTATATAAAATACAGAAACAAGTGAAAACAAGGAGGCAGGGTGGTTGGAAGCGAAGGGAGGAATCTGTAATCACAAGGCTAAGAATTGGACACACAGGTCTTAATCATAATCTCAATCATTTAGGGAAACACGCAACAGGATAATGCATAAATTGTGACAGGAGAGAAACGGTAGAGCATATATTAATAGAATGTGAAGCATACAGAACAGAACGAATCATACTGTTAGAAAATGTTAAAGAATTAGGTTACACACATTTATCAGTAGAGGGTTTACTTTCCTTTTCTACATCAAAACCCTCAGCATGGCCATGGGTACAACTAAACTAAGCAGTCGTTACATCGTTGTCGTGTAAACGTATAGGCTACCCAAGGACATGCACATATAGCCTGAGAGTCTGCTTGTTCTTGCATGCGATTGATTACAATGTCAGTCATGTGTTTTATATTGTACAATTCCTTCACTCATTGTACAATGATATTGTCTATACTATATTCGAATTCCTGTATTGTCTTGTTTTTTTGTAATTCTGTCTTGTGTTTTCCTCAAAAAATCTAAACATCCTCCAAAATAAATGTACAGGCAGATTTTGCCATGGTGCTGACTTTCTTTTCAAGGAATGTACTAAATATTTAAATAGACTGCCTTGTTCCTTTAGTTGATTTTTAAAACTAATATTATTAATGACTCTAATTTAACACAAGTTTCAAAAGCCAAATACAGAAATGATGCAAGCAAGCGTTGACATTATCATGCATGGAGTCATTATTGCATGCATGCAAGTAAACTGTGAGTTTCACATTTGCATTAGCCCTTCAACTGCACAATGTTTTCACACCTCTAACATGACCTCTCAAATGCACATCAACCACATGTTTATTAATAGGCACTCTTATGCACACACTTTTTGTTTATGCAACAGATCAAACCACATGTATATATTTAATGGAATCAGACCACAGGTTTCAGACTCTCAAACTGAACTGGTACTCCCATTTGTGATGTTTAGTGCTTTTTGTGTGCTTTTCCATAATTTGTGTTCAGATACAGATTCTCAACAAACCCAAAACTTGTAAAGA